>NC_053495.1:15819474-16174474 GCF_905171775.1 Rana temporaria
AGAGAAGAGGGGTGAGAGGAAGGGGGTAAAAGAGAGGGGGTGATCAATATTACACCCATGTGCCCCACACACTTCTGTACACTGGATGATACACTGGATGGCGCTAGTGCACAGGGTGATTAGGGTGTGCCCAGGCACCCCCCTTTGCGCACTCCTCTGCCCGGTAGGAAGAGGTTCTGGTTTCACTTGCTCAGGCCAGTCTGGCCGGGAAAGACGCCAATGGAGCACAATCTGCATTTTTCTAATTGCCCGGCCCGGTGCCGAGACCTCACGGAGTCCGTCGTATGCGGTCGCTGTCACCGGCGGCCCGTCTGTTTACAGTCATTTTTCATTCAGAAAATGGTTTTAACAACACCTGGAGGCAGACATGTTATTTGTGACTCTGGAGACGCGGAGAGGAAAGGCGCGGGCTCGCTCAGGGCTCTGTACGCTGTGTTGTTCTGTAATTAGTTTAGAATGTATTTACATCCAATGAACTGGGAGCAAAGGTGCACCTTGTATGCAATACATGTACTAAATTAAGAGAATTAAGCTTAATGGGTTTTCTGGCCTGCGTGGATACAGACAGTCTGCCTGGGACTGCGGCCCCCGATGCCTCGCAGCTGGCCCCGGCTCAGACTTTCTATACGCCACCAATAGGAGACATGGAAGGGTTTTTTTTTTCCTTCTGCTTCGAAGTAAAACAGATTAACTCCGTCTTTGTAGGATTCTCTGTGATGTTCAATGCTCCGGATTGTAGAAAACATCGCACTTGTTTTCCAGAATAATTACAAGGTCTCATTCATTTTCATACACTTTTATGGGGCGTTTATTGTTACCACTATTGTGTATTGTTGCAATTCTTCCAGGCATTTATATAGCGCCAAAAAATCTCAAGCTGACCATACACTTGTAGATTTTTGAGCGAACGTTCATACGAATATTCATAAGAAAATTTTCACTACATTCAGGGCTGAAACAAGGGGTGGGCAGGTGTATTTCTATATACAGATGTGAGGGGGGGGCTGACATATATACAGGTGTGAGGGGGGCTGACATATATACAGATGAGAGGGGGGCTGACATATATACAGGATTGATGGGGGGGCTGACATATATACAGGTGTGAGGGGGGCTGATATATATACAGGTGTGAGGGGGGCTGACATATATACAGATGAGAGGGGGGCTGACATATATACAGGATTGATGGGGGGGCTGACATATATACAGGTGTGAGGGGGGCTGACATATATACAGGTGTGAGGGGGGCTGACATATATACAGATGTGAGGGGGCTGACATATATACAGGATTGAGGGGGGGCTGACATATACACAGATGTGAGGGGGGGCTGACATATATAGAGGTGTGAGGGGGGCTGACATATATACAGATGTGAGGGGGGCTGACATTTATACAGGATTGAGGGGGGGCTGACATAAATATAGATGTGAGGGGGCTGGCATATATACAGATGTGAAGGGGGGCTGACATATATACAGGTGTGAGGGGGGCTGACATATATACAGATGTGAGGGGGGCTGACATATATACAGATGTGAGGGGGGCTGACATATATAGAGGTGTGAGGGGGGCTGACATATATACAGATGTGAGGGGGGCTGACATTTATACAGGATTGAGGGGGGGCTGACATATATATAGATGTGAGGGGGCTGACATATATACAGATGTGAAGGGGGGCTGACATATATACAGGTGTGAGGGGGGCTGACATATATACAGATGTGAGGGGGCTGACATATATACAGGATTGAGGGGGGGCTGACATATATATAGATGTGAGGGGGCTGACGTATATACAGGTGTGAGGGGGGCTGACATATATACAGATGTGAGGGGGGCTTACATATGTACAGGATTGAGGAGGGGCTGACATATATAGAGGTGTGAGGGGGCTGACGTATATAGAGGTGTGAGGGGGGCTGACGTATATAGAGGTGTGAGGGGGCTGGCACATATATACAGGATTTGAGGGGGGGCTGACATATATACAAGTGTGAGGGGGGCTGGCACTAGAAGCCCAGGTTCTTTCCCTTGGTTCTCTCCCTGGCGCCGGCATCACTTGTGTGGGCACCCGGCTGTGACAGCTTGCTGCTTCACATTAGGGTGTGCACTGCACATTCGCGAGTCGCGCTGCACGTCCTGAATGGCCGAGCAATCTTCTGGGACCCGTGACGTGTCCTGTCACGGGTTCGGCTGTTATACCGGAGCGACCCCCCCTCCCGTCGCCGCTCTTATTAGGCCTCCCGTCCCACCGCTAGACCCGATCCTCGATCCTCCACTTCCGGCGCCTTTGTTCCAGTCTTCTCTCTGTAAACACATGCAATTTTACCAAAAATATGTAGAAGAATACGTATCGGCCTAAACTAAGGAAGAAATTGTCGCTTTATTTTTGTTTATAGCGCAAAAAATAAAAACCGCAGAGGTGATCAAATACCACGAAAAGAAAGCTCTATTTATAGGAAAAAAAGGACGCCAATTTTGTTTGGGAGCCACGTCGCACGATCGCGCAATTGGCAGTTGAATCAACGCAGTGCTGAATCGCAAAAAGGGGCAAGGTCCTTAACCTGCATAATGGTCTGGGGCTTAAGTGGTTAATGGCCATTTTTCTTGTCGAGAAAAATGCTCTGGAGCCTACCCACGGCCGTTTTAAAAAACTGCATTTTTCTCGTCATGAAAAACGGTCGTGTGTACGCGGCATTAGTCATGAAAGGGATAATCTTATGGGAAGATTGTGGTTGACATGGATGGTGTTGTGACAGGGTCTCTTTAACCCTACCTGGGCCAGTTTTGGTAGGTTATGTTTACCTCTGCTACATTTCGTGCTTCTCCCGGGCCATGTGTGGCCGCCAGAGCTTTTTTTCTCAGAAAATAGGTGCAGGAAATCAACCACGACCCCATTCAAATTTCACAAACAGTAGAAGGGTCTTAAAGGGGCATTAAATCACAGGATTGCATTACATACAGAGGGCTAGATTCAGGTAGGGGGACGAACAATTGTGCGGGCGCAGCGTATGTTATTTACGCTACGCCGCCGCAACTTACAGGAGCAAGTGCAGTATTCACAAAGCACTTGCTCCGTAAGTTGCGGCGGCGTAGCGTAAATGGGGCCGGCGTAAGCCCGCCTAATTCAAATGTGGAAGGGGGGCGTGTTTTATGGTAATATGTGATGACCTGACGTGATTGACGTTTTTTACGAACAGCGCATGCGCCGTCCGTGTACATATACCAGTGTGCATTGCTCCCAAGTACGCCGCAACGACGTATTGGTTTCGACGTGAACGTAAATGACGTCCAGCCCTATTCGCGAACCACTTACGCAAACGACGTAAAAAATAAAAAAATCGAAGCGGGAACGACGTCCATACTTAACACTGCGTACGCCTCATAGAAGCAGGAGCAATGTTACGCCGACAAAGCCTTACGCAAACGACGTAAAAAACTACGTTTGTGAATCGGCGTATCTAGGTCATTTGCATACTCTACGCCGAAAACGACGGAAGCGTCACCTAGCGGCCAGCGTGAGACTGCACCCTAAGATACGACAGCGTAAGAGACTTACGCCAGTCGGATCTTAGGCTAATGTCGGCGTATCTTGCTTTCTGAATACAGAAAGAAGATACGCCGGCGCAGCTTTGAATTTACGCGGCGTATCTATGGATACGCCGGCGTAAATCAATGCTGAATCTATCCCAGAGTGTAGAGTTCAGGGGGGGTTACACACAGGGGCAGATTCAGATAGATTAGCGGATCTTTAGATCCACGTAATCTATCTGATTTTCGATCCGCCGGTCCAATTTTGCGAGGCTAGTGCATGATTCACCAAGCACTTACCTCGAAAATTGCACCGTCGGATCGTAACTCCCCCGGCGGAATTCAAATTCCGCGGCTAGGGGGAGTGTACAATTTAAATCAGGCGCGTTCCCGCGCCGATTTAACTGCGTCGCCGGCGAAATTTGCCAGTGCGCATGCTCCAAATGACGTCGCTAGGACGTCAATGTTTTCGGCGGCTACGTAAATTCCGGCCATCCGTATTCCCGATCGACTTACGCAAACGACGTAAACATTTGAATCTTGGCGTGGGAACGACGGCCATACTTAACATTAGCTACCCCTCATATAGCAGGGGTAACTATCCGCCGGAAAAAGCCGAACGCAAACGACGTAAAAAAAAAGCGACGGGCGGGCGTTCGGTCTTGAATCGGCGGTTCTCCTCATTTACATATCCGACAAGTAAAAAAATGCGACGACACCTAGCGGCCGGCGGTAGATTGCAGCCTAAGATCCGACTGGTGTAAGGCACTTACACCAGTCGGATCTAAGGGAGATCTATGAGGAATCTGATTCTTATGAATCAGTCGCATAGATCCGACCGTGGGATCTCACAGATACGACGGCGGATCAGGAGATCCGCCGTCGTATCCCCTTGATGAATCTGCCCCACAGAGGGCAGAGCTGTCACTTGTAAACACAGAAACCAGACTTCTGTGTTTACAAGTGATTGTGGTGAGCAGGCTCCAAAGGGTCTGAGCCAGAGGTGGTGGAACTGAGTTCCCCCTGAAAAAAAGCCCTGGTGGCCGCCATGTTGGTTGAACAGATAACATTCCATTTTTTTAATGCCCTAGTTACTTCCTAATGCTTAGGAAGAGATCTACTTCTCGTATTTTTTTTTTTTTTTTACCATTTGAAGCTCATTGCGCTATTTTAAATTCTGTAGCTGCGGGCCTTCAGGCCTTTACTTATTAACATGCACAAAAATTCCTATTTTGCATGCGAAAAAAAAGAAAAAAAAAGTGGGGGGTGGGGTGGGGGGGGAATTTCACAAAACTTCAAAGGGATGTGCCATGGACTGAGGCGTCGCGGCCCCATAAATGAAATGTTTAAAGAGCTCCTTCTAGTTTTAAAAGCATTTCAAATAGACATTCACAAACAATAAAAGGCGGAATGAACACGGCCCAAATTGCCTGTTTTTGTTCCACTTTCAGCCGCTGATCATGTTTTATCTGAAAAAAAGCGAGCGCCGCGCCGTATACAGCAGACACCCGAGGGTCCCTGGGATTTAAAAAACGCCGCCCCCCTCGCCAACGAGCTTATCAGCCACTCTGAAATTTTATATTACACAGCTTGTCACCGGCTCTCCACAATTACACCTGTCACTGAAACTGACACTTTTTTTTTTTTTTTTTAAAGCTTTATTGACGCCACGGGGCCAATCCCGAAGTTTCTGCGAATTTATCTGACTCCTTAGCCCTGGCGTCTTTGCTCCGAGGCAATTCGATGTCAGTGGAATCTTAAACACGGACCTACTGTGCGCATTTGCATTCACGGCACTCAGAAAACAGCAATAGTTGTTTTTTTTTGCGGCGGCGGCATGGTAAGAGCTGGCGGATCGGCTCCTGTTGGCAGATACAAAACAGTACAAAGGTTTAATTAATGGGTTATGAAATATGAATAGGTAGGTAACTGTGAAGAATTAAGAAATAACAGCCACCAATTGTGTATCTGCCGGCAAAGGAGCTTATGCTTCTTATGTTTTGTAGTAGCTCCTAACGAGGGTTCTTCTGCTGGCGCAGATTTAGCGCAATTGATCCTAATGGAGAACCTAAAGAGACCCTGCCGCCAACTTAAAAAAATGCAGTATAAAGCATGGAAATAATAACCATTTTAAATAGTTAATTTTAAATATAACACTAAACACTGGAGACCAAAGACACCTACATCCCAGAGAAGATTTTTTTTGGAAGCAGCAATAAGGGAAATTTAACCACTTGCTTACTGGGCACATATACCCCCTTCCTGCCCAGGCGAAATTTCAGCTTTCGGCGCTGTCACGCTTTGAATGAAAATTGCGCGGTCGTGTGACGTGGCTCCCAAACAAAATTGACGTCCTTTTTTTCCCACAAATAGAGCTTTCTTTTGGTGGTATTTGATCACCTTTTGAAAAAAACAATACTTTTTACTTTTTGCTATAATAAATATCCCAATAAAAAAAAAAGAAAAATTCTCAGTTTAGGCCGATACGTATTCTTCTACATATTTTTGGTAAAAAAAAATCGCAATAAGCGTTTATACATATTAGGGTTGTCCCGATACCGATACTAGTATCGGTATCAGGACCGATACTGAGCATTTGCGCGATGCTTCCCCCGATACTTTATTTTTTTTTTCTCTAAGGCCTCGTACACACGACCGAACATGTCTGCTGAAACTGGTCCGCGGACATGTTCGGTCGTGTGTAGGGCCGACCGGACCGGATTCCCGGCCTAGCGGACAGGTTTCCAGCGGACAAATGTTTCTTAGCATGCTAAGAAACATGTCCGCTGGAACCACGTCCGTCGGACATGTCCGATGGTCAGTACGACTCATCGGACATGTCCGCTCGGCCGAAATCCCTCGCATGTGTCGAAGTGATTCAATGCATGCGTGGGAAGCATTGAACTTCCGGGGTCGCGTACGTCGCCGCATCATCATCGCCGCCACGTCACCGCGTATCCTGTCCGCGGAGAATTTGGTCTGATGGTGTGTACAGCCATCAGACCAAATGATCCCAGTGGACATGTCCGATGAAAACGGTCCGGCGGACCGGTCTGGTCATTTGTACGAGGCCTCAGAGGGGGCAGGGAGCGGTCGGAGAGCAGACCGAGTGGAGACTGAGGGGGCAGAGAGGAAGGCGGAGAGGAGACGGAGAGGAAGGCGGAGAGCAGAGCAGTCCTCGGTATGTATAACATACCACTGGAGGAGAGCTGCTGCCGCTGCCGCCGTCTAGTTGTTCGGCGCTCAGGGAACATAACAGCTTTCCTTTGAATAGCTGTGTGTTCCCCGCTGCGCGTGGTAATAGCCCCTCCCCCTTGTCCGGGCACTTTGATAGACAGATCACCCGTCCCAGGATTGGACGGGTGATCTGTCTATCAAAGTGCCTGGACAAGGGGGAGGGGTTATATATGACAAGGCGCGGCGGGGAACACACAGCTATTCAAATTAAAGCTGTTATGTTCCCTGAGCACCGAACAACTAGACGGCGGGGGGGGGGGGGGGTAAGACCTACACAAAGCTGCATTTGGGGGGAGACATGGCTGCATTTAAAAAAAAGTATCGGTAATCGGTATTGGCGAGTATATGAAAAAAAGTATCGGTACTTGTACTCGGTCCTAAAAAAGTGGTATCGGGACAACCCTAATTATTATTATTCTTTAGGTACTTATATAGCGCCGTCAATTTACGCAGCGCTTTACATATATATTGTACATTCACATCAGTCCCTACCCTCAAGGAGCTTACAATCTACGGTCCCTAACTCACATTCATACACTAGGGCCAATTTAGACAGGAGCCAATTAACCTACCAACATGTCTTTGGAGTGTAGGAGGAAACCGGAGTACCCGGAGGAAACCCACGCAGGCACAGGGAGAACATGCATACTCCAGATAGTGTCGTGGTCGGGATTCGAACCAGCAACCCTTGTTACTGCAAGGCGAGAGTGCTACTCACTTCACCACTATGCTGCCCAATCACTGTATAGTGATTGGTTTGCGCAAAAGTTATAGCGGCTACAAAATAGGGGATAGAATTCTGCCATTTTTTTTTTTTTTTACTAGTAATGGCGGTTATCTGCAATTTTTGTCAGGACTGCAATATTATGGCGGACACATTGGACACTTTTGACACATTTTTGGGACCATTCACATTTATACAGCGATCCATACTATAAATATTCACTGTTACTGTATAAATGTGACTGTCAGGGAAGGGGTTAACACTAGGGGGTGAGGAAGGGGTTAAATGTGTTCCCTAGGAGTGGTTCTTACTGGGGGGGGGAGGGGACTGACTGGGGGAGGTGACCGATCAGTGTCCCTATGTACAAGGGACACAGCATCGGTCTCCTCTCCATGACAGGACGTGGATCTCTGTGTTTACAGAGATCCACGTCCTTGGCAGTGTAACGGCCAATCGCGGGTACCTGGTGGACATCGCGGTCGACAGGCATGCTCATCGGCATCCCAATGACGTGCCGGGCACACGTGCGCACCCCCCAGTGGTCGGAGGAGCCGAGGCCATAAAAAGACAGCCTCCCAGACCTGTAGAGCCACCGTGTGGCTGTCTTTTTATAATGACCCTGTCTCAAGAAGGTAATGTGCCATAACACACAAGTCATACAAATATTTGTTTATTATAATTTAGCATTAAAAATATGTAAATACAAATAAACATTAAAAAACAAGCACAGGATATTGAATACAAATTCTTATGTTGTTGACAAATGCTCTTCGCTCAACAGATTTCCCAGGCAGCTTCTTCAGGAGCCATAAAGCATTATATATATATTGTCATAAATATAAAACAGTAATTCAATACTCCCAGAAGTGGAGAGGGCTATTGACAGTGCAGGTGTAAGGGGGCTGTGCTAGAAATATAAGTAACCATTTAAAATATTTTTTAGAAGCAGCAATAAGGGGACTTTTAAGGTTCCATACTGCACAAGTCATAAAAATATTTGTTTATTATAATTAAGCATTAAAAATATGTAAATACAAATAAATATTAAAAACAGCCACATAATATTGAATACAAATGCTCTTCGCTCGACAGGTTTCGCCAGTCGGCTTCTTCAGGAGCCATAAAGCATTATATATATTGTCATAAATATAAAACACTAACACGATATAGTGTTAACTCCACACAGTAATGCAAGGCTTTCTCCCTGGTGCGGAGTGTCGCGCTCGCCCCCTCCCTTGGAGTACAGGAGAGTCAGGATGCCCACAAGGCTGCATTCACACTGTAACGCGGCGTATTTTGCCGCGATTTGTTAATTATTTTTTTTTTTTTTAAGAAATCATTTGCATTGATGTCTATGACGAACGCCGAAAGCCGCCTGAAAAAAAGGGTCCGGGACTTGTTTTCAGGCGGCAGGCGTACGGCGTTTCAGCGTTCGGCGTGCGATGTGAACCATCTCATAGACATCAATGCAAATTCGCCCCTCCAGCGGCACGAGCGTCGCGCTTCAGGCGTATATACGCCTAGGTGTGAATGGGCTCTAACACACAGCTCCTTTCTCTATCTGCAACGTAGAGAGCGTCCTGACTCTCCTGTAGTTCAAGGGAGGGGGCGAGCACGACACTCCACACCAGGGAGAAAGCCTTGCATTACTGTGTGGAGTTACAGACAGAAGAACAGGAAGTGAGGATTTCTCAGAAGAAATAAGGACATTTAAAAGCAAAATGGAAGGATGAGGTAAGTGAAGGAGGACTGCACTAAGGTAAAGGAAGCTATTTAGGGAAATAAAATTGTACCTTTACAACCCCTTTAAGCCTATTTTCCTTGATTTCCTCAATATTTTGTACGTTGTGCTGTGTCCATAGACATCGCTAAATATGGATCTGGTTAGTTCTTGTTTGTACAGAGAGAATAGAAATGTTTCTGAGCGGAGATCCCTCTGTAGAGACGGCAATAAGATTTATGTGACGTCTCCCAGCTGGCAGAACATCGAAACTGTTTAGGACACAAGGCGCTTTGCTCCGGGGCAAAACTGCTTTTAATACCACATGGAGCACGACCTTTTCACTTCATTCAATTACACAGATCATTCTCCTTCTTTATACATATTCTGTACTTCTTCTAATGGCTCGCCATGTGCGCACATCTGAATTATGAGGAACCTGTCTCCTTCCTGCAGATTAATGTCCATGATTTACTAAATTCTTCTTGCTCATCTTACAAGTAGAATCCTTGCGGCTTTTTTATTTTTTTCCCGTAACCCCGTCATTGCTGCTTACCATACGTATTATAGAGCCCACTGATATTAATAAATATCCTCCAAAAATCTATAAAAAAAAAATATTTCTCAGTTTAGGCAGATACGTATTGCTCTACATATTTTTGGTAAAAAAAAAAAAAAAAAAGCGCAAAAATTAGAGGGCCAGATTCACATAGAACTGCGGCGGCGTAACGTATCGTAGATACGTTACACCGCCGCAAGTTTTCATCGCAAGTGCCTGATTCACCAAGCACTTGCATGAAAACTTACGCCGGCGCCGGACTTACGTGCTCCCGCGCTGGACCTACTGCGCATGCTTCGTTTTGAAATTCCCGCGCGAAGTGACGTAATTTTTTCGAATGGCGACGTGCGTAGCGTACTTTCGTATTCCCGGACGTCTTACGCAATAATTTTTTTTTATAAATTTCAACGCGGGAACGACGGCCATACTTTATACAGCACATACGTGGGCTGTGTAAAGTTAGGGCAGGTAAAATGACGACTAAAATTGTGACGGGAAACTAGACTCGAGACGACGTACCGAACGCGAAAAACCGTTGTGGATCGCCGTAAAACCTCATTTGCATACCCGACGCTGGAATACGACGCAAACTCCACCCAGCGGCGGCCGCGGTATTGCATCCTAAGATCCGACAGTGTAAAACAATTACACCTGTCGGATCTTAGGGCTATCTATGCGTAACTGATTCTATGAATCAGCCGCATAGATACTCTGAGAGATACGACGGAGTATCTGAGATACTCCGTCGTATCTCTGCTGTGAATCTGGCCCAGAGCGTCTACAAAATAGAAGATAGTTTTATGGCATTTTTATAAAAAAAATGTTTTACTAGTAATGGCGGCGATCTGCGATTTTTATTGTGACTGCGACATTATGGCGGACACATCAGACACTTTTGACACTATTTTGGGACCATTGTCATTTACACAGCGATCTGTGCTATAAAAATGCACTGATTACTGTGTAAATGATACTGGCAGGGAAGAGGTTAACCACTAGGGGTGGGGAAGGGGTTAAAGCGGAGGTTCACCCTAAAAACATGTATTTAACATTCCATTCAGCATAATTCCAACATTTACACTATGCCGTTTTTTTGGGGTTTTTTTGCTGTACATACCGTCTTATTGTTATTTTCCACCCGGCTTCCGGGTTCTCACTCCCGCAGGAGTGGGCGTTCCTATGCAGAGGCTAGATGATTGACGCCTTGTGAAAAACGATCCCCTGGCGCATAAGGCGCGTCACCAGTTTTCCGAAAGTAGCCGGCTCTATACGGCACCTGCGCAGTCAGCTCTACACGGCAGGCGCAAGCGCCGTATAGCGCCGTATAGAGCCGACTAGCAGTTCGGCTACTTTTGGAAAACCGGTGACGCGCCTTATGCGCCGGGGGGAAGTTTTTCACAAGGCGTCAATCATCTAGCCTCTGCATAGGAACGCCTACCGCCGCGGGAGTGAGAACCCCGCGGCCGGGTGGAAAATAACAATAAGACGGTATGTACAGCAAAAAAAAAACGGCATAGTGTAAATGTTGGAAGTATGCTGAATGGAATGTTAGGGTGAACCTCCGCTTTAAGTGTGTCCTAGGGAGTGATTCTAACTGTGGGGGGGGCTGGGCTACGAGTGACTCGACACTGATCCCTGCTCCCGATGGGAAAAGTAATGCACTGGGGCCCCTACTAGCTTGCCCCAATTTACACATCTACTTTCAAGAAATAAAGTATAAATAGTTGATAGAATTAAACATGTATTCATTAGTACTTTTAAATAAAATCAATTTTCCAAAAGGAAAACATTCCATAAATCAAAGACTAGTCAACACAAAGGGCACAGTACAGGGAGGCAAGCAGAAGGGCACAGTACAGGGAGGCAAGCAGAAGGGCACAGTACAGGAGGGGGTCAGGAGGGCACAATTCTGGGATCAGGAGGGCACAGTTTATGTTCTGGGACGCTTCCCGGGACACGACCTTATCGGGACAGTTTAGTAAAAAGCGTGACTGTCCTAGAAAAACCAGGACAGCTGGCAAGCATGATGTTATGCAAGATTATTGTGGGGCCCCCATGTACTTGGGGCCCCTGGGCAGTGCCCAGGAGTGCCCTTGCATTAAGATGGCCCAGTGCTGATCCTCCAAAAAAAAAAACAGACACTGGGTTGGAGATTCTGTCCCACCCAAGACACTTATGCCGCGTACACACGATCAGTCCATCCGATGAGAACGGACCGATGGACCATTTTCGGTGGACCGTTTTCATCGGTTAACCGATGAAGCTGACTGATGGTCCGTCACGCCTACACACCATTGGTTAAAAAAACGATCGTGTCAGAACGTGGTGACGTAAAAAAATGAAGTTCAATGCTTCCAAGCATGCGTCGACTTGATTCTGAGCATGCGTGGATTTTTAACCGATGGCTGTGCCTACTAACGATCAGTTTTGTCCTATCGGTTAGGAATCCATCAGTTAACTTTAAAACAAGTTGCCTTTTTTTTAACCGATGGTTAACTAACCGATGGCGCCCACACACGATCGGTTTTGACCGATGAATACGGTCCATCAGACCACTCTCATCGGTTGAACCGATCGCGTGTACGCGGCATAAGGAATCTCCAAACTACAGGTCCCCGTCCAGGAATGAAAAAATTGTGGGTTAAATATGGTACCTAGAGTGTATACTTGATAAGTGAATAGGCAAAATAGGCATTTATTCAAAGCGCAATTTGACCTACTGTAAAAAGTTGGTCAAACACTTCTGGTGAGTTACCTCATGAGCACCCGTGGTGAAGCTTGTATTTGTTGGATAGTACATATGTGCCATACCTGTTGGATAGTACATATGTGCCATACCTGTTGGATAGTACGTATGTGCCATACCTGTTGGATAGTACGTATGTGCCATACCTGTTGGATAGTACATATGTGCCATACCTGTTGGATAGTACGTATGTGCCATACCTGTTGGATAGTACGTATGTGCCATACCTGTTGGATAGTACATATGTGCCATACCTGTTGGATAGTACATATGTGCCATACCTGTTGGATAGTACGTATGTGCCATACCTGTTGGATAGTACGTATGTGCCATACCTGTTGGATAGTACGTATGTGCCATACCTGTTGGATAGTACGTATGTGCCATACCTGTTGGACAGTACATATGTGCCATACCTGTTGGACAGTACGTATGTGCCATACCTGTTGGACAGTACATATGTGCCATACCTGTTGGACAGTACGTATGTGCCATACCTGTTGGACAGTACGTATGTGCCATACCTGTTGGATAGTACGTATGTGCCATACCTGTTGGATAGTACGTATGTGCCATACCTGTTGGATAGTACGTATGTGCCATACCTGTTGGACAGTACATATGTGCCATACCTGTTGGATAGTACGTAAGTGCCATACCTGTTGGATAGTACATATGTGCCATACCTGTTGGATAGTACGTATGTGCCATACCTGTTGGATAGTACGTATGTGCCATACCTGTTGGATAGTACGTATGTGCCATACCTGTTGGACAGTACATATGTGCCATACCTGTTGGATAGTACGTAAGTGCCATACCTGTTGGATAGTACATATGTGCCATACCTGTTGGATAGTACGTATGTGCCATACCTGTTGGATAGTACGTATGTGCCATACCTGTTGGACAGTACATATGTGCCATACCTGTTGGATAGTACGTAAGTGCCATACCTGTTGGATAGTACATATGTGCCATACCTGTTGGATAGTACGTATGTGCCATACCTGTTGGATAGTACGTAAGTGCCATACCTGTTGGATAGTACGTATGTGCCATACCTGTTGGATTGCTTTGGAAAATGGAAATCACTGTAGTAGGCACCAATACACTACTAGTGATCTCCACTAGCTTCCAGGTCCCATGCCGAGCAGCTGCCCCCTGTATTATGAACACAAGAGATTGACTGATCAGCACAGGCACCATTTAGAGAACACTTTATTTTCTCAATGAATGCAAAGTGTCCTCTGACTGGACTAGGTGGATATTGCAATGTCAAAGCCCTGCCTCTCGATCTCCAAGTTGGACCAATGTAATTAGGCAAAAAATTGCCATACTAAAGCTTCGTACACGCGATCGGATTTCCATCGGACAAATCCGTGGATTTTTGTCCGAAGGGTGTTGGCCGTTAACTTGTTCTGCATGCAGATGGCAAAACTTTGTCAGCCAACAAATACGAAACTACGCGTTTTTTCAGCTCTTTAGCACCACCTATTGGGCAACGTCTGCTAATGTTGTGCTATGGTTAGCATTGCTTCTGAGCATGCGTGTTTGTACTTAGGATTTTTGTCCGAAGGACTTCTGTACACAAGATCGGATAATCCAGCATCACACATTTGTTGTCGGAAAATTTTAAAGCATGCTATCCGATGGAGCGTACAAACGGTCGGATTTTCCGACAAAACGCTGCTATCCCGTCGGAAAATCCGATCGTGTGTGTGGACCTTAACCACTTGCCGACCTCCTCATGTACATATACGTCAGCAGAATGGCACGGACAGGCACATGTACGTACCTGTACGTCCTCTGCTTGACGTGGGTCGGGGGTCCGATCGGGACCCCCCCCCGGTACATGCGGCGGTCGGTATGCCTCGGGGAGCGATCCGGGACGACGGCGCGGCTATTCGTTTATAGCCGCCCCGTTGCGATCGCTCCCCGGAGCTGAAGAACGGGGAGAGCCGTATGTAAACACAGCTTCCCCGTGCTTCACTATGGTGGCGCATCGATCGAGTCATCCCTTTTATTAGGGAGACTCGATCGATGATGTCAGTCCTACAGCCACACCCCCCTACAATTGTAAACACACACAAAGTGAACCCTAAATGTTACAGCGCCCCCTGTGGTTAACTCCCACACTGCAACTGTCATTTTCACAATAAACAATGCAATTTAAATGCATTTTTTGCTGTGAAAATGACAACGGTCCCAAAAATGTGTCAAAATTGTCTGAAGTGTCCGCCATAATGTCGCAGTCACGAAAAAAATCGCTGATCGCCGCCATTAGTAGTAAAAAAAAATAAAAAAAAATAAAATGCAATAAAACTATCCCCTATTTTGTAAACGCTATACATTTTGCGCAAACCAACCGATAAACGATTATTGCAATTTTTTTTACCAAAAATAGGTAGAAGAATACGTATCGGCCTAAACTGAGGAAAAAAATGTTTTTATATATGTTTTTGGGGGATATTTATTATAGCAAAAAGTAAAAAATATTGCATTTTTTTCAAAATTGTCGCTCTATTTTTGTTTATAGCGCAAAAAATAAAAACCGCAGAGGTGATCAAATACCACCAAAAGAAAGCTCTATTTGTGGGGAAAAAAGGACGCCAATTTTGTTTGGGAGCCACGTCGCACGACCGCGCAATTGTCTGTTAAAGCGGCGCAGTCCCGAACTGTAAAAACCCCTTGGGTCTTTAGGCAGCATATTGGTCCGGTCCTTAAGTGGTTAAATATTAATATTCCTAGTTGTTCATTATTTATTGAGAGCTCCCAATAAAAAAGATGGAAAGTGATTCAGTTAATCAATAAGTAAACTTATTTTTCTGGTTTTGCTAGTATCATAGGGAGCCTACCGGACATTTTCCTGTGTATTTTTAAAGTTTTGATCTATAGGTTGACATTAAAGGAACTTTATCGATATGGACATATGTCAGCTGCCATTGCTGATTTGTGTTTGGAACTCCAGCTCTGCCACTCTTATCTTTCCTTCATTACTTGGTGGTTCACTGACCTGAAACATGGCCTATAGTATTCTGACACCACTCCAAAGAGTTGAGTTCAGGTATTTCCAGCGAAGGCTACTGTTGATATTACAGTACGTAAAATACATTTTAAACAAATATGCACTTCCAACCTTGTAGTAACAGTTTGGGGAAGGCCCTTTCCTGTTCCAGCATGCCTGAGCCCACAAGGCCAGCTCCATAAAGACATGGTTTGATGAGTTTGGTGCGGAGGAATTTGATTGGCCCACACAGAGCCCTGACCTTAACATTACTAAACATCTTTGGGATGAATTGGAATGCCGAGTTTCGTGCCGGTGTCCTGTCGGTATGGGTCCCCCGTCGGATAATGCCCAGGCTGGACTGCGCAGGCGCCAAACGAAGCCGCCGAAAATCTCTGAGGATGAACAGCTGTTCTGTACCTGTAGACGGCGCATCCGCAATCTACACGCCGCTCGCTCCCGATGCTCGGGGGGGGGGGTTATTCATTGCATACAACAAGGGACAAAATACAACAAGGGGCGGATGCTTTTCTCAAAGGGGTGGATGTATTCTTCAGCAGTGCTCTTTTGGGGAATGGTTTTCTCAATAAACTACACCTCTTTGCGGGGCGTGTCATAGTGTACTTACAAAAGTGTGCAAATAAGAGGGTCCTTCAATGAATCTGCCCTGCAAAGACGTCTAGTTTATTGAGAAAACTATTTCCCAAAAGAGCACTGCTCAAGAATACGTCCGCCCCTTTGAGAAAAGCATCCGCTCCTTGTTGTATGCAATAAATAACCTGCCCCGAGCATTGGGAGCTAGCGGCGTGTTGATTGCGCATGTGCCGCCTACAGGTACAGAACAGGTTCATCCTCTGAGATTTTTGATGGCTCTGTATGCGCAGGCGCTGTGCCTACGCAGTCCAGCCCGGTCATTATCAGATGGGGGACCCATACCGACAGAACACCGGGTCTTCATTTTCAGTAAATACAGAAACTACGGGCCAGATTTACAAAGAGTTACGCCGGCGTATCAGTAGAATCTAATCTAAGCCCGTCGTATGTTTAAGTGTATGCTCAAACTGAGATACACTTAAACCTACCTAAGATACGACGGCCTGCGCCATCGTATCTTAGGGTGCAATATTTCTGCTGGCCGCTAGGTGGCGCTTCCATTGAGTTCGGCGTAGAATATGCAAATGAGTAGATATGCCGATTCACGAACGTACGCTTGCCTGTCGCAGTAAAGATACGCTGTTTCCGTAAGAGGTATGCCGGCGTAAAGATAAAGCTGCCCCCTAGGTGGCGTAGCCAATGTTAAGTATGGCCGTCGTTTCCGCGTTGAAATGTTTTAATTTTACATTGTTTGCGTAAGTCGTCCGTGAATGGGGCTGGACATAATTTACGGTCACGTCGAAACCAATACGTCCTTACGGCGTACTTTGCCGCAATGCACACTGGGATATGTACACGGACGGCGCATGCACCATTCGTAAAAAAACGTCAATCACATCGGGTTACCATTCTTTTAAATAAAACACGCCCCCCTCATCCTCATTTGAATTACGCGCGCTTACACCGGCCCCATTTCCACTACGCCGCCGTAACTTAGGAGGCAAGTGCTTTGAGAATACAGCACTTGCCTCTTTGAATTAAGGCGGCGTATTGTAAATAGGGTACACTACGCCGCCTCAAAGATGCGCCGCCGTACCTGAATCTGGTTCTTGTCACTTCCTGTGGGATGCAACAAAGAATATCTTTCTTCATAGCTATCTTTTGTAAACAACCAGTTGCCCTTGTGATGAGGATGAAGAGATGCATACATGTTTGTAGTCCATATCAGGAGAGCAGACTAGCGTGACAACCATGGCTCCCTCCATAGATACTGTGGAGGAATGACGTTCCCACTCAGGGATTTTCAAAAATGGAAAGAAGAATGGGAGAAAAACTGCAAAAAAGCTGCAAGTAAGTAACATTTTGGTTTTGGGTTTCGATACACTTTATAAAAAAAAAGTGAAGTAATTTAAAAAAAAAAATTATTAGAATTAGTGTAAAAGTCTGAAAAAAAAATCAAAAATGGAAAGCAAAATGGGAGAAAAACTGCAAAAAAAGCTGCAAGTTAGTAAAATTTTGGTTTAGGGTTTTGATACACTTCATAAAAAAAAAGTGAAGGAATTAAAAAAAATTATAATTTGAATTAGTGTAAAAGTCTGAAAAAATGGAAAGCAAAATGGAAGAAAAACTGCAAAAAAAGCTGCAAGTTAGTAACATTTTGGTTTTGGGTTTCGATAGACTTTATAAAAAAAAAAGTGAAGTAATTTAAAAAAATAAATAATTTGAATTAGTGTAAAAGTCTGAAAGAATTGTCAAAAATGGAAAGCAGGTGCATACATGTTTGTAGTCCATATCAGGAGAGCAGCCTAGGGTGACAACCATGGCTCCCTCCATAGATACAGTGGAGGAATGACGTTCCCACTCAGGGATTTTCAAAAATGGAAAGAAAAATGGGAGAAAAACTGCAAAAAAAGCTGCAAGTAAGTAAAATTTTGGTTTTGGGTTTCGATACACTTTGTAAAAAAAAAAAGTGAAGTAATTAAATTTTTTTTTATTAGAATTAGTGTAAAAGTCTGAAAAAAAAATCAAAAATGGAAAGCAAAATGGGAGAAAAATTGCAAAAAAAAGCTGCAAGTTAGTAAAATTTTGGTTTTGGGTTTCGATACACTTCATAAAAAAAAGTGAAGTAATTAAAAAAAAAAAATCATTTAAATTAGTGTAAAAGTCTGATTTTTTTTTTATAAAAAACGTAAAGCAAAATGGGAGGAACAACTGCAAAAAAAGCTGCAAGTTAGTAAAATTTTGGTTTCGATACACTTTATTAAAAAAAAAATGTGAAATAATTAAAAAAAAATAATAATTTGAATTAGTGTAAAAGTCTGAAAAAATTGTCAAAAATGGAAAGCAGATGCATACATGTTTGTAGTTCATATCAGGAGAGCAGCCTAGGGTGACAACCATGGCTCCCTCCATAGATACTGTGGAGGAATGACGTTCCCACTCAGGGATTTTCAAAAATGGAAAGAAGAATGGGAGAAAAACTGCAAAAAAGCTGCAAGTAAAATTTGGGTTTTGGGTTTCGATACACTTTATAAAAAAAAAGTGAAGTAATTTAAAAAAAAATTATAATTTGAATTAGTGTAAAAGTCTGAAAAAAAAATTCAAAAATGGCAAAGCAAAATGGGAGAAAAACTGCAAAAAAAGCTGCAAGTTAGTAAAATTTTGGTTTTGGGTTTCGATACACTTCATAAAAAAAAAGTGAAGGAATTGAAAAAAAATTATAATTTGAATTAGTGTAAAAGTCTGAAAAAAAATGGAAAGCAAAATGGGAGAAAAACTGCAAAAAAAGCTGCAAGTTAGTAAAATGTTGGTTTTGGGTTTCGATATACTTCATAAAAAAAAGTAAAGTCATTAAAAAAAAAAAATAATTGAAATTAGTGTAAAAGTCTTAAAAAAAAATAAAAAAATGGAAGAAAAGCTGCAGAAAAAGCTGTAAGTTAGTAAAATTTTGGTTTTGGGTTTCGATAGACTTTATAAAAAAAACAGTGAAGTAATTAAAACATTTTTTATTAGAATTAAAAAATTTAAAATTGTCAAAAATGGAAAGCAAAATGGGAGAAAAATTGCAAAAAAAAGCTGCAAGTTAGTAAAATGTTGGTTTTGGGTTTCGATACACTTCATAAAAAAAAGTGAAGTAATTTAAAAAAAAAAATAATTAAAATTAGTGTAAAAGTCTGAAAAAAAAAATCAAAAATGGAAAGGAAAATGGGAGAAAAAATGTAATATTTGTAAAAAGCAAGAGGCCTGTATAAGTAGTCATATTTCACCGTAACTCTCCAGCAAGGAGCATTGTCCGCCATACAGGGAGTCACTTGACAGCAAATCTCCAAATCTGTTCGTGAAATTCCATCCTAAAAATATGGAATGGTAAAAATGTCAATTTAGCCCTCTATATAAACTTTACCGACACAACTCAAAAAATGCATTACCCACCAAACCTGCCCCATACGGTTGCCTTGTATTGTTTGGGTTACCCCGTTCTTCAACGCCGCCATCGCGGCGGGAAAGAATTTTGAATTGTCCACAGCGCTCTCCCTGTGCTTCCCCTATCTCTGCATCGCAAGAGGTAATTACACCTATCAACAAAAATTCAATCAAAGCTCCTTCCCTTTGTTTTTGAAGAGACGTCTCGAATTACAAGCCCCCACATCATAAAACAAGGCAGAAGGAAAAAAAAAAGAATTCTAATATGAACAGATCAAAGTCCAAAAAAAATGAAATGAAAAGCGGGTCTCTGCGAGGACGGAGAAGAGTCAGGGATAGGAGAGGAGGAGGAAGGTAGACATTCCAGAATGAAGGATTGTCTTCACTTGCCTTTGATCAAAGGCCCAGCTTGGTTTTTCATCTTTTATGACGGTAGTGGGAGATAGGAGAGGGAAAAAATATATCACATTTTTTTATTATTCAGATGAGTATCTAAAGGCTTTTTACCTCTCTTCTATACTGGGAGTGAGAGGAGGAAACGTCTGCGATATTTACGGATGAGGGCGCTACGGCAAGGGTTTAATATCGTCTTTTTTGTGTGTGTTTTTGGAAAGAGATAGAATGCAAACTGAAAAATGTGTTTACCCTCCCGGGTGGGCCGCATCTTCAGGCGGAAGACACAGCCATTTATTATTAAAGTTTTTTTACAAAAAGTAATGTAATATATATACTGTGTATATATATATATATATATATATATATATATATATATATATATATATATATATATATATATAAATATATACACACACATATATATATAATTTATCTATATATAACATTTATCGTTTATTGAGAAATGATGATACATTTTTCTGAATCTGATAAAGTATTGGGCCGCCTGTCTTCACACACACATGAAGTTTAATGACATCCCAGTCTTAGTCCGTAGGGTTCAATATTGAGTTGGCCCACCCTTTGCAGCTATAACAGCTTCAACTCTTCAGGGAAGGCCGTCCACAAGGTTTAGGAGTGTGTCTATGGGACTGTTTGACCATTCTTCCAGAAGCGCATTTGTGAGGTCAGGCACTGATGTTGGACGAGAAGGCCTGGCTCACAGTCTCTGTGAACTTAAAACCTGACTGAAACCTATTACATCGCTTGTGCAGCACTGAGCATGTGCGAGATCTGCAAGGCTGAAATCCAGGAAGTCATACAGTCTGGCTTCATGATGCCCACACTTAAGATGGCCACAGTCTATTTCTAGATTATAAACTAACTAAATGCTCTAATAACCTAACAAAACGGACCTTAGTTTACAGACTAACTTTACTAGACTACATTAAGCTTGTGTATTACAGGGGTATTTATATTTAAAAAGTGAAATTGTGGGTGGAACTCCCCTTTAAAACAAAAGTTAAAAATGGCTTCTAAAGATCATAACATAATTGAAAGTAAGGTCAATTAAAATTTTTAAATCTGTGACGTCTATCTATCTATATTTTTTTATTTACAGCATATATTGGGGCAGATTCACGTACAGCGGCGCATATTTCCGCCGGGCGTAGCGTATCTATGATACACTACGCCGCCGTAACTTACTTTTTTTTTTTCAAATCCTCAAAGAATGCATAGTGTATCTTTGGAGGCGTAAGGGCGCGCAATTCAAATTGATGTGATGGGGGGCAAGTTTTATGTAACTACATCATGACCCGACGTAAACAACGTTTTTTTTAACGGCGCATGCGCCGTCCGTGGGGGTATCCCAGTGCGCATGCTCGAAATTAAACCGGAACAAGCCAATGCTTACGACGGTGACGGCAAATCCCTATTCGGGAACGACTTACGCAAACGACGTAAAAAATTCTAATTTTGACGCAGGAACAACGGCCATACTTAACATTGAGTACGCCACCATATAGCAGGTTTAACTATACGCCGCAAAAAGCCGAACGCAAACAACGTAAAAAAATGCGCCGCCCGGACGTACGTTCGTGGATCGCCGTATCTAGCTAATTTGCATACTCGACGCGGAATTCGGCGGAAACGCCACCTAGCGACCAGCGGAAAAATGCACCTACGATCCGACGGCGTACTAAGACGTACCCCAGTTGGATCGAGCCCGCATTCCGTCGTATCTTGTTTTGTGGATACAAAACAAAGATACGATGCGGGAACTTTGAAATTACGCGGAGTATCAATAGATACGCCGGCGTAATTCTTCTGTGGATGTGGCCCTGTGTGTGTATATATATATATATATGCACAGTGGGTAAAATAAATATTGAATTTGAACATGTCACCATTTTTTTTCTAGGTAAATATATTTCTGAAGGTGCTATTGGGAATAAAATTCATGTCGATAACAACCCATGCAATCCATACATACAAAGACACCAAAACAAGTTCAGAAATGAAGTTATGTGTAATAAAATGGAATGACACACGGGAAAAGGTATTCAATTTCCAGGTGCAATTCCAAGAATATATTATAAGAAAGTGCAGCAAAAACAAACAGGCCCCGTTGGAAAGCAACCTGACCAAGTGCACTCACAAGTTGTAACAGCAAAGCGGCGGTAGAGTGGTGGACCACAGGGGCCCTCAGCATCTGTCTCAAGGAGGCGGAATGTGGCCTGGCCGATTTCCACCCAAATGGGAAGGATTCCGGGAAGGATGTCGCTGCACTTTCTCTACTCCTCCAGAACTTTAACTGACACTATGCAATGTCCTTGACAGATGGGTGACCTGTCCCTACTCTAGCCACTTAAAAAATGTGTGCCAAACCCAGGGTCTTAATTAGACTCTGTGTAAAAGAACTATTAGAACGCCCCTGGTGCACATGCGTGCGCATGACCGCGCTCACGAACAACAGCAGGCTCCCCGGAGCACTGGTACGCGTGGGCGTGCTCACGGGCAACAGCAGGCTTCGCAGAGCACTAGTGCACATGCGCGTGTGCAACAGACTGCATGCACGCGCAGGAGCGCGTCCTCAACCCCAATTGGAGCCAGCCTATTTAAAGGGGGCCCTGACGCCCAAACAGTGCTGACTGGTCTTCGGCTGTGTCCTGATCTTCTGAGTCCTGTTGTGTTCTGCCTGATACCCGTTGCTGATCTTGACCTTCCCTGACTCTGCCTTTGGACTCTGATTCATCCCTGATTACCGGTTCCTGATCTTGGCTTCCACTTGATCTTGCTCCTGCTGATGCCTTTGTACCTCGCAGCCCGCCTGTTACCGAACCCGGCTATCCTTGTGACCCTGCTCCGGCTCTCCGTCTGGCTTCAACACTGCCTCAGAGTACCTGTGCTGGCCGCCTGTTGTCTCAGTTCTCCTGGGTCCTGTATCCTCCTGTCCTCTGACTTCAGGAAGTTCCAGCAAGCTACGAAAGTTGGTTGGAGTTCCCCTTAACATCGGCTGGTCCTCCGAGCATTACCCTTGCTCAGTGCCTGTTGCCCTGCCTGTGTCTCCGAACCTACATCTTCATCTGCAAGCTCTGCAAGCAACACCTACAGGCACTCGTGTCCTTCCTGACCCTAGCCACCATCTGTTCCACCCTCAGTGGGGCTTGGGCTGGAGATACAAGAGAGGCCGACCTCGTCATGTCAGACTCCTACCAGGTACGTGACACTCTGCCTGACCCAAGATGGCCACCAAAGTCACATGAGGTTGCCAGCATCAAATTGGATAGCTGCCTCCCTGTGACTGAGGAAATCATAGAGGAACTATGTTCCTCTTGACTTAGTCTAACGCCTGCATTGCGGCTGTAGACTAGCGCCACCTGCAGTGGAGAAAGTAGACTGCACCTGACTACAAGTGTTGTCATGCTGGGACAGAAAGTGGATTACTTGCAGGATCGACAGGTGATAATAAAGGAAAAACATATGGATTGTTAAACTGCAATATATTACATTTATGTTTTTGTGGTTTTATACGCTTTAATTTGCCCCCCGATTACCTCCTTTCAAAGCTTTCAGCTTTATTCTGGCATGAGAAGGGTTAAGGGCCGCAGTGCGCATCTTTCACAGCAATTTATTATGCTCCACTTGTTCATCAATTTCGTTTCTGAGCATAACACCCCTTGGTAGATCTATATTGTTTTACAATCACCCAACAGATCTATCTTATGATAGGAATCCCACGCGCTCACTCACTCCCTCGTAGTTTTTATCTCATGAGGCAGCAGGTCCAGAAATGATAAGAAAACTGGCAGTTTTTTTTTTTTAAGTCTGTTGTCGCCCTATTGGCAATCTCCATCTCTACCATCAGCAGCCCCTGAGACGTTGTGATAAACGTTATTTACTTCGTACTCTGTGATCACACACTGTAACTCTGAGATGACCCCTGACCGCACTCTTGTGTTCCTTTGGCAATATAATGCCGTACAGATCGGTACATTCCGGGGAATCCGCCATTGATAGGGCATATTACATACCTCTGCGGAGCCTAAAAAGTTCCTCTTATTGTGATCTATTTATATAAAGCCAATATCTACTACGACGTTGTGTAGGAAGTAGACACCTTGCAAATCTCTCAATTGGGAAAGAGGTATTTCTTTGGTGCAAAAAAACAATATACACTATATTGTCAAAAGTATTGACACCTGCCTTTACACGCACATTGGGGCAGATTCACGTAGATGGGCGTAAATTTGGTCGGGCGTAACGTATCTGATTTACGTTACGCCGCCGCAAGTTTTTCAGGCAAGTGTTTTATTCACAAAGCACTTGCGTGTAAAGTTGTGGCGGCGTAACGTAAATCACCCGGCGGAATTCAAATTTCAGCGGGTAGGGGGCATGTATCATTTAAATGAAGCGCGTCCCCGCGCCGAACAAACTGCACATGCGCCGTCCCTAAAATATCCCAGCGTGCATTGCTCTAAATGACGTCGCAAGGACGTCATTGGTTTTGACGTGGACGTAAATTACGTCCAGCACCATTCACGGACGACTTACGCAAACGACGTAACTTTTTAAATTTTTGACGTGGGAACGACGGCCATACTTAACATTGACTGCGCCTCATAGACCCAGGGGCAACTTTACGCCGGGAAAAGCCTAACGTAAAAGTCGTAACTTTACTGCGTCGGACGCGCGTGCGTTCGTGAATTCGCGTATCTAGCTAATTTGCATACTCAACGCGGATTTCGACGGAAGCGCCACCTAGCGGGCCAAAAAAAAAAATGCAGTTAAGATCCGACGGCGTAAGAGACTTACGCCTGTCGGATTTAATGGATATCTATGCGCAACTGATTCTAAGAATCAGTCGCATAGATACGACGGCACAACGCTGAGATACGACGGCGTATCTGGAAATACGCCGTCGTATTTCCGTTGTGAATCTGGGCCATTAACTTATATGGCATCCCCGTCTAAGTCTGTAGGGTTCCATATTGAGTTGGCCCACCCTTTGCAGCTATAACAGCTTCAACTCTTCTGGGAAGGCTGTCCACAAGGTTTAGGAGTGTGTCTATGGGAATGTTTGACCATTCTTCCAGAAACGCACTGATGTTCGGACATGAAGGCCTGGCTCGCAGTCTCCACTCTAATTCATCCCAAAGGTGTTCTATCGCATTGAGGTCAGGACTATGTGCAAAGTTGGGAGCATGTAATTGGCCAAAATGTCTTGGTTGAAAAACAAAAAACTATTGTCCGATGGAGCATACAGACGGACGGATTGTCCAATAAAACACGTCCGTTGGACCATTGTTGTCAAAAAGTCAGATTGTGTGTGTATGGGCCTTTAGAGGCGTAATAGATTTTTTTTCCCTGGTCCAATTCCAGGATGCCTTTCTATTCTGCCTCTGAGCCAAATTCAAGAAGATGTGAATGCATGCATGCAAAAAGAATCACACTGGGACACACTGGTTCAGTGCGAGCTCTTCCTCATCAACAGGCTTTTTTATTCCGGCCACTGCCCCTTATATAAACAAAGTGACATAAGCAAACGTCATCACATATGTGTGTGTATATGATTGGTTCATCCGTATATGGTCCTTCTCCTGTCGACGTCTGTTCCTTGCCACAAGACAACCTTCCAAAGCTTTTCAGCCATTTTCTTTGCATGGTAGGAGGGGTAGGAAAAGGAGGGGGCAAGGAATGGGGAGTGGGAGACATCTGTTTCTTGTTTTTGAGTAAGGAAATTACTGCTTGTCTTGTTACATGAATACTAAAACACACACACACACATATATATATATATTGCAACAAGAAAGAAAAGAAATAATACAAATAATAAAGAGGAAAAGAAAATAACAATATTTGAGGGGTTAAAAAGAGAGAGATAACATAGACATAAAATAATAATTTTATCAACTCCATCACAGTGGTATACAGTAAATGAAAACAAAGTGGGAGTATGGCCTCATGTAGGAAATTATAATAAGGATAATGACGTACCATCATCCGGGTATTGATGAACAAGTAAAGGGGGAGGGTGGGGATGGGGGAATAGTTGCTGAGGCAAAACCCGTAACAAACCCGCCCAATTGATGTGTGGACTATCTCGGTACTAATAAGTCAAGGTAAACAATAATAAGTAAAAAATTATATTTATTTATAATTAAAATGTTGCATTTAACAATAATGTACATCAAAAGATTGGTCAGATTCTCGACTAGTTTCACGGGGGGGACCTGCTTCTTCAGGAGAACCAATCTAAGAGACAAGAATGCAATAAAAATAATAAAATAAATATAATGCAATTCAGCAATAAAAGTAAATAATACATAACAGTTAAAGGTTTACCCAATGTGTAGCGAAGTAGGCGCGGAGCCAAGCTGCCCAGGTGATTATCCCCCCGCGGCGGACATGGGGGATGGTGCGTTGATCTCTAAATATAATGCATACACTTGATTAGGGGGGCCCAGTACGTAGATACAATGCAGGGGGGGAAATGAAGGGAATTGGGAAAGAAGGGGGGGGAGAGGCAAGGAGGGAAGGGAAAAAGGAGGAAAGGAGGTAGGAAAGAGGAAAGAGGGGGGGGGGGATGAAGGGGGGGGGATGAGAAATGTCTCTAATGTGTCAGAAACACGGAGTCATCCTTGAAGAACTGATCACACAAGTGTCACAAGGCAAAGCAATGCAGCCAATAGCTAATTGGTGACATCACAATGGAACGCGGTGGGGTTTTGTAAAGTTGTTTTATGGAAAACGTTGACCTTTCATTAGTCGGTAATAAACAGTCCTGAAAGGAATATTTTCCAGTTCAGGGGAGTTCCTCTGTTGTGACTCTCTGACCTTCTACCAAAGAACAATTTTTCATTTCTCTGTATTTTGCAATGTATACAGTGTACCACCTCCATCATTTCCTCCAGCCTGACATAGAAAAACAGGACAAGCTAATTACACGAGTTATAAATAACCATTTTTTATTATTATTAGTTTATGTCAACATTGGACAGTCATTAAAGCCGGGTGTATTAGGGGACCGATCCGTCATGCGCATGCTTTTAAACAGTTACTTGGGTGTTTTTTTCAGGGCCGATTTTAAGTTAATATTATAATGTTCACAATAAATTCTTCATGCGACTTTCATATTTTCTTGACTGTGTTACATATGTATTTTTTTCATACATTACTTTCTATACTTTCTAGATTTTCTGAATGTAAAACAAGTGCAGTCAACACCTTCACTGAACAACTTCTCATATTAAACCAGTTATAGGATAAGCTGGGAAGATGCTGTATGATTCCGGTTATGAGAATAATTTGATTTTCTTGATAAATATTGACAATAGTAAAGACATGATAGTTCTAATAATAATGGCTACTGTTTATAATTAAGTTTTAATTATTGAATTTTTTTTTTCATTGGTGGCTATAGTTGCACATTAAAAAATGTTTTTCTCTTCAATTTTCTATATATATTTTTTTTTCTCTCTTTCTTTCTTTCTTTCTTTTCTTTTTAGGTAGGGGGTTACACATGTTAGTTTTTGAAATAGAATGTATTGAAATGTTTGTATGTATGTACCGTATTTATCGGCGTATACCGCGCACTATTTTGCCCTGAAAATCAGGGCAAAATCGTGGGTGCGCGATATACGCCGATACCCGCTTTCCCGCCACGAGTTTGAATACTGCGCCGGCATATACCGAGCGCAGTACACTCACGTATCTTCGGGCAGTCTCGGCGCCTCTCACGCTGACGTCCTGAGCATACAGGACGTCATTGCGAGAGTTGCCGAGCCTGCCCGACGATACACGAGTGTACTGCGCTCGGTATATGTCGGCGCAGTATTCAAACTCGGCGCGGGAAACGAGCGGGGAGGACGCGAGGACGCAGCAGAAGGACGCCAGACCCGACGAAGAGGACACCCGAAGCCGCAGAAGGACCCTGGACCTGACGAAGAGGACACCCGAAGCCGCAGAAGGACGCCGGACCCGACGAGGCCGCCAATGGACGCCGCGCAAGACACCAAAACTGTAAGTACAAAAAAAACTTTTTTTCCACAGGATTCACGGCAACTTTAGGGGTGCGCGGTATACGCGGGAGCGCGTTATACCGCGATAAATACGGTATTTCCTTTTATAATATTATGGAATACAATAGAAGGTTACAGTCGTATGCAAAAGTTTAGGATCCCCTGACAATTTCCATGATTATCATTTATAAATATTTGGTTGTTTGGATCAGCAATTTCATTTTGATCTATCAAATAACTGAAGGACACAGTAATATTTCAGTAGTGACATTTGGTTTATTGGATTAACAGAAAATGCGCAATATGCACCAAAACGAAATTAGACAGGTGCATAATTTTGGGCACCCCAGCAGAAAAAAGTCAATATTTAGTAGGGCAGAAATAACAGCCTCTACACCAGGGGTGTCCAAACTTTTTTCAAAGAGGGCTGATTTGATGAAGTGAACATGCTTGAGGGCCGACCATTTTGCCTGACATTTTTTGAACCATTAAAATTAAATGCAAATTAACTAATACACTGCCCAACAAGAATTATCATGCCTTCGTGGCTGTGTTTGGTCAAGAGTCTAAGGATGAGCTTGGGCGTGTTATTTGGATATACCGTATTTATTGGCGTATAGCACGCACCTTAACTTTAAGAGAGAAGTTTCAGGATTTTTTTTTTTATTTTAAATAAAGAATTGTGAAGCAAAATAAGGGTCAGTGCAGATCAATGCAGCCTGATCAGTGCCCATCTGCAGCCTCACCATTTCCATGAATACAGCCTCACAAGTGCCATGAATGCAGCCTCACTATTGACTGAATGCAGCCTCTGAATGCACGATGCTCTGGGATTTGTTGGGGGCTTCAAAAGAGATATATATCCAAATTACCAGTGGGGCCATATTAAACCGGAACGCGGGCCGCAATTGGCCCCCGGGCCGGACTTTGGACATGTCTGCTCTAGACACTTCCTATAGCCTGTAATGAGTGTCTGGATTCTGGATGAATGTATTTTTGGTCCATTCCTCCTTACAAAACATCTCCAGTTCAGTTGGGTTTGACGGTTGCTGAGCATGGACAGCCCGCTTCAAATCACTCCAGAGATGTTCAACGATATTCAGGTCTGGGGACTGGGATGGCTATTCCAGAACATTGTACTTGTTCCTCTTCATAAATGACCGAGTAGATTCTGAGCCGTGTTTTGGGTCGTTGTCTTGTTGAAATAAGCAACCCCGGCATAACTTCCACTTTGTGACTGATTCCTCAACATTATTCCCAAGAATCAGCTGATATTGAGTGGAATCCATGCGACCCTCAACTTTAACCAGATTCCCGGCACCGGCACTGACCACACAGCCCCACAGCATGACGGAACCTCCACCAAATTTTACTGTGGGTAGCAAGTGTTTTTCTTGGAATGCTGTGTTCTTTTGCCGCCATGCATAATGCCCCTTGTTATGACCAAATAACTCAATCTTTGTTTCATCCGTCCACAGCACCTTATTCCAAAATGAAGCTGGCTTGTCCAAATGTGCGTTTGTATACCTCAAGCGACTCCGTTTGTGGCGTGTGTGCAGAAAAGACTTCTTTCCCATCACTCTCCCATACAGCTTCTCCCTGTACAAAGTGCGCTGAATTGTTGAAGGATGCACACCATCTGCAGCAATTTGATGTTGTAGGTCTTTGGAGGTGGTCCGTGGGCTGTTTTTGACCGTTCTCACCATCCTTTGCCTCTCAAATATTTTATGTGGCCTTTACAAGAACTGTGCCGGTGGTCTTCCATTTCCTCACTATGTTCCTCACAGTGGACACTGACTCCTTATATCTCTGCGATAACTTTTTGTAGCCTTCCTCTAAACCATAATGTAGAACAATCTTTGTTTTCAGGTCATTTGAGAATTGTTTTGAGGCCCCCATGTTGCCACTCTTCAGAGGAGAGTCAAACAGAACAACTTGCAATTGGCCACCTTAAAGCGGAGTTCCACCTAAAAATGGAACTTCCGCTTAACCCACTCCTCGCCCCCTTACATGCCACATTTGGCATGTAATTTTTTTGGGGGGGGTGGGGGCTTCAGGAGAAGGGGACTTCCTGTCCCACTTCCTCATTCCGCCGAGGGGCTGGAAAGGCGATTAACATAATCGCCTTTTCACAGCCCCTCCCTGTAGGCGAGCGCCTGTCCAATCGGACGGCGCCGCGCCGCTCGCGCATGCGCACTGCCACTCGCTCATGCGCAGTGGGTGCCCGGCCGTGAAGCCGAAAGCTGTCACTGCCGGGTGCCCACACTAAGAATGAAGGAGGGGGGGCGAGGAGCGGAGCCCTGGCCGGCGCGTCGCTGGAACCGTGGAGCTGGTAGGTGCTAAGCCAGCAGCTACACTTTTTGTAGCTGCTGACTTTTAATAAACTTAAAAAAAAGGTGGAAAACCCCTTTAAATACCTTTTCTAATGATTGGATGCACCTGTCTATGAAGTTCAAGGCTTAATGAGCTCACCAAAAGAATTGGGTGTTCCAATTAATCATTGCTAAGTAGTTACAGGTATTCAAATCAACAAAATTACAAGGGTGTCCAAGTTTATGCACCTGTCTAATTTCGTTTTGATGCATATTGCGCGTTTTCTGTTAATCCAATAAACCTAATTTCACTACTGAAATATTACTGTGACCTTCAATTATTTGATAGATCAAAATGAAATTGCTGATCCAAACACCCAAATATTTATAAATGACAATCATGGAAAGTGTCAGGGGTTCCTAAACTTTTGCATACGACTGTACCATGGGCCTTTTGGCTGCTTCTCTAAATAATGCTCTCCTTGCCCAGTCTGTCAGTTTAGGTGGACGGCCATGTCTTGGTAGGTTTGCAGTTGTGCCATAATCTTTCCATTTTTGGATGATGGATTGAACAGAAGCTCCGTGAGATGTTCAAAGCTTGGGATATTTTTGTATAACCTGTTCACAGACGCTCTCCAACCGAACCCTGCTTTAAACTTCTGTAACAAACCTCTGAGGGCAAAATATAATTTTATTTAATACAAAGACAAAAAATACAGTATAAGAATTAAAATGGTGACGACCATACAAAACACCAATATAAAGTTCCCATGGTAAGGAAGATTTATGGGTTGAGGGTCACGACATTGGGCTTAACTAGTTTTGCGGCGATGGCCGCTTCGTCAGAAGCATGTCTATGGAAGCCCCACAGAAGAGGGAGGCGGGGGTCACCAGAGGTGGTCCCAGGTGGCAGCCCGGAGGCAAACATGTAGGGAAGGATCTTGGATGTAAAAAAATGATGAATAGTGCATAAAGATGCCCCAAGAGGGGGAGCCCAACTTAGGCATGTGCTGCAAGCATATGTAGGTTAGATGAAAAGTATTTTGAAAGGTTGATAACCAAATATGAGGGAGGGGTGGCGTCATGGTAATGAGGCCAGCCAAAAACACTGTGAATGGGTAGATCCACAGCGATCCCGGGATCCCGCATCCCTTGCCATCATAGGCAGAGGGGTCCCTGTATTTTTTGTCTTTGTCTTTGTATTAAATAAAATTATATTTTATATATTTTGTCCTTGTATCTTGACTACCGAATTTCACCAGTACCGCAATAGTCCAATTGGCCCCCCCTTCTCGTGTTTGGTTCTTTGGTTTGGGGACCTTAGACCCAATCTTTCTATATTAAAATTCATGGATGATGGTACTTTTATTACAATGTTTATGTGTAACTACTTTAGAGGCTATATTTTAATTAAACCTCTGAGGGCTTCACAGAACAGCTGTATTTATAGCGAGATTAAATTACACAGAGTTGGACTCTATTTACTAATTAGGTGACTTCTGAAGGCAATTTGTTCTACTAGATTTGAGTTAGGGGTATCAGAGTAAATGGGGCTGAATACAAATGCTCCCCCACACTTTTCAGATATTTATTTGTAAAAAAGAAAAATTGTAAAACATTTATCATTTTCCTTCCACTTCACAATTATGTGCCACTTTGCTTTGGTCTATCACATAAAATCCCAATAAAATACAATGTTTTTGGTTGTAACATAACAAAATATGGAACATTTCAAGGGGTATGAATTATTTTTCAAGGCACTGTATCTGTATATTAAGCTATTTTCCTTGATTCCCACAATATTTTGTACGTTGCGCTGTGTCCATAGACATCGCTAAATATGGATCTGGTGAGTTCTTGTTTGTAAAGAGAGAATAGAAATGTTTCTGAGCGGAGATCCCTCTGTAGAGACAGCAATAAGATTTATGTGACGTCTCCCAGCTGGCAGAACATCGAAACTGTTTAGGACACAAGATGCTTGGCTCCGGGGCAAAACTACTTTTATTGCCGCATGGGGCACGACCTTTTCACTTCATTCAATTAAACAGATCATTCTCCTTCTTTATAGGGGTATTAATACTTTTTTAAGGCACTGTATACTAAAATGTAATGCATTAACAGCTGTGTGCTAAACATAGTATGAATCCATAATGTACAGCTGTTCGCGTTAAGGAGACTTTCGGCGGCTCGGTGCTGCGCCTGCGCAGTACAGTGCGGGCATTATTCCACGGGGGTCATTTCTCGGCACAACACCAGAAAGGTTTGGAGATTTCCAAAATTAAAGTGACGGTTACTCATCTATCTCCAATACAAATGATGCTTAGTGGAGCGCTATGAAGCTCCCACCATGTCTACATACAGGCCATGGGCCGGAGCCGAGATAAAGAATTGTGCTGTTACAGAGATGCCGCTTCAGACAGTTCTCACATCACGAGATTGTGGCTTTGTAGATAATAACAATATCTTGTGATAAGATGAACTCTCTTCTCCTGTTTTCTATCTCTCTTCTGTATTGAAGAGATAAAACGGGGAGAGTCACTACCTGATCTGTTGTAGAAGCCTCATAGAGCCATAAATATCACACCAACACACGCAATAGACGGTTCTCATAGATTACCGTGACGCTTCTGGTGAAATTATTAGGGAATTGTACAAGTCAGAGGTGCCCAGGGCCACCATGTGTTGAGGTCTAAGTTGACATAAGTTGACAGCTAGCTGGCTCTTGTTTTAAGACCCAATGTTGAGCTGTCTCTCAAATAAATTGCAAAAATTTACAAAAAAAAAAACAATCCTGCACCACTGAGTGTATACACAAGGGGAACCTAAATAGAGCCACAAGAAAAAGTACCCTGGCTCCAAGAATTGTATAAAAAAATTAAAAACAACTTTATTATAAATACACGACAAAATTTGAGTGTAGCTTCACATAATATTAGATAATATATCAAAAAGAAAGTACCATCATCCAAATTAATATAGGAAAACTAGAGAAGGTGGGAATATGGGGGCAGTTGCTGATGCTGCCCAGCCACACATAACCACCTACAAGGGGAAAGTAATGGACTATCTTGGTACTGATACAATGACAAAGTTGATATGGTAAAAAATACTGTGTAATACATATAAAACATACACGAATATTTAAAAAAATACACCCCAAAAACAACTACCGTATATACTCGAGTATAAGTCGACCCGAATATAAGCAGAGGCACCTAATTTTACCACAAAAAAGCTGGGAAAAGTTATTTACTCGGGTATAAGCCTAGGGTGTCCATCTGCATCCCTCACTGTGCCTCACTGTGCCCATGCCTCACTGTGCCCATGCCTCACTGTGCCCACGCCTCACTGTGCCCACGCCTCACTGTGTCCATGCCTCACTGTGCCCACGCCTCACTGTACCCATGCCTCACTGTGTCCATGACTAGACTTATTTTTAACATGGAAGTATATAGAAGGGGTGCCCAGATTTGAAAAATCGGTGCTCCATGTCCGTAGGTCCCCCAGACAGCAAACTTGCACACTTGTAGAAGAGAACCCGAGCTATATGTGTGCCAAGGGGACCTAAGGCCGGCCGTTACTGGGTCCCCAAATTCTTTTTGTTTATTCGGCCGTTACCGGGTCCCCAAATTTACCGGAGAAATTACCGTTTAACATGGGAGTCTATGGAAGGGGTGCCCGACTTAGAAAAAACGGTGCCCCCCCGGCTGTAGATTCCCCGGACAACAAACTTTGCACACTTGTAGAGGAAGAGTGGGGGGAAGAAACTTGACTCGAGTATAAGCCTAGGGGGGCATTTTCCGCACAAAAAATGTGCTGAAAAACTCGGCTTATACTCGAGTATATACGGTACTAACGGGTACCCCCGTAAGATTTCTGTTGGAGTGGAGTATAAAACGTTTCCTCTACCAGTTTCGCAGATTACACAGCTTCTTCAGGAGGATTGGTCTGTGAGACAAATAATACAATAAGGCAAGCCATAAACAAAAATACAAGGCAATACAAACAAACTTCAATGCGAACATACAGTCATTGTTTAAGATAAGAAAATCTGCTCACCCGATCGGTCGAGGCCGACTGGCGTCAGAAGACCCGAATGACTGTATGTTCGCATTAAAGTTTGTTTGTATCGCCTTGTATTTTTGTTTATGGTTTGCCTTATCGTATTATTTGTCTCACAGACCACTCCTCCTGAAGAAGCGGTGTAATCCGCGAAACCGGTAAAGGAAACATTTCATACTCCACTCCAAAATAAATCTTACGGGGGTACCCGTTAGTAGTCGTTTCGGGGGTGTATTTCTTTTAATATTCTTGTATGTTTTATATGTACTAAACAGTATTTTTTTTTACCATATCAACTTTGTCATTGTATCAGTACCGAGATAGTCCATTACTATAAATGCACGATAGTTAACAATTGTACAACGTCACACAAATATAACCAACAAAGTTTGAAATTTTTTAAATATATACAACTCCTCCCTCCCCCCCAAAAAAAAAATAACTTCATTATAAATTACATGACACCATGGGGTCTATTTCTAAAGCAGAGAATGTGACTTCCACCAAAAAATTTCTGGTGAAGTGTCAATCATTGGCATTTTAAAACATGTGGACACAGAGGGGCAGATCCACAAAGAAATTACGCCGGCGTATCTATTGATACGCCGGCGTAATTTCAAAATTCCCGCGTCGTATCTTTGTTTTGAATCCTCAAAACAAGGTACGACGACATCTCGGCTTGATCCGACAGGCGTACGTCTTCGTACGCCTTCGGATCTTAGATGCAATTTTTCGGCGGCCGCTAGGTGGCGTTTCCGTTGAAATCCTCGTCGAGTATGCAAATGAGCTATTTACGGCGATCCACGAACTTACGTCGGCCCGGCGCATTTTTTTCCGTCGTTTGCGTTCGGCTTTTTCCGGCGTATAGTTAAAGCTGCTGTTCTGAGGCGTACTCAATGTTAAGTATGGCCGTCCTTCCCGCGTACAATTTTGAATTTTTTGCGTCGTTTGCGTAAGTCGTTCGCGAATAGGAATTTGCGTAGAATGACGTCACTGTCGTAAGCATTGGCTGGTTCCGGTTTAATTTCGAGCATGCGCACTGGGATACCCCCAGGGACAGCGCATGCGCAGTTCCAAAAAAACGTTGTTTACGTCGGGTCACGACGTATTAACATAAAACACGCCCCCATCACTTTCATTTGAATTCCGCGCCCTTACGCCACAACAGATACACTACGCCGCCGTAACTTACGGCGCAAATTCGTTGAGGATTCAAACCAAACAAAAGTAAGTTACAGCGGCGTAGCGTATCTTAGATACGCGGCGCCCGGCGCAGATGTATGTGGATCTGCCCCAGAAGGTTCTCCACCAGTGAATGTTTGGATGGAAGTCCTATTCTGTGCTTTATAAGTAGACCCCCTATAAAATAATACAACATCCCACAAATATAACCCCCAGATTAAAAAAACATTACATGAAAATATACAATTGTACAAAATCCCCAAAATATAACTTACAGATGAAAAAAAAATCATACAACTCATCCCAAAAATATCTTTGTTATAAATTGCACAACCTTATACAGTAGTAAAACACCCCACTATTATAACTCAAAAATTACAAACAAAGGCCTAGATTCTCGTAGGGTGGCTTTACGTTGTGCGGGCGTAGCGTATCTTATTGAAAAAAAATAGATTATTGGTGTAAAATGTTGCAAGTAATGCCGCTTACACACAATCGTTTTTCAGCATGTCCAAAAAACCAACGTTTTTCCAACTTCAACATTAAAAACGATGTTGCCCACACACCATTGTTTTTGAAAAATGATGAACAAAGCGCGGTGACGTACAACACGTATGACGGAACTCTAAAGGGGAAGTTCTATTCGCCTTTGGGCTGCTTTTAGCTGATTCCTTGTTAATAAAAGACGATTCGCGCTTTTCTGTCTGCTACAGCGTAATGAATGTGCTTACTCCATTATGAACGGTAGTTTTACCAGAACGAGCGCTCCCATCTCATAACTTGCTTCTGAGCATGCGCGGGTTTAAAGCGTCGTTTTTGCCCACACACGATCATTTTTAACAACACGAAAAACGACATTTTAAAAAACGACCTGAAAAAATGCAGCATGTTCGAATTTTTTTTTTGTCGTTTTTCAGAAGCCGAAAAACGATGTGAAGCCCACACACGATCATTTTAAATGACGTTTTTAACCGTTTAACGACCGCCGCATGTAAATGTACGTCCACAGAATGGCACGTACAGGCATATGGGCGTACATGTACGTCCATGCATTTCCGTGGGTCGGGGGTCCGATCGGGACCCCCCCTGGTACATGCGGCGGTCGGAAATCGTCGGGGAGCGATCCGGGATGAGGGCGCGGCTAGAAACGATCGCGATCGCTCCCCGAAACTGAAGAACGGGGAGAGCCGTATGTAAACATGGCATCCCCGTGCTTCACTGTGGTGGCTGTATCAAATGTGTCATCCCTTTTATAGGAAGACACGATCGATGACGTCAGACCTACAGCCACACCCCCCTACAGTTGTAAACACACACTAGGTGAAACATAACTCCTTCACCGCCCCCTGTGGTTAACTCCCAAACTTCAACTGTCATTTTCACAATAAACAATGCAATTTAAATGCATTTTTTGCTCTGAAAATGACAATGGTCCCAAAAATGTGTCAAAATTGTCCGAAGTGTCCGCCATAATGTCGCAGTCACGAAAAAAATCGCTGATCGCCGCCATTAGTAGTAAAAAAAATAATAAAAATGCAATAAAACTATCCCCTATTTTGTAAACGCTATAAATTTTGCGCAAACCAATCGATAAACGCTTATTGCGATTTTTTTTTACCAAATATAGGTAGAAGAATACGTATCGGCCTAAACTGAGGAAAAAAAATTATATATGTTTTTGGGGGATATTTATTATAGCAAAAAGTAAAAAATATTGCATTTTTTTTAAAATCGCTCTATTTTTGTTAATAGCGCAAAAAATAAAAACCGCAGAGGTGATCAAATACCACCAAAAGAAAGCTCTATTTGTGGGAAAAAAAGAACGTTAATTTTGTTTGGGAGCCACGTCGCACGACCGCGCAATTGTCTGTTAAAGCGACGCAGTGCCGAATCGCAAAACCTGGCCTGGGCATTTAGCTGCCTAAAGGTCCGGGGCCTAAGTGGTTAAAAAAGGTGTTTTTTTTTTCATGCCGAAAAATGATCGTGTGTACGCGGCATAAGCGTTTGATGAACTTGACTTTTATTTTACCTGCATTTTTTCAAGATGGCGACAGGGTCTCCTTAAAAACTCCTTTCTTAAGAATGAAATACGTATTTCCATTGGAGAAGATCAGTGTTTTTTTAGGACCTTCGGAAGGTTTTCCGTTTGCATTTAGTCTAGAAGGAGAATTTTTTCAGAACAGGCTCGCAGCTCTTCCCTTTTTTTTTTTTTTTTTTTTTCGTTTTGGCGTTCGGACAGATGGGTCGGCGCGCAAAGGACAGCTTCCAATCTCCCAGGGTAACGTAAACTCGCCTCTGAAGACTCAGAGTTAAAATATGTTCTTAATAAAAAATATAACATTTTATGGTCATTATGTGATACAGTTGACTTAAAAAGAGCAGAACTGCTGAGAGAGCCATTTCCAATAAAGCTCTCAGATTTCGAGACTCGGGTCAAGAGCCCGCGGAGAAAAATTAAAGAAAACACGAACTCATGCACAAATTAATTAAAGATATTTCCACTAATAAATTGGAGCAGTGTCCCCAGGCAAGACCAGCCTCTCTGCGCACAAATGTGGTAATATTCAAGCTGTGGTTTCTCCATAAAAATGAGCAGTTCAAAAACGTTTACAATCAAATAGGCGGCTCGGTGTAACGGAATGAGGGAGAGAGAGAACGGCAGTCCGCGGAAATTTCTGCAGAATTCGAAAAATACTTCAAATAAATCAATGATACACAAAAGGGAAAAAAAAAGAAGAGCCTGGAGGAAATCCAGAAAGTATCGCTCAATCCTCGACCTCGCGATGAAACAAATCGGCGCTCTGGAAGACGGAGGCTCTGCTCTAGTTGGCTACAGGAAAACAAAATTAAAAACAGCTTCGGAAACTTTTTGCGTAACAGTTGATACATTTGATTCTACACGGCTTGGCTTCCCAATTTTTTTCCCAAAAAAGTCATTATACACCTGTTCTAGGTGGCTCTGAACCAACGCAATGTACTTGTAATAGAAACAATGGGCCAGATTCATAAAAGAGATACGACGGCGTATCTCCTGATACGCCGTCGTATCTCTGAGATACGACTGTCGTATCTATGCGCCTGATTCATTGAATCAGGTTACACATAGATCTCCCTAAGATCCGACAGGTGTAAGTGACTTACACCGTCGGATCTTAGGCTGCAATTCTAGGCCGGCCGCTAGGTGGCGATTCCATTGCGGTCGGCGTAGAATATGCAAATGACTAGTTAGGCCGATTCACGAACGTACACTTTGCCCGTCGCTGTAAATTTACATTGTTTCCGTAGAGATACGCGGCGTAAAACTAAACCTGCCCTCTAGGTGGTCTAGCCAATGTTAAGTATGGCCGTCGTTCCCGCGTCGAAATGTGAAATTTCACGTCGTTTGCGTAAGTCGTCCGTGAATGGCGCTGGACGCCATTTACGTTAACGTCGTATTTCAATGACGTCCTTGCGACGTCATTTAGCGCAATGCACGTCGGGAAATTTTAGGGACGGAGCATGCGCAGTACGTTCGGCGCGGGAACGCGCCTAATTTAAATGGTCCCCGCCCCATTTGAATTAGGCGGGCTTGCGCCGGGCGGATTTACGATACGCCGCCGCAACTTTACAGGCAAGTGCTTTGTGAATCAAGCACTTGCCCGTAAAACTTGCGGCGGTGTAACGTAAATGTAATACGTTACGCCACCGCAGAGTAAGCCGATTCTACCTGAATCTGGCCCAATGTACCAAAGCCCAAGACTAGCCAAAATGAAAATTTGTTGGGGGGGATAGAGTGGAGAACAATATCCTCCCTACCACTTAACCACTTAAGACCCGGACCAATATGCAGGTAAGGGACCAGGCCCCTTTTTTGCGATTCAGCACTGCGTCGATTTAACTGACAATTGCGCGGTCATGCGACGTGGCTCCCAAACAAAATTGGCGTCCTTTTTTCCCCACAAATAGAGCTTTCTTTTAGTGGGTATTTGATCACCTCTGCGGTTTTTATTTTTTGCACTATAAACAAAAATAGAGCGACAATTTTGAAAAAATTTTATATTTTTTACTTTTTGCTATAATAAATATCCCCAAAAAATATCTTAAAATTTTTTTTTTCCTCAGTTTAGGCCTATACGTGTTCTTCTACCTATTTTTGTTAAACAAAATCGCAATGAGCGTTTATCGATTGGTTTGCGCAAAATTTATAGCGTTTACAAAATAGGAGATAGTTTTATTGCATTTTTATTAATATTTTTTTGCGATTTTTTTTGTGACTGCGACATTATGGCGGACACATCGGACAATTTTGACAAATTTTTGGGACCATTGAAATTTTCACAGCAAAAAGTGCTATAAAAGTACATTGTTTACTGTGAAAATGACAATTGCAGTTTGGGTGTTAACCACTAGGGGGGCGCTGAAGGGGTTAATTGTGACCTCATATGTGTTTCTAACTGTAGGGGGGCGGGGCTGGACGTGTGACGTCATTGATCGCCTTTCCCTATATCAGGGAACAGACGATCAATGACAGCGCCGCTGTGAAGAACGGGGAAGGTGTGTTTACACTCACCTCTCCCCGTTCCTAAGCTCCAGGGACCGATCGCGGAGCTTCGGTCCAGGTCGCGATCCACGGCTGGGCATTTAACAATCACGTACAGGTACGTGATTGTGCCCAGCCGTGACATCAACACTGCAGATCGCTTGTCACATTCAGTATTGAGAGGTAAATTGAGGGATAAATAAGAGACTGAGAGGTGGAAAGAGCAGTGACAAAAAGAAAGGGCCATGATTGTGCTGCTTCTCTTTTCACTGTGCAGTCACGGGTCGACGGTGGGTCCAGGATGACCTGGGTTTAGCCACTTTGCCCATTATTGTGCTGCCTCCCTTTCATTATGCAATCACAGGTTGGGGGTGTGTCTAGGATTACCTATACGCAGAAGAAGTGGGTTTAACAATGAGGGACATCACCACCGTGGATCGCCCCCTCTCACATTTAGGAGCCATTATTGAGGAATAAATTGAGGGTTTTTTGTGGCCCCCGATGATCTCCCAGCGCCGGGGCCACAAAAGGTATATTGGCTGGCTGCATCGGAGGGAGGGGGCGGGTCGAGCGCCGTGCACACAGGAGGAGTATTTGCTGTTTACACGGCAGCCTCTGTAATAGGAAGTCCCGTCTCCGGGGCTGCCATTGGACGACTGTTCTGTCCATTAAAGGAGGCAGGACTTTCTCTTAAAGAGGCCGATGTGTAAACGGGAGATTCTCCTGTAGGATATCTTTGGCGCTCGTCCTGCCCCCTCCATGTCTCCTCCAAGGCTGCACTGATGGTAATGGTGAGTGCATTCCTGGCAATGGTTAGTGCTGCATTCCTGGCAATGGTTAGTGCATTCCTGGCAATGGTGGGTGCTGCATTCCTGGCAATGGTTGGGCTGCATTCCTGGCAATTGTGAGTGCATTTCTGGCAATGGTGGGGCTGCATTCCTGCCAATGGTGGGTGCTGCATTCCTGTCAATGGTGGGTGCTGCATTCCTGACAATGGTGAGTGCATTCCTGGCAATGGTGGGTGCCGCATTCCTGGGAATAGTGAGTGCATTCCTGGCAATGGTGGGTGCTGCAAGCAGTGTAAAACCTAAATTTGATATTTGTAGTCTTTATACAGCAGAGCTCAGGGTGTGAGAAGAAAAAGCAGCACAAGGAGCCAATCAGTTTATACGCTGACAAAAAAAAAGCATGCCGATTGGAGGAGAGAGTAGAGTGAAGGAGAGATGAGCTGAGCATTGTGCTGCTTCTTCTTTCACTTTCCAATCACAGGTTGGGGCTCAGAGGTATGGGGGTTAAATCATGTTGGCCATCAGACTGAGGACATCTAGTGGCATAAAAATTTACTGCGAGAAATAGTTTCTGTGTTGTTATTTTTGGCGGGATTTCTGCTATAGACGGCGCATATCTGCCGCTTCTACTTATGTAAAACAAACAGAATTGTGTGTTAACCAATCACAACGCTAATTCTAGATTTCTGTTTTTAGCGATTCTCTGATACAAATGCCGCCAGTTCTGGAACTCACAATCTTATAAAAAAACACAACGAAAGACTATTACAGTGGTACATCTATGTGATATTTTTAGCTGCAAGAGGAGCTGGAAAAAAAAAAAACGACAACCCCCCCCCTGGCTATGATGCAGTGCGTCAGCGAAGGGTTTACACAGAGGTGACCAGACATTCGCCTCTAACTCCGCAAGATTTAAAAACACAACAAAAATAGAACCAAAAAGAAAGACGAAAAATCGCCAGAGAAAGCAAAAAGTGCAACAAACCAATGTGAAGACATACATAGGGCCAGATTCACAGAGAATTGCGTTACGCTGCGGCGGCGTAACGTATCCCATTTACGTTACACCGCCGCAAGTTTACAGCGTAAGTGCCTGATTCACAAAGCTCTTACCTGTAAACTTGTGGCGGTGTAACGTAAATCCGCCCGGCGCAAGCCCGCCTAATTCAAATGGGGCGGGGACCATTTAAATTAGGCGCGTTCCCGCATCGAACGTACTACGCATGCTCCGTCCCTAAAATTTCCCGACGTGCATTGCGCTAAATGAAGTTGCAAGGACGTCATTGGTTTCGACGTTAACGTAAATGGCGTCCAGCGCCATTCACGGACAACTTACGCAAACGACGTGAAATTTAAAAATTCGACGCGGGAACGACGCCCATATTTAACATTGGTTAGACCACCAAGAGGGCATGCTTAGTTTTACGCGACGCATCTCTAGGAAAACAACGTAAATTTAGATCGACAGGGCAAAGCGGATGTTCGTGAATCGGCGTAACTAGTCATTTGCATATTCTACGCCGACCGAAATGGAATCGCCACCTAGCGGCCGGCCTAGAATTGCAGCCTAAGATCCGACGGTGTAACACAGTTACAAATCTTAGGGCTATCTATGCGTAACTGATTCTATAAATCAGGCGCATCGATGCGACAATCGTATCTCAGAGATACAACGGCGTATCAGGAGATATGCCGTCGTATCTCTTTTGTGAATCTGGCCCTTAGAATTTAAAGGGATGCCTTTTTCTTGAGCTTTTCTTACACTAAAAGGTGCCAATAATGGCCGACAATAAATTCATATTCATTTAAATTCATGGTATTAATGAAAATGCTGAATATAATACAATTTCATATACCATATATACTCGAGTATAAGCCGAGGCACCCAATTTTACCACAAAAAAATGGGAAAACGTATTGACCAGTGTTGCCAACCGTCCGTATTTTTACAGACAGTTCATAAAAACGGGCACTTTTTTCCCCCGTTCGCAAATGTCAGTGGTTACGGGAATGTGCCAGTAAAAATAGCCGAGATTGGTTCCGCTTGGAACTGTGCATGGAGATTGGAGGCAGGGGGTGATGGTGACTGCGGTGGCATCGCACAGGGGAATGGAGGCAGGGGGGCAATGGAGGCAGGGGGTGTTAGTGGCACCGCAGAGGGTGGGGGATGGAGACAGGGGTTGTTGGTGGCACCGCAGAGGGGGGTGGAGGCAGGGGACGATGGAGGCAGGGGGTGATTGGAGGCAGGGGGCCTGGGGGAGATTGGAGGCAGGGGTAGATTGGAGGCAGGGGGTGTTAGTGGCAGGGGGTGATTGGAGGCAGGGGGTGTTGGTGGCACCGCAGAGGGTGGGGGATGGAGACAGGGGTTGTTGGTGGCACCGCAGAGGGGGGGGGAGGCAGGGGACGATGGAGGTAGGGGGTGATTGGAGGCAGGGGGCCTGGGGGAGATTGGAGGCAGGGGGTGTTAGTGGCAGGGGGTGTTGGTGGCACTGCAGAGGGGGATGGAGGCAGGGGACGATGGAGGCAGGGGGTGATTGGAGGCAGAGGGAGATTGGAGGCAGGGGGAGATTGTGGCACCGCAGAGGGGATGGAGGCAGGGGGTGATGTGACTAAATAATTTTCCCTTATAATATCGAAAATAACAAAAATATGTTTTTTTTTTACCTTAAATCACATTGCTATTTGCCTAACGTACTTATTTGTAGCCTAAATACTGAAATTTGCACCTAAAAATTTAATTTAGTAACTTTTGTGAAATGCCAGTAAAAATGTGGCTGCGCTGTCATGCCAGTAAATTTCAATCGGGTAGGTTGGCAACACTGGTATTGACTCGAGTATAAGCCTAGGGTGAGAAATGCAGCAGCTACTATAAGTGGAAAAGAGGGTCAACAATGCCCATCTACAGCCTCACTGTGCCCATCTGCAGCCTCAGTGTGCCCATCCGCATGCCTCACTGTGCTCATCTGCATGCCTCACTGTGCCCATCTGTAGCCTCACTGTGCGCATCTGCACCCTCACTGTGCCCATCTGTAGCCTCACTGTGCGCATCTGCACCCTCACTGTGCCCATCTGTAGCCTCACTGTGCCCATCTGCAGCCTCATTCATTATCGATGCAAGGAGGAGCTGCGAGCGCTGCCGGGGGACCCCAGAAGATGAGGTTCGGGGCACACCTGGCACGCCCTGTGCCCACGCCTATGACATTGTCATTATGGGGAATTGTTTGTAGAATTTTGAGGAAAATTATGAATTTAATCCATTTTGGAATAACAAAATGCGGAAAAAGTGAAGTGAATACTTTCCGGATGCACTGTATTTTATTACATTGTATCTGTACTGTCTCCCTTTAAATTATAAAGCTCGGCACACACTGTATGCGCTATATAAATCCTGTATAATAATAATAATATATGATAAATATAACCAAGTACAAAGATGTATTACAAATTACATTTTAATTAAATTAATTAAAATTCATTAATTAAAGTGAACAGGCACAGTAGAACTTTTGTAAATAAGCATTAGAATTGTATTTGTTTACTAAGACTGGAGAGAGCAAAATCTGGTGCAGCTCTGCATAGAAGCCAATCAGCTTCCAGGTTTTATTTTCAAAGCTAAATTGAACAAGCTGAAGTTAAAGGGGTGTTCCAGCCTTTTTTTATGTTTATTAAAAGTCAGCAGCTACAAAAAGTGTAGCTGCTGGCTTTTAATAAACAGACACTTACCTGCTCCACAGTTCCAGCGACGCGCCGGCCGGGGCTCCGCTCCTCTCCCCCTCTTTCGGCTTCACGGCCAGGCACCCACTGCGCATGCGCGAGCGTCACTGCGCATGTGCGAGCGGCGCTGCGCCGTCCGATTGGACAGGCGATTGTCTACAGGGAGGGGCTGCAGTAAGGCGATTAAGCTTTCGCCTTACCAGCCCCTCGGCGGAAGGAGGAAGTGGGACAGGAAGTCCCACTCCTCCTGAAGCCCCCACTCCCCCCCCCAAAAAATTACATGCCAAATGTGGCATGTAAGGGGGCGAGGAGTGGATTAAGTGGAAGTTCCATTTTTGGGTGGAACTCCGCTTTAAGCAGGCCATACACGGTCGAATTTCGAACAAATTTTCTTTTCAAAATCAGATTTTTTTTTTTGTGATCCGATGATGCCACCATTGATTTTCGAAATTCGGCCGACCAAACCTTCATGTTGCCGGGAATATTCTTTTCTTGCACATGCGCATTTTTTTTTCTATTACATTTCTCGCACGATTCTCCCATCATTGAACAGAAAATCGTTTGTTTTTTAAAAAATTTTCAACATGTCGGATTCCTCAAATTTTAATTGCTGCACGAAAATCGGCTGTTGCTGCAGCCCACTAACGGTGCGAAATTCGTACGAAAATTCTTTGATACGATTTTCGAAAGAAAATTCTTTCGAAAATTCGAACCGTGTATGGCCGCCTTAAGACCCCTTTCACACTGAGGAGTTTTTCAGGCGGTACAGCGCTAAAAATAGCGCTGCTATACCGCCTGGAAAACTCCTGCCCAGCAACCTCAATGTGAAAGCCGGAGAGCTTTCACACTGAGGCGATGCGCCGGCGGGAGACAAAAAAATCTCCTGTCAGCAGCATCTTTGGAGCGGTGAGAGGAGCGGCGTGTATACCGCCCCCTTCACCGCTCCTTCCCATTGAAAACAATGGGAAACCGCGGCAATACCGCCCGCAATGCGCCTCTATAGAGGCACATTGCGGGCGGTATTAACCCTTTATCGGCCGCTAGCGGGGGTTAATACCGCACCGCTAGCGGCCGATTCCCGCGGTATAACGCCGCTATTTTTTGCGGCGTTATACCGCCACCGCGGCTCCCGCCCCAGTTTGAAAGGGGCCTTAGACTGGAGAGTGCAAAATCTGGTGCAGCTCTGCACAGAAGCCAATCAGCTTTCAGGTTTTATTTGCAAAGCTTAATTGAACAAGTTGAAGTTAGAAGCTGATTGGCTCCCACGCACAGCTGCACCAGATTCTGAGTGTTCTAGTTGTAGTAAATCTCCCCCACTGAGTTTCCAATATTTGGATAGTAGAGTCTCTTTAACTTAATTTTTTCTAAATATTCTGACTAGCCGCAGGGGGGGTTTGGAATTCAGCGACGCAGTCTGGGGGGGGGGCTCCACCTCCACATTTACTATACATTCAGACAGTGGGAGCGGAGCGCACAGCGAGGAGGGATGGGGTAATATTCATGTATAGGATTCAGCGCCCCAGGCTCTGTATGTTTCATTAATTTCCTCCCCATTAAAGTAAAATGAGGATATCCTGAATTGCAGTGAACTGTTCAGTCCAAAAAAATTTCCCTGACCTGCGCTCGAGAAAACAAGGAGATTGGATGTTCCTGCTCCTCCGGTTTAACTCTTTTCAGGGCCGCGTTGTATGGAGAGTTCATTCGGTGTATCTGCGGCCGGGATCGGATAAGCCGCGATCCGGGAACAGTGCTGGGAAACCAGTACAGTCCGACACCCCAATCCGACGTTCTCCGCGATTCGCCTCTTATCCATCTGATGATTAACAATTTAAAAAATTCTAAATGCAAAAAAAAAAAAGAATACAATGTATCAAAAACCCAAACTTTTTTCTTTTTTCCGTTTTGGATATAATGGAGAAGGGTTAGGCTCCATCCACACCTTGTGTTCCTCCAAACACTGGAAAAACAAGGCAAGACGCACATTGCAACTGCGGTGTCATTCATTCTTAACCACTTACAGACCAGAAGATTTACCCCCTTAATGACCAGGCCATTTTTTGCGATACGGCGCTGCGTCGATTTAAATGGCAATTGCACGGTTGTGCGACGCTGTACCCAAACAAAATTGGCGTCCTTTTTTTCCCTCACAAAGGCCCCGTACACACACGACCGAGTTTCTCGGCAGAATTCAGCCAGAAACTCGATGGGAGCCGTATTCTGCCGAGAAACCCGGTCGTGTGTACACTTTTCGCCGAGGAAGCCGAAGAGGATCTCGTCGGGCCAAATAGAGAACATGTTCTCTATTTCCTCCTTACTCAATGAGAAAAGTTGGCTCGCCGAGATCCTCGGCGGCTTCACAAGGAACTCGACGAGCAAAACGTTTTTTTTGCGCTATAAACAAAAAAAGAGCAACAAATTTGGAAAAAAATATATATTTTTTACTATAATAAATATCCCCAAAAATGTTTTTTAAAAACACATTTCTTTCACTGTTTAGGCCAATATATATTCTTCTACATATTTTTGGTTAAAAAAAAAATCGCAATAAGCGTATAGTGATTAGTTTGCGCAAAAGTTATAGCGTCTACAACTATGGGAAAGATTTGTGGCATTTTTTTTTTTTTTTACTAGTAATGGCGGCGATCTGCGATCTTCTGCAGATTCTTGTCTTCAGATTTACCATTCCGGCCAAAAAGTTCTATTTTAACCTCATCAATCCACAGAACTTGTTTCCAAAATGCATCAGGCTTGTCTATATGTTCATTTGCAAAGTACAAACGCTGATTTTTGTGGTGAGGACGTAGAAGGTTTTCTTCTGATGACTCTTCCATGAAGACCATATTTGTACAAGTATCTCTTTATAGTGGAATAGTGTACCACAACTCCAGTGTCTGCCAGATCTTTCTGGAGGGATCGTGCCGTCAAACGTGGGGTTTGAATTGCTTTTCTCACAATCTTGCGAACTGTTCTGTCTGATATTTTTCTTGGTCTTCCAGATCTTGCTTTAACTTCCACTGTTCCTGATGACTGCCATTTCCTAATTACATTCCGAACAGAGGATATTGACATCTGAAAACGCTTTGCTATCTTCTTATAGCTTCTCCAGCTTTGTGAGCGACAACTATTTTCACTTTCAGTTTTCTAGACAACTGCTTAGAAGAACCCATGGTGCTGATTGTTGGGGCAAGGTCAGATGAGTCTGGGCATTTAAAACCTTTGAGATTGACATCACCTGGTCTTCCCAGACGATGATTGAGAACAATCCATGACACTGGCAGGTCTCAGCTTTGCAAAGGGGGCAGTGCATGCTATAAATTCTGCAGGGTGCCCAAACTTTTGCAGACGCCATTTTTTTTGTTTTCTGTAATTTTGAAAGTGTAAATGATGGAAATAAAATCTAACTTTTTTTGACATATTATAAGAATGTCTAATCTGTAATTTGATGCCTTTTGGAGATTTTTCCATCTTTCCTTGGCTTCGTTATGCACATTAAAGCGGGGGTTCACCGGCACATGACACTTTTTCCCTTAGATGGATGCTCGTTTTGTCTAGGGGAATCGGCTAGTTGTTTTAAAATATGAGCTGTACTTACCGTTTACGAGATGCATCTTCTCCGCCGCTTCCGGGTATGGACTGCGGGACTGGGCGTTCCTATTTTGATTGACAGTCTTCCGAGAGGCTTCCGACGGTCGCATCTATCGCATCACGATTTTCCGAAAGAAGCCGAACGTCGGTGCGCAGGCGCAGTATAGAGCCGCACCGACGTTCGGCTTCTTTCGGCTACTAGTGACGCGATGGATGCGACCGTCGGAAGCCTCTCGGAAGACTGTCAATCAAGAAGGAAAGCCCGGAAGCGCCGGAGAAGATGCATCTCGAAAACGGTAAGTACGGCTCATATTTTAAAACAACTAGCCGATTCCCCTAGACAAAACGAGCAGGAATCTAAGGGGAAAAATTGTTTTATGGGTGAACTCCCGCTTTAAGCCTAGGTTCACACTGCTGCGAATTCAAGATTGCGGTAAAATGCGCGATTTTACCGCGATTTCGCGGCGATTTTGGCCGCAATTTAATGTAAATCGCGTCCCGAAATCGCAAAAAGTAGTACAGGAACTACTTTTTGAAATCGCAGTTGCGGAGTCGCACTGATTAGGACAGTGCCATTGCCGACAATTGCCGCCGATTTGAGATGCGATTTGACATGTCAAATCGCATCTCAAATCGTTCCAAATCGTACCCAGTGTGAACCAGGGCTAATACAAATTTTTACCCGGGGTGCCCAAACTTTCGATCCCCACTGTATATATATATATAAGATCTCTCAGCACAATTATGAGATTTGGACCTCTGCTGGAAAACAATCTCGGACCTTCTTGAATTTCAATTCCTGCCCTAAATAGTTGTGTTATCGGCTGATACAAATGACACAGATTGTCAATGTAAAAAAAAGTATACATCCGACATTCAAATAAATATTTTTTAAAAATAGTGTCACCAAAACAATAGGGAGCCTCCTTAAAAGGTGAGTGATAACTTGAAATCCTGTTGGAAATAGTCTCCTTATCTTTTAATTACCATGTTTTTTTCTCCAGGTTTGTGTAATGTAGAAAATCACATTAATCAGAATTGTCGCTCTGTGTACACCTTGTAACAGACTCTCGTGGAAATTGAAGATCAGGAAATACACGGCGTGTTTCATTGCAAATTTGCCGCACAAGATTGCGGCGTGCGTCTACCTCCATCAGATAGGGGTTAAACGCAGAAAACAGAGACATCCATCAGAAGAGCTGACAATCTAATATAATCTAGACAGCTCCGGGGACAAAAAAAAAAAAAAGGAAAAAAAAAGAAAAAAGAGGATGTGGAGTTGATGGGAGATTTGAAAGCCGGGATGTGTAAGGGAATTGTCTTAATTAAAATTCTCCCTTTCATCGTAGTAATTATTCGCTAACAAGAATTTGCTTCCCATTTTGTCATTACGCCAACTTAAAAGGGGAAGTGGAGAAAAAAAAAAAAAGAAGATTTGACCGTCAAAACATCATGTTGTATTAAAAGAATGATGATTTTAATTAGTCCTGGAACTGAGGGAGAGAGAGGAGTTATTAACTAGTGCTTGGCTGGTTATTAAAAAACTGTTTAATGGAATAGAAGGTTTAATGTAAACCCGTCATTTCCTAAAAGCTACAAATCTAATTACAAGAATAAAACACGGACCCCTAAAGCTGAGAGCGGGGGCGGGTCTAATACGCTCTTCTGGTAGAGCTAAACATGGGCCGGCCCCCTCCTGCACCTTCCTATTGGCCCAGCGCTTCGATGAGCAACCTTACTGACCAATAGTGAAAGGAGGAGAGAGGGTGAGTTAGGTTTTGACTTCATCAGAAGTCAGAATTTGCATATCAGGTTGACCCTATTTTCAGGGCTGCATGGAAACTTTAAGGGGTTGTAAAGGTAATTTTTTTTCCCTAAATAGCTTCCTTTACCTTAGTGCCGTCCTCCTTCACTTACCTCATCCTTCCATTTTGCTTTAAAATGTCCTTATTTCTTCTGAGAAATCCTCACTTCCTGTTCTTCTGTCTGTAACTCCACACAGTAATGCAAGGCTTTCTCCCTGGTGTGGAGTGCTCGCCCCCTCCCGTGGACTAGAGGAGAGTCAGGACGCCCACTAACACACAGCTCCTTTCTCAATCTGCAACGTAGAGAGCATCCTGACTCTCCCGTAGTCCAAGGGAGGGGGCGAGCACGACACTCCACACCAGGGAGAAAGCCTTGCATTACGGTGTGGAGTTACAGACAGAAGAACAGGAAGTGAGGATTTCTCAGAAGAAATAAGGACATTTAAAAGCAAAATGGAAGGATGAGGTAAGTGAAGGAGGACTGCACTAAGGTAAAGGAAGATATTTAGGGGGAAAAAATGGTACCTTTACAGCCCCTTTAAAAGGGAATGTAAACCTCTCGTGTTTTTTCACCTTAACCACTTCAGCCCCGGAAGAATTGGCTGCCCAATGACCGGTCCATTTTTTGCGATTCGGGACTGCGTCGTTTTAACTGACAATTGCGCGGTCGTGCAAAGTTGCACCCAAACAAAATTGACGTCTTTTTTCCCCTAGACAAATAGAGCTTTCTTTAGGTGGTGTTTGATCACCTCTGCGGTTTTTTTTTCTTTATAAACAAAAAAAGAGCGACAATTTTGAAAAAAAAAAACAATATTTTTTACTTTTTGCTATAATAAATATCTCCCAAAAATATATATAAAAAAATAAAATGTTTTCTCAGTTTAGGCCTATACGTATTGTACATATTTTTGGTTAAAAAAAAATTGCATTAAGCGTATGTTGATTGGTTTGCGCAAAAGTTATAGCGTGTACAAAATAGGGGATAGAATTATGGCATTTTTATTATTCATTTTTTTTTTACTAGTAATGGCGGCAATATTTGATTTTTATCGTGACTGCGATATTGCGGCGGACACATCGGACACTTTTGACGCTATTTTGGGACCATTGTCATTTATACAGTGATCAGTGCTATAAAAATGCACTGATTACTGTGTAAATGACACTGGCAGGGAAGGGGTTAACCACTAGAGGCTGAGGAAGGGGTTAAGTGTGTCCTAGGGAGTGATTCTAACTGTGGGGGGATGGGCTACAAGTGACACGACAGCGATCATTGCTCCCAATGACAGGGAGCAGTAGTTCTGACACCATTTAACCTATGGTGTGTGGGCGCGACGGACCATCAGTCAGCTTCATCGGTTAACCTATGACAACGGTCCTTCAGAACGTTCTCATCGGATGGACTGATCGTGTGTACGAGGCTTTAGACTGGAAGATGCTAAAGACCTTGCTACATATACAAAAAAAAAAAAGAATAGTTTAACCCACAAGTGCTTTTTTACAACTACTATTCCTTTATATTGACTTATGAAATTTACAAATGCAGCAATTTAGCAATTGGATGAAAAGTTTAGCGCTGGGAAACACTTTTTTAAATATAAATAATGCATTTTATATACAACTATAGAGATCAGACCAAAATGAGGGACAAATTAGGAGAATGAGGGACAGAGGGACATTGCTCCAAATCAGTGACAGTCCCTCGGAATCAGGGACAGTTGGGAGCTATGAAGTTGGGAGACAGACCCAAAGTGTTGTTACCCTATCACAGGAAATGACTGAACAAGGACCTTGATGGCGGGATCACCGGGTATTATTTGAATAAAATCTGCATAGTAAGGAATACTGAAAATGCCCTTTGAACTCTATGAAATTATTAGCTCTTCACGGATTGATTTTTTTGTTAATCGTTGTCTGCAGTTTAGTTTTCATTTGGTCTAAGAGGTTGGCAGACAGCATTCAGGTTAGAAACGGAAAGCTTCCTGGAAGCATGGAAGAAGCGGAGTCACCGCTGGAATCAAGGTTGTAACAAAAGCCATAGCAGCTGGAGAAACTGTGCCCGGGGGGGCAAGTGCAAAGTTACTGGAGGAAAGTATGTTTCTGTATGACAGGAATAAGGTTTAGAAAAAAAATTAGAACAATTGTGTATAAAGCTCAGACATCTGCACCACAACTGAAATATACTTAAAGCGGGAGTTCACCCGAAAAACAATTTTTAACATTAGATTGAGCCCTGGTTCACACTGGGCTGCGGGAGTGAAGTCGTGCGAGTTCAGCTGAACTCACGCGATTTCACTCCCGTTGGCAGTCCCGATTTCGGCCGCGATTTAAGAGACATCTGTGCAGGTTTTTGCACAGATGTCTATGTAAATCGCGGCCCTAAATCGCAAAAAGTAGTACAGGAACTACTTTTTGAAATCGGTGCAGCGCCGCAGATGCGGCGTCGCACCGATTAGGACAGTGTCATTGCTGACAATTGCCGGCAAATGCCGCCGATTTGAGATGGGATTTCACAAGTGAAATCGCATCTCAAATCGAAGCAAATCGCACCCAGTGTGAACCTGGGCTGATGCTCATTTTGTGAAGGGGAATCGGGTGTTTTTTTAAATCGAAGCAGTACTTACCGTTTTAGAGATAGATCTTCTCCGCCACTTCCGGGTTTGGGCTTCGGGACTGGGCGTTCCTATTTGATTGACAGGCTTCCGACAGGCTTCCGACGGTCACATTAATCGCGTCACGAGTAGCCGAAAGAAGCCGAACGTCGGTGCGCAGGCGCCGTATAGAGCCGCACCGGCTCTATACGGCGCCTGCGCACCGACGTTCGCCTACTTTCGGAAAATCGTGACGCGATGTATGCGACCGTCGGAAGCCTGTCAATCAAATAGGAACGCCCAGTCCCGAAGACCATACCCGGAAGCGGCGGAGAAGATCTATCTCTAAAACGGTAAGTACTGCTTCGATTTTAAAAAAACTACCTGATTCCCCTTCACAAAATGAGCCTCAATCTAATGTTGAAAATTGTTTTTCAGTAGTTGCAGTGTTCATGAACTGAATATGTGTGTGTGTATATATATATAAACCGTATATACTCGAGTATAAGCCGAGTTTTTCAGCACATAGGAGCCGCTAGCAATAATTGCAAGTGAATCCGGCAGGCTGGTTGTACTCAAATTGATTGACCGATCAACTTAGTACATTCATCCTGCCCACACACGGTTCGAATCACGGCCGGTTCCTGCTGAACCGGTGAAGATTCGAGCCGTCTATGGCCAGCCTAAGTCTATATTAGATTATCACATATAACTATATAACTATTGTTTGTATTGCTATTACAATGCTGATGCTATGAAAAGAAAGTGTATGCTGTGACCACAGATCTCCTTTAAGTGACAAACAAAACTCCAAAAAAAAATTTAGGCAGTTACAACAACATATTTTATTTCTTTAGAAAAAATAAAATATAAATAAAAGATTGTTATAGTTTGAGATTCTGTAACTGTCATTTTTCCTGGAAAGCTTGGTCTGAAATGTAGAGGCAAATAGAGAGGTAAAACAAAAAAGAATAAATATAATTTAGGAATTACCCCTCATACTGTTATGAAATCACAATATCTAATTCTATATTGGTACATGCCATTCTGACTAGTTGTGGAGAGGCTTTTGGCTCACTGCTTCACCTACCATGGACAGCGCTGGTGATGGTGAATGGCTGTATGGTACCCAGCACTGGCTTATAGGTGTTAGGAGAGCCACATGTAGAGCTTAAACAGGGCCTCTCCTCTTCTCCTCTCCTCTTCCTAGCACTCTCCCTCTCCCCTTTCCTCTTCGTCTTCCTCTGCCTCTCCTCCTTCTTCCTTTTCCTCTCCTCCCTCTCCCCTTCTTCCTTTTCCTCTCCTCCTCCCTCTCCCTTTTCCTCTCCTCCTCCCTTTTCCTCTCTCCCTCCCTCTTCCTTTTCCTCTCTCTTTTGCTTTTCCTCTCCTCCACCCTCTCACTCTTCCTCTCCCTCTTTCTTTTCCTCTCCCTTTTGCTTTTCCTCTCCTCCACCCTCTCACTCTTCCTCTCCCTTTTCCTCTCCTCCCTCTCCCCTTCTTCTCCCCCTTCTTCCTTTTCCTCTCCTCCTCCCTATCCCTTTTCCTCTCCTCCTCCCTCTTTCTTTTCCTCTCCTCCTCCCTCTTCCTTTTGCTTTTCCTCTCCTCCACCCTCTCACTCTTCCTCTCCCTCTTTCTTTTCCTCTCCCTTTTGCTTTTCCTCTCCTCCACCCTCTCACTCTTCCTCTCCTCCTCCCTCTTCCTTTTCCTCTCCCTTTTGCTTTTCCTCTCCTCCTCCCTCTTTCTCTCCCTTTTCCTTTCCTCTTTCTTCTCCCTCTTCCTCTCCTCCTCCCTCTTCCTTTTCCTCTCCCTTTTGCTTTTCCTCTCCTCCACCCTCTCACTCTTCCTCTCCCTTTTCCTCTCCCTTTTGCTTTTCCTCTCCTCCACCCTCTCACTCTTCCTCTCCTCCTCCCTTTCCTCTCCCTTTTCCTCTCCTCCTCCCTCTTTCTCTCCCTTTTCCTTTCCTCCTTCTTCTCCCTCTTCCTCTCGTCCTCCCTCTTCCTTTTCCTCTCCTCCACCCTCTCACTCTTCCTCTCCTCCTCCCTCTTCCTTTTCTTCTCCTCCTCCCTCTTCCTTTTCTCTCCTCCTCTCTCTTCCCTTTCCTTTCCCTTTTGCTTTTCCTCTCCTCCACCCTCTCACTCTTCCTCTCCTCCTCCCTCTTTCTCTCCCTTTTCCTTTACCTCTCCTCCTTCCTCTCCTCCTCCCTCTTCCTTTTCCTCTCCTCCACCCTCTCACTTTTCCTCTCCCTCTTCCTCTCCCCTTTTCTTTACCTCTTCTCCTTCCTTTCCCTCTCCTTTACCTCTCCTCCTCCCTCTTCCTCTCCCCTTTCCTTTACCTCTTCTCCTTCCTCTCCCTATTCTTCTGCCTCTTCCTCTCCTCCTCCCCCTTCCTCTCCCTTTTCCTCTTCTCCTCCCTCTTCCCCTTTCTCTCCTCCTCCCTCTTCCTCTCCTCCTCCCTTTCCTCTCCTCCTCCCTCTTCCTCTCCTCCTCCCTCTTCCCTTTTCTCTCCTCCTCCCGCTTCCTCTCCTCCTCCCTTTCCTCTCCTCCTCCCTCTTCCTCTCCTCCTCCCTCTTCCCTTTTCTCTCCTCCTCCCTCTTCCTCTCCTCCTCCCTTTCCTCTCCTCCTCCCTCTTCCTCTCCTCCTCCCTCTTCCCTTTCCTCTCCTCCTCCCTCTCCCCTTTACCTCTTCCTCTCCCTCTTCTTCTGCCTCTTCCTCTCCTCCTCCCTCTTCCTTTTCCTCTCCTCCTCCCTCTCCCTCTCCCTTTTCCTCTCCTCCTCCCTCTTCCCTTTCCTCTCCTCCTCCCTCTTCTCTTTCCTCTCCTCCTTCCTCTCCCATCTCCCTCTCCTGCTGTGGGGTGAGCAGCAGAGAGAAGATTATTTTTTTTTTAGAATACATGAAGGTAAAAAAAACTTCAGCCTTTACAACCACTTTAACTTTGTAACTCAAATTTTTCCCGGACAGGTCGGTCTGTTTGTAAATGTGGAAAAAAATAGAAATAAAGGAATATGTAATAAAAAATGAATTCATATCCTGAATACCATTATTATAGGAATCATTCCCACACAGTTATGAGATTACAATATCTTTCTTGAATATGGAACTTTACATGTCACCCCCTCTGGGTATAGGAAGTCTTGTGGTTTACACCTTTCCCTACCATGGACAGCGCTGGTGCTTGGCGAATGGCCGTATAGTGCCAGTATAACACCCTTAGGCCCCGTACACACGACCGAACATGTCTGCTGAAACTGGTCCGACGGACACATCACATACGCGGACACATCACCGCGTATCGTGTCCGCGCTGATTTCTGTTTGATGGTGTGTACAACCATCAAACAGAAATCCGGCAGAGGACTGTCCGATGAAAACGGTCCGGCGGACCTTTTTCATCGGACAGTCCGACCCGTGTGTACGGGGCCTTAGGCTTATAAGGTTCAGGAGAGCCCTGTGTATTCTCTAAGTCATGACCCAAAGCTTATACAGGGCATCTTCTCTTTAATATCGACATCCAAATAGAGTGGGCACAAGAGGTGGTGAATCTCTGCAGCTGGGTAGGGCGCTTGGGTCACTTCTAAGCAACGGGTTCTTTTGAAGCCACAAACATCATTCTGTATTGTGCCGTTGCATGCTTTTCAAACTGTTGGACCAGTTTGCCACAAACATTTCTATACTTGATAATATTTCATGCTATCTCTGAAAAGTACATTAACACCAGACCATGTTCTCATCAAAGTCCCTCTCTGAGAACGTTTACTGATAAGCCTTATCTTAGTTCTGCTTCATTAGCAACTGAAATCTTGGGGAGCTGTCAATCACAACTTCCACCAGCCACAACAGCGGTTATGCGGCAGCGAAATGACGTTGGTCCCGGCTTCTCGATTGGAGGCACAGTACTTGTGGGGCAGCATGTGTCCAGGATTAGAACGTTTGTTGTACTCAACAGTGGTGGGGTAGGATTTCCTCTATTCTTTTTTAGGTATTCATTGCAGAATAGTGGAGAATCCCAAAAAACCAAATGCATGCAAATCCTCACTTAAAGGGGTTGTAAAGGTTCGTGTTTTTATGCATTAAGGCAGGAATCTTCAAACTACAGCCCTCCAGCTGTTCAGGAACTACAATTCCCATCATGCCTAGTCATATCTGTGAATGCCAGTTTTACAATGCCTCATGGGAAGTGTAGTTCCACAACAGCTGGAGGTCCGTAGTTTGAGGATCCCTGCATTAAGGTGAAAAAACATCTGGCAATCACGGGCCCTCCAGCCCCACCTGCTCGTTTCGTCCCTGGCGTCCTCTTCTCCACGGAGTCTCAGCGTTGATTGGATAGATTGATAGCAGCGTAGCCATTGGCTCTCCCTGATGTCAATCAAATCCAATGACGCGGCTGCCGGGGGGCGGGACCGAGTCATACACTCGGCGTCTATGAAAGCCGAGTGTATGACACGGGAGACCGCCCGCAAGGTAACCCCCTCAGGAGAGGGCTTACCAAAGGGGGTTAGCTATTGCGGGGAGGAACCGAGAGAGACGTCGTGGGACTCCAGAAGAGGTAGATCGGGGCCACTCTGTGCAAAACAAACTGCAAAGTGGAGGTAAATATGACTAGCCAGATTCACATACATCGGCGTATGTTTAAGCGGGCGTAGCGCAGCTCATTTGAGCTACGCCAACGTAAAATAGAGAGGCAAGGCCAGTATTCACAAAGCACTTGCTCCCTAAGTTACGTTAGGCGTAGCGAAAATGGCCCGGCGTAACCCCGCCTAATTCAAATTAGGCAGGTAGTGGGCGTGCTACATGTAAAGTAACCGTGACCCCATGTAAATGAGGGCCGTTGGTACGGCGCATGCTCAGAATCACGTCGCAAATACTCAATGCTTTCAACGTGAACGTAACCTACCCCCAGCCCCATTCACGTACGCTTACGCAAAACGACGTAAAATACGACGGCTGTTCCGTCTTCCATACCTTGCATGGGCTGCGCCACCTAGAGAGGCGTTTTATCTTTATGCCGGTGTATGTCTTACGTAAACGGCGAGCTTAATTCGACAGTCGTACGTACGTTCGTGAATCGGCTCATCTTGCTCATTTACATATTCGACGCGTAAATCAACGTACACACCCCTAGCGGTCAGCGTAAATGGGCAGCCAAGATACGACGGCGTAGGAGACTTACATCGGTCGTATCTTGGCCAAATTCAGGCGTATCTGGTTTCCAGAATACGCCTAAAGATATGACGGAGCGCATTCGGACTTACTGATACTCCAGCGTAAGACTACGTGAATCTGGCTATATATGTTTATTTAAAAAAAAAATGAACCTTTAGTACCACTTTAAGAGGTCAAATTAAAAATGTTTTTTGAGAAATGTATTCAACTCCCAGTAAATTTTGCCTATATAGGTATACATCAAAGAACGTTAATATACAATAAAGTGCAGAGACTTCATTTCAGTTCTCCAATGTTACAATGCATACAGATATCTACTGCGTGTAGAGAAGGATCATAGACACTATGGGGGTTGATTTACTAAAACTGGAGAGTGCAAAATCTGGTGCAGCTGTGCATTGGAGCCAATCAGCTTCTAACTTCATCTTGTTCAATTAAGTTTTGACATAAAAAACAAAACTGGAAGCTGATTGGTTTCTATGCACAGCTGCACCAGATTTTCCACTCTCCAGTTTTAATAAATCAACTGCTATGTTACAGTCAACAGCAATCAAGCCAAGAGCATAGTATGCAGTTTACGAAATAAAAGTGCCCTAGGGTGCCTAGATATGACTCAAATATTTATTCTTCCCCAATTTAAATTTAAATGCAATTATTTTTTAATTATTTTAATTACATTTAATTTCTGAAAATGTAATTAAATTTTATTAAATGTAAGTATATAATTAAAATTCAAATTGCAAATTGATATAAAATCTTTCCCATCGAATTTCTGGAAGTGGCTTCCATGGTAGGTTTGGCATGAGGGAAATAATGGGTCTGCTGGAATCTCTCCCAAGGCTGCCAAACCTCCTGAAATACATCTAATGGGGCTATGTGCCCGTCAAATGCAGCCACTGTGCCCATCAATTGCCACCACTGTGCCCCTCAATTGCCGCTAAATGGGCCCATCAAACGCAGCCACTGTGCCCATCAAACGCAGCCACTTTTCCCAGTAATTGCCGCCACTGTGCCCATCAAACACAGCCACTGTGTCCATTAAACGCAGCCATTGTGCCAAGTGCAGCCACTGTGCCCAAACGTAGCCACTGTGCCCATCAAATGTTGCCAGTGTGCCCATCGATTGCTGCTACTGTGCCCCATCAAATGTTGCCAGTTTGCCCATCAATTGCCATTACTGTGCCCTATCAAATGCTGCCCGGCACTTACCTGTGTCTGAGTCGGTCAGCGGCGGTGTCCTGCACGTCCTCCATGTCTTCTTCTGTCCTCTCTCAGGCATCCAATCACAGCACCTGATGTTTCAGCCACTCAGGTGACAGGTAACAGACCTGACAACCTGATTGACTAAGAGGCAGTTCAGTGTTAGCAAAGCAAATTCCTTTGCTTTCCTTCATACACTAGTAGTGCCGCCTATGAGTGCCCATCAGTGCTGCCTATGAGTGCCCATCAGTGCCGCCTATGAATGCACATCAGTGCAGCATACCAGCGCCGCCTATCAGTGCCGCCTATCGGTGCCCATCAGTGCCACCTCATCGGTGCCCATCAGTGCCGCCATATCAGTGCCCATAATTGAAGAAGAAAACTTACTTTTTTACAAAAAAATAAAAACTTAATTTTTTTAAAAAATTTCGGTCGTTTTTTAGTTGTTGCGCAAAAAAAAATATCGCAGAAAATCTGATTAATGGCCTTCTTGCCGATCTGTGAGTTTTGGTGTGCGGCCGTCTCTTGGCAGGTTTGCTGTTGTGCCGTGTTCTTTCCATTTGGTTATGATAGATTTGATGGTGCTCCTAGGGATCACCAAAGATTTGGATATTTTTTTATAACCTAACCCTGACTTGTACTTCTCAACAACATTGTCCCTTCCTTGTGTGGAGAGTCCCTTGGTGTTCATTGCAGTGTTTGGTTAGTGGTGCCTCTTGCTTAGGTGTTGCAGCCTCTGGGCCTTTCAATAAGGTGTGTCCATGTAATGACAGGTCATGTGACACTTAGATTGCACACAGGTGGACATCAGTTCACTAATTATGTGACTTCTGAAGGTAATTGGTTGCACCAGAGCTTTTTATGGGCTTCATAACAAAGGGGGTGAATACATAAGCACATGCCAATTATCAGTTTTCTATTTCTGAAAAATAGTTTTATGTATATATTTTTTCTAATTTTACTTCGCCAACTTAGACTATTGTGTTCTGATCCATCACATATAATTCAGATTAAAAAAAAACATTGAACTAAAGGCTGTAATGTAACAAAATAGGTAAAAAGCCAAGGGGGTGAATACTTTTGCAAGGCACTGTAAATTGAAAATTGACCTTATAATTAACACTGCTAGTAACCATTCAAATATTCTGAGTTGTCAAGCGGTGAGGGGTAATCCTCCAGGGGCGGACTGACAACTCATGGGGCCCCCGGGCAATAGAAGATTATGGGGACCCCCCGGGTTTACAGATGGCCACCACTCCAGGAGGCAGTACAGAGGCAGGGCAGCTAAAATCTCTGGATTTTCACATCAAAAGCATGTCGGTTTCGGACATATCCTGGGACAGATGTTAAAAAAACACAGATTTGTACATACAGTACTGTCCCTGGTTTTGTTGAGCCTGGCAACCCTGATGGGGCCCTCTAGTGGCATGGGGCCCTTGGGCAGTGCCCGAGAGCCTCAGTGGTCAGTCCGCCCCTGTAATCCTCCAATGGGGAAACTTGTTCTGGGGACAAATTTCTAAGCTGGGAATTTCCTCTCATTTCCTGTTGTGTCTTCAGATTGGGAATTGAAGGTAAATCTTCCCAGCAGGACATGGACAGTGGAAAATAACCTGACAAAGGGTTTAACCTTTCCCTTGTCTATACAAAACTAAATAAAATTTTGGCTTGACATTCATTTGTAAGTATAAAATGGCTTGTTTACGGTATATCAGGAAGGTGGAGTTTTCCTTTAAGTGTTTGGGTCAGCGCTTGAAACGTAGTGACAGAGCCGATCTGCGGAGACAGCATTCAATGAACACAATAAAAGTCATGACAGCACATAGTAGAATCCTTCACAGCTGCCAAGACATCTTGTTTTCACAGGACAGACGCTTGACTACAGAGCAATAAGCCAAGAATAATATACTGTCTTTTAAGAGACTAAGTAGAAAAAAAATCCCTGTCTTATAAACATGGTGTGGAGAAGCATGCCAGCGATTATAAATCCTCAATCTTTAAAAGAAAACCAGAGTAGGAGTTGCAGGAGGTCAGTTGTGGGGAGATGCGAGGCATAGCACGGAGGAGAAAAATCTCTGATCCATCCAGCTAAAATTCCTCATCAGATCCTGGGACAGATAGACACACGAGGACACAGCCAACTAACTCTTTGTGGGTCTAAAACACCATCAAACTCCCATTCAATTCAGTTTAGGAAATAGCAGGCGTTTGGGGGCTCCGTCACCCCCTTGGCTTCTTGGAAACTCCAACTAAGAGATCCCCTTGCCATATTTCCTGACTCTGCTCTTGATTTGGAAGCTTTGAGTATTCATTGACAACCTTTGTGTGTTCCAGCTCCTTCTGTCCTTTGGAGGCTTTGAGTGTTCCCGACAACCTATGTGTGTTCCAGCTCATTCAGTTCCTTTGGAAGCTCTGAGTGTTCCCGACAACCTATGTGTGTTCCAGCTCATTCTGTTCCTTTGGAAGCTCTGAGTATTCCTAACAACCTTGTGTGTTCTAGCTCATTCTGTCCTTTAGGAGCTTTGAGTGTTTCGACAACCTTTGTGTGTTCCAGCACGTTCTGTCATTTAGGAGCTTCGAGTGTTCCTGACAACCTTTGTGTGTTCCAGCACGTTCTGTCATTTGGGAGCTTTGAGTGTTCCTGACAACCTTTGTGTGTTCCAGCACATTCTGTCATTTGGGAGCTTTGAGTGTTCCTGACAACCTTTTTGTGTTCCAGCACGTTCTGTCATTTGGGAGCTTTGAGTGTTCCTGACAACCTTTGTGTGTTCCAGCACGTTCTGTCATTTGGGAGCTTTGAGTGTTCCTGACAACCTTTGTGTGTTCCAGCACGTTCTGTCATTTGGGAGCTTTGAGAGTTTCCTGACAACCTTTGTGTGTTCCAGCACGTTCTATCATTTGGGAGCTTTGAGTGTTCCCGACAACCTATGTGTGTTTCAGCTTATTCTGTACCTTTGGAAGCTCTGAGTGTTCCTAACAACCTTTGTGTGTTCTAGCTCATTCTGTCCTTTGGTAGCTTTGAGTGTTCCCGACAACCTTTGTGTGTTCTAGCTCATTCTGTCATTTGGGAGCTTTGAGTGTTCCTGACAACCTTTGTGTGTTCCAGCACGTTCTGTCATTTGGGAGCTTTGAGTGTTCCTGACAACCTTTGTGTGTTCCAGCACGTTCTGTCATTTGGGAGCTTTGAGAGTTTCCTGACAACCTTTGTGTGTTCCAGCACGTTCTATCATTTGGGAGCTTTGAGTGTTCCCGACAACCTATGTGTGTTCCAGCTCATTCTGTACCTTTGGAAGCTCTGAGTGTTCCTAACAACCTTTGTGTGTTCTAGCTCATTCTTGTTCCTGACAACCTTTGTGTGTTCTAGCTCATTTTGTCCTTTGGAGGCTTTGAGTGTTCCCGACAACCTTTGTGTGTTGCAGCTCATTCAGTTCTTTTGGAAGCTCCGACTGTTCTTAACAACCTTTGTGTATTCTAGCTCATTCTGTCCTTTAGGAGCTTTGGGAGTTTCAAAACAACCTTTGTGTGTTCTAGCACGTTCTGTCATTTAGGAGCTTTGAGTGTTCCTGACAACCTTTGTGTGTTCTAGCTCATTCTGTAATTTGGGAGCTTTGAGTGTTCCTGACAACCTTTGTGTGTTCCAGCTCATTCCGTTCCTACGAAGCTTTGAGTGTTCCCGACAACCTTTGTGTGTTCCAGCTCATTCCGTTCCTATGAAGCTTTGAGTGTTCCCGACAACCTTTGTGTGTTCCAGCTCATTCTGTCCTTTGGGAGCTTTGAGTGTTCCCGACAACCTTTGTGTGTTCCAGCTCATTCCGTTCCTACGGAGCTTTGAGTGTTCCTGACAACCTTTGTGTGTTCCAGCTCCTCCTGTCCTTTGGAAGCTTTGAGTGTTCCCAACAACCTTTGTGTGTTCTAGCTCATTCTGTTCCTTGGAAGCTTTGGGTATTCCCGACAACCTTTGGGTATTCCAGCTTATTGTGTCATTTGGGGGCTTTGCGTGTGTAAGGGTCCCTTATCGGAAGGCTGTTCCTGTCAAGCCTACTCTGGACCCACCCCGCTTCTTCTAGGATGGGATAGTCACCTACCTGTCGTTCTGGAGATCCTCCACCATATTGTGTCACTCTTCTCCTGGTCTAAGGCCTGTTATCTGGAATAAAGAATGTCCAGTCCAAAACCATTTTTAACACTTTATTGCAACCCATTCCGATAATCATTCTGGCACAACGGCACTTCTTCACAACACAACAGTCATTATTACAACTCCTTGACAGTAATCTCTAGTGTAGAACACAGTACCTCCATTATATGACTTTCTGTTGGTTGTCTCTTTAGTTCAGAATACTCGGAATAGTCAGAGAACCATTGCAGTCATCTTCCCATCTCATACCAGACTCATCCCACAGGTGGATCACACGTCAGATGTACCTTTCTCACACATAAGGTGCTTCTCTTTAGGCCCTGAGGCCGTCCTAAACCAAGAAACAAGACCTGCTAGACAAAGGTGGCAAGGTTTTTTCATCTTCCCGCGTCTTCCTTTGTTCACCCTGGTGGTTCAGGCATGCGGATCTCCCTTTCTCCCTTTCCAACACAGAAGTACATCATGGCGACCTGGGGTGTCCTGCTCCCATACCCAAACATCCTGGGCACAACCCGCACGAGGTATTTTAGAACCCAAATGTCTCATAAAAATAACCTGTCACCAAAAAAAAAAAATCATGTGATGAAAAAGAAGTTACCGTATTTTTCGCCGTATAAGAGGCACTTTTTCTTCCCCAAAACTGGGGGGGGGGGGGGGGGTTGGTGCATCTTATACGGTGAATACACAAGTTTACCTGTCCGATCGGCGATCCGCGATCCGAACGGGAACAGAACGCCGCCGCGGCCTTAGGAAAGACCGCAGCTTTGGCCTAGCTCCAGAGCCCATCCTCCATCTTGGTACACCCGGCGGTGGTGCGCACTGACGTCATCACCCCTCTGCGCGCGGATCCTAACAGAGCGCGCATCGGAGGAACAGTGAGGTGTGTTAGACTGGCTATTAGGGGGCAGGGCAATGTAATGTTACTGGCTGTTATTACTATGTTGGGGGGCAATGTTACTGGCTATTATTACTATGTTGGGGGCAGTGTTACTGGCTGTTACTGGCTATTATTACTATGTTGGGGGCAATGTTACTGGCTGTTACTGGCTATTATTACTATGTTGGGGGCAATGTTACTGGCTGTTATTACTAATGTGGGGGCAATGTTACTGGCTATTACTAATGTGGGGGCAATGTGACTGGCTATTACTAATGTGGGGGCAATGTTACTGGCTATTACTAATGAATGTGGGGGCAATGTTACTGGCTATTACTAATGTGGGGGTGGTGTGATGGTGATGACCAGTGGGGGGCAAATATTTTACTACAGTCTTTGGTTCAGAATCTTTTTTTTCTAGATTTTCCTCCTTTAAAATTGGGTGCGTCTTATATGCCGGAGCGTCTTATACGGCGAAAAATACGGTAAGTAAAAAAATGTAAATTGTCAAAAATTAAAGTTACACCCAAGAACATAACAATACCTCCACAAAACTTTTTTAGACAGCCCTACATACACGGATGTACAAAAGCAAACATACGCATATACAGATTGGGATACACGTTACATATCGCCGTGCACGATGGAGAGTAATATTTCTAGCACCATGACTCCTCCGTAATGCTAAACTGATGACCTGTAGGAGACTTTTAAAGAGTTGCCTATGGAAAATATAGGATACTGAAGTTTCTTGCACATGCACGCAAATTTAGGGTGTTGCTAAACCCACAACAGTAAAATCAGTCTGTATATGCAGTAAAGCGTGCTTGGTATACTCACTGTGGAACCTAAGGGGTTAATCCTCCACATTGTGTTTGATCCTGTCTTCTTTCATCCTCCCCTTCTTCCACAGTCCCTAATCCATCTCCTTATAGAACAGAGGCTGGGGGACAGGCTGTACATTCTCAGTTTGGTGTTTCGTTTCCAATATTTTTTATTACGTTTTCAAAAAAAATATGAGAAGAGGGGTATACAAAAAAAAAATGGGGGGGGGGGAAGGGGAAGAAAAGCACTCACAGTCAGCATCTGGAGGGCTATTAAACAGATACAAATTATCGCAAGTATACACATAACATTTGCATATCTTATGTCTATGAGCGCTTCCTCTAGAGCCATCCCCAAACAGGGATAACTGCCAACCTAGCTCAGGATCGCCCGGTTGGAGCGCTATCTAGGCCCGGAGGGCCAACATACAATAACCAACTACAGCTGAATTAGTATCATAACAATAGTAGAGCAGAGAAGAAGGAAGAAAGGGAAGAAAGATAGAAGAGGAGGAAAGAAAAGAAAGCGAGAGAGAGAAAAAGGATGGTGCATCCCTACCTTAATCCAAAAAGGGGAAAGCCCTTGCATTGATTCGGATCAATGTACATTTGTGAGGTAAGTGATCCAGGGATCCCACACCCTGTCAAAAACCTTGACCTTATCGTTCAGAATGGCCAACAACCTCTCGTTCACCATAATCCATGACAGTTTAGACTTCAGAAGACAAAAGGGGACAGTGGGGGCTCTCCAGGACTTGGCGATGGAGATTCTGGATGCCACAAATATAAAAGCTATCAGTTTTCTCAAGTATTTTGACGTACCCTCTACCGGGCGTCCCAGCAGTGCATGTAGAGGGGACTTAACCAGGTTAACCTGGGTTAAAGAATAAATAAAGTTATAAGTGCGTATCCAAAATCGTCTCACCTTTTGGCATGTCCACCAAATGTGGTACATGGAGCCATCCTCATTGCACCCCCTGAAGCACCGCGGGGACGCCCCCGGAACAAAAGTGGCTATTCGCGCAGGGACCATGTACCATCGCAACAATACTTTGTAATTAGCCTCAATTAAAGAGGTATTAATATAAGACCTAGAAGCCCCCTGTACCAGTTTACTCCATTCCGCCATTTCCAATTCCGTGCCAAGATCATGTTCCCACTTTTGCATATAAACCATCTTTTGAGTATTGGAGGACAATAGGCCATAGATTAATAATATGTGACCGGAGTGTTTGTCAAAGGTTCTGCAAAGTTGTTCCATAGCCGTAGATGTGGAGAGGTCAGAAGTACGTAATTTTATTTGAGTAGCGGAGCTGGCGGGCATCAGTATGCTGCCCCCCTAAAAGTGCTGCCTGGTACCCATGGTACCACCTGGTCCCATCATAGGGCCGGCCCTGTGCAAGATTGTTTTTAGAGTTTTGGTCAATGCTAAAGTCTTCAGGATAAACGGTTGTTTGATGGACACGTGAGAGTGTCGAGTCTTCCATATCAGACTTAGGATCTATAAGACATATGTTCTGTAATGAGAAGGTGATAGGGCCATGCTATACAGGCTGTATAGAAGGAATCTGTAATAAAGGCTTTTATTATTATTACTTTTCTTCTTTTTTTTTTAGGCATGAAAAAAGACACCTAACATTCACGTCTAAATCCTAATCCCTTCAATTCTTCCAGATTCCGCGCACTGTTACGCAGAGCCTCAAAGGAACCAAATCCTGTGAAGTGTTTATATTCTGCACACCTGCAGCAGCAGTCACATTACATTGTTGCATATGGAAAGAATATTATAAAGTGTAATGGAAGGAAAGAGAGGAGGGGGGGAGCTGTGTCACTAATCCCGCCAAGTGTTAAAGAAGGCCTCCGGCCAAATGAAAACCTCTCATTCTTATGGTTATTAAAGCAGAATTATGGGAAGATTACAAAAAAATACAGATTCTTGCAGTTTTGTGTTCATTAAAAAAATGATTAAGTGTGTTTTATAAGCAATTAGTGTAAGTACCTGACTTTTCCTTGGTACAAGCCAATGAAATCCCCCTGTACAGAAGAGCTTAGTCTAGGGGAGGAAGGAGGAGCAGGAGGAGGAGGAGGCTACAGCGCTCATTTGCCAACAAGGAACATGCTGAGATGAGGAGAGAGCAGAGATGGACTCATCAGTCTTCTACTTCACTGTAAAAAGACACCTTGTACTCACCTGCCGCCCCCCCCTCCCCGAGCCTAGGGTGACCAGACATCCCCGGTTTCCGGGGACAGTCCCTGGATTGAGGACACTGTCCCCAGACCAAGTCTGCCCCCGGATTGGATTTGAACAGGGGCTGGGGCAGGGCCACCATCAGGAATTATGGGGCCCCTTACACAGCTTCAGGCATGGGCCCCCTGGAACAGAGAACCGGGGGGGGGGTAGCCACCCGGGGCCCTGGGAAATTCTGGGTCCTTTAATAAAAAGAAGTAAAAAATATATATATAAAACAAAAAGTTTTCTTTTTTTAAAAAGGGGGGTTGCCACCCGGGGCCCTGGGGACCTCTGGGCCCTTTAATAAAAAAAAACTATGTATATGTAAAAATGTAAAAGAAAAAGAAATAAAAAAAAAGGGGGGGGTTGCCATCCGGGACCTCTGGGCCCTTTAATAAAAAGATAAAAGAAAAAAAAAAGAAACCTCTGGGCCCTTTAATAAAAAATAAATAAAAACAATATATAAATAATATAAACACTTATAAAACATTTTTTTTTAAAAGGGGGGTTGCCACATGGGGCCCTGGAGACCTCTGAGCCCTTTAATAAAAATATATATATATATATAAAAAAAAAAAAAGGAATAAAATAATATATAAAAAAAGGGGGGTTGCCACCCGGGGCCCTGGGGACCTCTGGGCCCTTTAATAATAATAAAAAAATACACACACACACACACACACACATATATATATATATATATATATATATATACACACCTCCGGACTCCTAAAGAAATATATATATATATATATTTTTTAAAGGGGGTTGCCATCCGGGCCCCTGTGGACCTCCGGGCCCCTTACAGGTGTACTGCCTGTACCCCCCTGATGACGGCCCTGGGCTGGGGCAATTTCAAAGCAAGTCAATGCAGAATAAAAAAATATTCTGAATTACACCCCCCCGCTCCGTCTTCCCTACTAGCTTAGGGGGGTGTATTTTTTCCATTATCTGTGCCCCTTTCTGATGATCGTGTGCTGGTCGGAGCGGAGGGAATATTTCATCAGTTTCGGGTGCATGCCCATTCAGCTCCGCCCGCATGTTCTTCTGCCTTGGCTCAAATCCTAGCCAGCCACCTGCCTGCTTATCTCCTTGCCTTCCCTGGCAGAGTGATCTTCCTCCACTTCCTATTACAGAGGCCACAGAGTAAACAGGAGATTCTCCTGTATGTAATCTGACGGCACTCGTCCCGCCCCCTCCAAGGAATGATAAATACAGTAAATATCTTATGTGGCCCCCCAACGAATCCCCGAGCGGCGCTCGGGGATTCATTGTGGGGCACAAAAGATATATATATATCCAAATTACCAGTGGGGCAGTATGAAACCAGACCATGGGCCGGACTAAGGACATGCCTGCTCTATAGTCACATGAGCTCCTCAGGGAGGAAATTCTTGGCCTAACAGCAACTGCAGCCAATCAGATCTTCAGGTATTCAGATACCTGCCGCAGGTTCTGACTGTCAGAATACAATAGCCACCAGAGGAGGTTCCTCCATCCACGCTGTTTGGAATCTATTGTTTCTGTGGTTAGGTGACCACATTGACTTTGGACAAGAGGTGCTGCGCCAAAGGCGACACCGTATTCGCAAAGAGATAAAGAGCCCCCACTTAGCTCTGCACCCAACGCCACAGCTGGGCTCTGTAGAATCACTTATCGAAATTCTACAGAAAGTCTGCCTCCGCCTAATCTGCACTTGCTGATGGCTTTTTCCTCCAACATGTAAATCTCCCTTCTACACTCACTGGCTTATTTGACGCCCTTAAATCAGATATCGTTCTAACTGATCAACAGTCACTTAAACCATTTAAAATCCCCGTCCAGACAGATTCTCTGCAACTTCCTACATAAACCCTCAGTTTACATTATGTCAACCTTTGCAATAGCCTTAAATCCAACACTTACCTCTACGCCCACCCCCCTTACCGCCTACTTTGCCAAGATCTGTAAACCCAATAAAGAGTTTCTTTATATAACATATTTCCCTCCTCCATTCTAAACTAAAATTCCTTGAAAAGCCCTATATTTTAGATCGGCCTCTACCTAGACAGAATAATCTACGGTGATCAAATGGGCTCCATTACTTCATTTATAAAGGTCTTCCATCTGATCCATATAGCTCAGGAGGACATTCCTGAAAAGCTGTTTTCTCGTTACTTACAAAAAGAGTCTCGTGGAACTCTTTGGCTTTTGCCTTGGAGAAATGGCGCCCTCTTCTTCGATGACGTGCAGCTTCCCGTGACATACTTGTGGCCTGAATTCACTGTGAAAGGTGGTTCTTTATCTCCCATCACCATTTTCAGGATGGCCCATCAGGGATGTTCCCTATCATCATCACAGTGACCTTACACTCTACCACCATTTCCATCCAAGATGAGTTAACTATTAAAGGCACCATCACTTTGCCTATTCAAGGAAAACTGACCGTTTTTTCTGATAGCCCATAGCACAGGGGTAGGCAACCTTGGCACTCCAGCTGTGGTGAAGCTACAAATCCCTTCATGCCTCTGCCTCTATGAACCATGCCTGTTATTGTCAGGGTCTTGCAATGTCTCATGGGAACAAATGGAAAAAGAAAATATGGACAGCCGCACTCCAAAAAACCTTGATGGTTGTCTTTATTTAACCACTCGATCACTGGGCACGTAAACCCCCTTAATAACCAGACCAATTTTCAGCTTTCGGTGCTCTCACAATTTGAATGACAATTACTTAGTCATACAACACTGTACCCAAATGAAATTTCCGTCCTTTTTTTCACACAAATAGAGCTTTCTTTTGGTGGTATTTAATCACCGTTGTTTTATTTTTATTTTTTGCGCTATAAGAGAAAAAAGACTAAAAATTCTGTAAAAAAAATTAACTTTTCTTTGTTTCTGTTATAAAATGTAGCAAATTTTGTATTTTTTCTTCATTCTTTTGCATAAATGTGAAAGATGAAGTTACGCCGAGTAAATAGATACCCAACATGTCACCCTTCAAAATTGCACACGCTCGTGGAATGGCGCCAAACTTTGCTACTTAAAAATCCCCATAGGCGACGTTGCAGGGTATTGTGGGGTATTGCAGAGTAGTGTGGGGTATTGCAGAGTAGTGTGGGGTATTGCACAGTATTGTGGGGTATTGCAGAGTATGGGTATGGAGTATTGCACAGTATGGGGCAGGGATGGCTGAGCAGGGATGGATGGATCTGTGACTGCATGTGTCACAGATCCAGCCCACAGCACTCGTGCTGCATCTGCTCTCTCCCCCCCCTCTCCTCTCACACTGTACCGTTCGGTACAGAGAGGGGAGGGAGGAACCGGCGTCATTACATGATGCCGGTTTGTTTACAAGTGATCGCTATCAGCGGCGATTTACCGTGATCCGTGATGCGCCGGGACCGGAGGACCCAGCGGTCACCGACATTCCCGTGTGCGCGATTCTGGGAGGACGTCCATGGACGTCCTCCCAGAGTTAAGCAACCGCCTTGTAGCCGTATATCGTCTATAGGGCAGTTGTTAACTGGTTAAAAAAGGAAAAATGCACTAAAAGTCACATATAATTCTACCACCTAATTTTATCTCTCCTTTCTTTTCTCTTCCTTACTTTTTTCAGTCCGATCTGTTTGTTATTTTCCCTTGCTAAATTTAGCCAAAGTAAACCACCTTTTTCCCCACGCAGGGGGGGGGGGGGGGGGGGGCTCGGAGTGCTTGCTGCAACGACTGGGTTGTCAGGTGGTTTCAAGCCTAGCAGTCTTGGAGGTTTCCTCCTTCAGCCATTAATGATAAATATATCTATAAATACTATAATTATTGTATATGTACCACTTCTGAGAGTGCCTTGGTTCCATGAACAATTTTACCTGTACAATGTATCTTTTTCTAGAGTTTCTCCTCCTTTTCCCCCAGAAGAAGACCTCTACTGACAAGGTCGAAACGTGTCAGAGTTTCTAGTATGATTAAAATACAACATTATCATGCTATGTCATTTGTATATGTACTCACTTGGCTGTACCATGTTGCATATATTTTTTAATTCAAATCCCAGATTTTTGTTTTTTTAAACTAACAGATGTCCTCTGTGTGGAATTTCTTGTAATAAAAAGAAGACATTTTGATATAATATATAGCATTAATTTTTTGTTGCTACACAAAACCCCCTGAGGAATTCGTCCCAAATTAATGACCATTTGGGGTCAGGATGCCCACTAACACACAGCTCCTTTATCTATTTGCAACGTAGAGAGCGTCCTGACTCTCCTGCAGTCCAAGGGAGGGGGCGAGCACGAGACTCCACACCAGGGAGAAAGCCTCACATTACTGTGTGGAGTTACAGACAGAAGAACAGGAAGTGAGGATTTCTCAGAAGAAATAAGGACATTTAAAAGCAAAATGGAAGGATGGGGTAAGTGAAGGAGGACTGCACTAAGGTAAAGGAAGACATTTAGGGGGAAAAAATTGTACCTTTACAACCCCTTTAACAGAAAGAGCATGTCAAATCTAGAGATACTGGTAAAATCTGTGGGAGGAGATATGGTACTCCTTTGTAAATCTTGAAAAGACCTCAATACGTTGTGGGAAAACATCTGATATACAAATTGGACGCCGCTGGGATTCCAGAAGGAACATTTGCAATGGGGCACTTATCCCAATGGTAGCTGTCAGTGGTACAATTTCTTCCCATCAACTATTTCTCACTAACAGGATGGACTGAATAAAATTCTCACAAAGGTTCTAAACCTTTACACTATCCAAGCCAAAGCCAAGCGGGTTCGGGCTGGTGCTCCACTTTAAACAGCTGTCTGCACATAGCCCATTTACTTTGCCTTGATCTATTACTTCTAATTCATTTTCCATGATGGTTTTTTTTTTCCGAGGAATAAAGCCGGAGTTTTTCTGAAATTACAGAAAATATACCATAATTTGGCCGAAAAGCTAATTTGGGCTCCCTCCTAAATGATCCGCTTTTAATAACGTGTCCAAGGACTACAGAATGTCCATCATAAACATCTGTGTTCTTTCAGCCGTCATTAAGTCTTTTCTCCATAATGTTAATTGTCTGTATAATTCTGGGAGTTCATGTTGTGTTTGTGCGTTCTTGTGACCGGCTCTCCACTTCTGGAGCATAGAGGAATCTTACCACCAAAAATGTAGATTTTTTATACATTAAATGGATTTATGATGCAGCAGTAAATCCCTTAAGGTGGAACTATGTGAATAATGCAAAAAAATACATATACAGTATCTCACAAAAGTTAGTTTGTAAATATTTTCTTCTATCTTTTCATGTGACAACACTGAAGAAATGACACTTTGCTACAATGTTGTGTAGTGAGTGTACAGCTTGTATAACAGTGTAAATTTGCTGTCCCCTCAAAATAACTCAACACACAGGCCCAGATTCACTAAAAAAAACCGCCTATCTTTAGGCGGTCGTAGCGTATCTCAGATACACTACGCCGCCGTAACTTAGAGCGGCAGGTCCCGTATTCAGAAACACTTTCCGCTCTAAGTTATGGCGGCGTAGTGTATCTGGTACGGCGTAAGCCCGTGTAATTCAAACTAGGCTAGTGTGGGCGCGTTTTATGTTAATGTATCGTGACCCGACGTGATTGACGTTTTTAAAGAACGGCGCATGCGCGCTTGCTCAGTATCACGTCGATTTTTCAAATTAAATTGCGCCCGCTCAATGCCTAGTCGACGTGAACGTAACTTACGTCCAGCCCCATTCACGGACGACTTAAGCAAACGACGTAAAACATGAAAAATTCTACGCTGTTCCGACGTCCATACCTAACATTAGTACGCCTCATAGAGCAGGGGTAACTATATGCCGAAAAAAGCCTTACGCAAACGACGTAAAAAAATGCGCCGGCCGCACGTACGTTTGAGAATCGGCGTATCTAGCTCATTACCATATTCAACGCGTAAATCGACGGAAGCGCGACCACCTAGCGGCCAGCGTAAATATGCAACTTAGATACGACGACATAAGAGACTTACGCCGGTCGGATCTAATACAAATCTATGTGTAACTGATTCTAAGAATCAGGCGCATAGATACGACGCCTCAAACTCAGAGTTACGCCGGCGTATCTGGAGATACGCCGGCGTAACTCGTACGAGAATCTGGGCCACAGCCATTAATGTCTAAACCACTGGCAACAAAAGTGAGTACACCCCTAAGTGAAAATGTCCAAATTGGTCCCAATTAGCCAAATTTCCCTCCTCGGTGTCATGTGACTCGTTGGTGTTAAAAGGTTGCAGGTGTAAATGGGGAGCAGGTGTGTTTAATCTATGGTTTACGGCTCTCACGCTCTCATACTGGTCACTGGAAGTTCAACATGGCACCTCATGACAAAGAACTCTCTGAGTATCTGAAAAAAAAAAATTGTTGCTCTACATAAAGATGGCCTAGGCCAGGGGTCTCCAAACTTTCGAAACAGAGGGCCAGTTTATGGTCCTTCAGACGTAAGGTGGGCCGGACTTTGGTCATTGGGTGTAGAAAAGGTTTCGATGCCAGTGGGAAAAAACAACGACCCATCATTGGTGCACGTGGAAAGAATTGTGCCCCATCGTTGGGTGTTGTTGGGAAGAATTGTGGCCCATCGTTGGCGTGTTGGGAAGAATTGTGCCCCATCGTCAGGTGTTGTTAGGAAAAATTGTGCCCCATCGTTGGGTGTTGTTGGGAAGGAATTGTGACCTGTCATTGGGAGAGTTTGTGCCCCTTCATTGGTGTCAGTGGGGGGAATTATGCCCCACTGTTAAATATCAATGGATGAAATAGTGCCACAAAGAACCAGATAAAACCAAGAAAAGGGCCACATCTGGCCCTCAGGCCGCAGTTTGGAGGCCAATGGCCTAGGCTATAAGAAGATTGCCAAGACCCTGAAACTGAGCTGCAGCACTATGGCCAAAACCATACAGTGGTTTAACAGGACAGGTTCCACTCAGAACAGGCCTCGTCATGGTCGACCAAAGTAGTTGAGTGCACGTGCTCTGCGTTATATGCAGAGGTTGTCTTTGGGAAATAGATGTATGAGTGCTGCCAGCATTGCTGCAGAGGTTGAAGGGGTGGGGGGTTGGTCAGCCTGTCATTGCTCGGACCATACGCCGCACGCTGCATTAAATTGGTCTGCATGGCTGTCGTCCCAGAAGGAAGCCTCTGCTAAAGATGGTGCACAAGAAAGACCGCAAACAGTTTGCTAAAGACAAGCTGACTAAGGACATGGATTACTGGAACCATATCCTGTGGTCTGATGAGACCAATATAAACTTATTTGGTGTCAGATGGTGTCAGGCGTGTGCGGCGGCAACCAGGTGAGGAGTACAAAGACAAGTGTGTCTTGTCTACAGTCAGGCATGGTGGTGGGAGTGTCATGGTCTGGGGCTGCATGAGTGCTGCCGGCACTGGGGAGCTACAGTTCATTGAGGGAACCATGAATGCCAAACTGAAGCAGAGCATGATCCCCTCCCTTCAGAGACTGGGCTGCAGGGCAGTTTTCCATACATGATAACGACCCCAAACACACCTCCAAGATGACCACTGCCTTGCTAAAGAAGCTGAGGGTAAAGGTGATGGACTGGCCAGGCATGTCTCCAGACCTAAACCCTATTGAGCATCTGTGGGGCATCCCCAAACGGAAGGTGGAGGAGCGCAAGGTCTCCAACATCCACCAGCTCTGTGACGTCGTCATGGAGGAGGGGAAGAGGACTCCAGTGGCAACCTGTGAAGCTCTGGTGAACTGCATGACCAAGAGGGTTAGGGCAGTGCTGGAAAATAATGGTGGCCACACAAAATATTGACACTTTGGGCCCAATTTGGACATTTTCACTTAGGGGGTGTACACACTTTTGTTGCCAGCGGTTTAGACATTAATATATGTGTTTTGAGTAATTTTGAGGGGACGGCAAATTTACAGTGGTATACAAGTTGTACATTTTCAGAAAAGTGGCATGTCTTCAGTGTCGTCACAAAACAAAAAGATATAATAAAATATTTACAAAAATGTGAGGAGTGAAGATTTAGGTAAAATGGGCTTTTAGCTTAGGATTTTTTATTCTTTTAAACTAACATAGGGATAATATGGGAGGAGGGTTAGTGCCCAGAGTTCCATTTTAAATACCCGCTAGGGCCCGGATTCACAGACCTCGGCGCATATTTATGCCGGCGTAGCGTATCGAATATACGCTACGCCGACGCATCGTAGAGCGGCGTGCACAGTATTCACAAAGCACTCGCTAATGAGGCGTGACCCCATGTAAATGATGGGCCGAGCGCCATCAAGATACGAATAACGTACGGCGCATGCGCCGTCCCATGGACGTATCCCAGTGGGCATGCTCAGAATCACGTCGAAACAACTACCTAAGATACGTCGAAACACTGCCTACGACGTGAACGTAACCTAAGCCCAGCCCTATTCACGTACTACTACGTAAACGACCTAAAATAGACGGCTGTTCCCTGGTCCATACCTTTGCATGAGTTGCGCCTCATAGATGGGGAATAACTTTACGCCGGACGTAAGCCTTACACAAACCGCGTATATTATGCGCCGGGCGCAACTACATTCGTGAATCGACGTATGTCCCTCATTTGCATATTTGCAATGAGGCGTCCAGCGTAAATATGCGCCCACGATACGCCGGCGTAGAAAAGTTACGTTGGTCGGATGAAGCCTATTTTCAGGCGTATCTAGTTCTGTGGGCACGGCGCATAAATATGACGGCGCACATTTACACTTACGCGGCGTATCTCGAGATACGTCGGCGTAAGTGCTTTGCGAATCCGGGCCTAGGAGTTCTGCTTTCGTACATAGTTGGTGTCGAAGACAGATACAGGAGGTTAGATAAAACAGATGTCCTGCAAAAGTCCCAAAAAGTGCCCCCCTTCCAAGCTAAGCCCCATCCACAGAAATTCCCGGTCCGACTGCATTATTGAAAAAAAAGTGGAAGAAAGGTATGAAGAAATTAGAAGCCTTCCCCTGCGCAATCTTGTTTTTAGTTATTTTAGTCTGACAGATTTCGGTTCAGTTTGATACAATTTTAATTGACATAAGACAAAAAAAATAAATTCTTTGCACATTACAAGCTATAGCAGTGAGCCATCTGCTAAGTGATTTTCTGTCTCCACCAGTTCCTCGAAAAACAGGAGAGGAAGTGAAGTTTCACTGTCAGGATTCCAAACTTTTCTCAGCTTTCTTGCATTTTTTTGTAGGGGGACTCAATCCAAAAATAAGTTTAAAGGAAAAGGTAAACATTAAAATAGAAGGGGCTTAATATGAAACAGCTAGAAATAACATTTACAAATAGTTCTGCACACAGTTTAGAAACCAAAGCTGAATTTAGTTCCCCCTTACTTCTGTGGAATGGGGGACCACAAGAGGAAAATCAGTGTCCTGAGGCACATGTAGTGCTGAACAAATCCCAGAAGACAGTGTGTGAAGACAGTGTGCCTCTGTTAAATTTGGAAGATGTGGGCTTGGGTTCGAACTGTGACCAGGTCTTAGCTGGAGTCTCTGTCCTTGGCCAGGTGTCTGCTGGTGTCTCTCTCCTTGGCCATATCTCTGCTGGTGTCCCTGACCTTGGCCAGGTCTCTGCTTGTGTCTCCATCCTTGACCAGATCTCTGCTGGAGTCTCTATCCTTGACCAGAACACTACTGGAGTCTCTATCCTTGACCAGATCACTGCTGGAGTCTCTCTCCTTGGCCATATCTCTGCTGGTGTCCCTGACCTTGGCCAGGTCTCTGCTTGTGTCTCCATTCTTGACCAGATCTCTGCTGGTGTCTCCATCCTTGACCAGATCTCTGCTGGTGTCTCCATCCTTGACCAGATCACTGCTGGGGTCTCTATCCTTGACCAGATCACTGCTGGAGTCTCTCTCCTTGGCCATATCTCTGCTGGTGTCCCTGACCTTGGCCAGGTCTCTGCTTGTGTCTCCATTCTTGACCAGATCTCTGCTGGTGTCTCCATCCTTGACCATATCACTACCGGTTTGCTTTGAGTTCATTATGATTGTGGTCCCTTATCTTTCTTTAATGGGAATCTGCAGCTAAGGTAACTTTATTAACCAGCCAAATTTCTAATAAAAAGCAAGCACCAAAGGCTTTATGTGCATATCTTTTTTTACCTCCCCGGCACCTCTCTATACCGGCTTTTTGACCTAACGAGGCAGACTTTAGACTTTACCAAAGAAGACAGCTTGAAATCAATGCAAACAGCTAGAAAGGTAGAAGGTGATTTGATGCTAGAACCTCAAACCTGGCCCCATGCAGGCAGTCCCATCCAGAGGACACACTCCCGTGCGTGCCGTGTTTTGTCTGCTGGTGCATATTGTGTACATAGCTGAAGAACAGGTAACAATAAATTGTTTAGGCTGTGCCAAGTTCCACTTCACGCCCTCTTCATTTCAAGGAGCCCGGTTACGGATCTTCAAAGCTGAAGGGACGACTTAGTACTACGTCTCCTATAGAAGCATACCCTATCAAGATTTCTTTTGTTTTGTTTTTTGAAGAGAAAAATATTTCTGAAAAATTCAAAACTTATCTTTGTTTTGCTTAAGTAGTTGTACGCCACCGGAACATGTTCCGGTATTTAATCGGGTGACCTTTGAAGGACTTCACTTTCAGGTCAAACCCAATGTTGTAAGACAGGAAAGCTCAATAATCAACTTTGTAAACCGTTGACATTAGTTATCTTGCACTCTTGTGTTTGTAGACATTCTTCAATGCTTTTGACACATTAGGTTTCATGTACACGGGACGTTGTTTAACCTCTCCTGAACGGTTTAACTTGAAAACGTCTAAAAACGTCCGTTTAGCTATTTTTTTATTTTTTTTGTCAACCACTTCAATACCAGGCATTTTTGCTCCATTCCTTCCCAGACCAATTTTCAGCTTTCAGCGCTCTCGCATGTTCAATGACAATTGCGCGGTCATGCGACACTGTACCCAAATTACATTTTTATCATTTTGTTTGCACAAATAGAGCTTTCTTTTGGTGGTATTTATTCACAACTCAGTTTTTTTTTTTTTTTGCGATATAAGTGAAAAAAGAGCAGAAATTTGAAAAAAAACAAAAAAAACAATGGGCCAGATTCAGAAAACACTTATGCTGGCGGATCTACAGATACGCAGCGTAAGTGTAGAGATGCGCTGTCGTATCTATGCGCCTTATTCACAATACTAGATACGCCTGAAATATGGCTTCTTCCGACCGACGTAAGTCTTAGTACGCCGTCGTATCTTGGGTGCATATTTACACTGGCCGCAAAGGGCGCTTCCGTCGATTTACGCGTCGAATATGCAAATGACCTAGATACGCCGATTCACAAACGTACTTGCGCCCGTCGTATTAAGCTATGCCGTTTACGTAAGGCTTACGTCCGGCATAAGTTTACCCCTCATAAAGCAGGGGTAAGTCATGTTAAGGTATGGACATCGGAACAGCCGTCAATTTTTACGTCGTTTAGGTAAGTCGTACGTGAATGGGGCTGGGCGTAGGTTACGTTCACGTCACAGGCATTGAGCCGGCGTATGTTAGGGAGTAAATTTGACGTGATACTATTCACAAAGCACTCGCCGACAACGTTGCGCCGGCGTAACGTAAATAGGCCGGCGTAAGCCCGCCTAATTCAAAGTAGGTGGGTGTGATGTATTTAAATGAATCGTGACCCCATGTAAATGAAGCGCCGAACGAACGGCGCATCATTTACATGGGGTCACGATTCATTTAAATACATCACGCCCACCTTCCACCTACTTTGAATTAGGCGGGCTTACGCCGGCCTATTTACGTTACGCCGGCGCAACGTTGTCGGCGAGTGCTTTGTGAATAGTGATCTTCCCTCTCTATGTTACGTCGGCGTAGCGCATATCAGATGCGCTACGCCGCACTAAAGATACGCCGATGTATCTGAATCTGGCCCAATATTTTCTTCTTTCTATTTGAAAAGAAATCCAATAAAATCGTTTTTTTTCATAAATTTAAGCCAAAATGTATTCTGCTACATGACTTTGGTAAAAAAACAAAAAACAAAAAACGTGAAGTGTATAGTAATTGGTTTGTGTGATCACAGACAGATGTACGGAGATGATCATGTACAGATGTGCACAGGTGATCACGGACATATGTGTGCAGATGATCATAGGGACATAAGATTTTACTGTTACATATGTGGGGGACAGGCGTTTTTACTCTTTGGGGACATGTGTGTGGAGACAGTGTTTTGGGGACACTATTGTGGGGACTTGTGTGTTTACATTGTGTGGGGACATGTGTGGGGACACTAGGCTGGTGATCAGTGTGTAAAAAGCTGTAAAAAACAGCTCATACTCACTGTTCACCGGCCAGCTGCAGAGATCTGCTCTCCTCTCCTCACTGACAACTTCTATGTGAGAAGAGGAGAGCCGATCGCCTAACAACTGGCTCTCTATTTACATCACATGACGGCTGTGATTGGACACAGCCGTCATGTGATCAGGAGGGCCAAATCACAGAGCCCTCCTGTCGAACGGAGATGCTTCATGTCCGCGTGACACGAGCGCATCTGGATTGCGCCGCTCCGTGGGCACGCAGGCGCGCGACCCCCCTCCCTCTGAGTAACGTTCCTGAACAGCCACTCAGAAGGAGCTCTGACCCAGCCGTATATGTACAGTGGCTGGGTGGGAAGTAGTTAAAATGAAAAACGTCTGTAAACAAACTGCTGCTAAACGCGAGTTACCGCGTTTAAAAGCTGTCACAGGCATTTGAAACGCCAAATGCCTGTGACAGCTTGTAAACGCGAATTTTAATAAACAAAAAAAGCCTGGAACTTTGGTTTAACATTTGTAAAGGTGCCTATATTTCTACAGTGCACAGGTTTTGTAATTTGAAGATGAATTACTTTGTAGTGTCTCTAGCTACGGAGGTTGGGATGGCTTGTTTAAGGGATTGATAAAGGTTATGTAAATATCTAAATGACCATAATTGGCACTCTAAGCACTTGTACAAACTAGGGATGCACCAATATATCGGCCGTTGAAAATCATTGGCCGAAAATAGAGTTATCGCCATTTGCCGATAATGGCCATCGAAAAACGCATGTGATTTTACTACGATGTCATTTGACTCAAAAATCGCATCAAAAACGCAACTTTTTTTTCAATGCATCTAAATGGGTAGGTACGTTACACCACAACGGAAGTGCAACCGACCAGTGTGAAGACATATATAGACTTTAAAAAGATGCATTTTTCTTGAGCTTTTTAATTTTTTTTAACACAAAAGCGTTTCAAAAACAATTACATTAATTAAAAAGATGAATATTATAGTTATATGTAAAAAATAAAAATAAAACATATTTTAAAACTATCCATCCTGAGTTTTTGGTTCAGAATTTTCAGTGTGGTGCACCACTAGTACAAACATACTTCTTAAATAATTTTCTTACCTATCATTTAGAAAATTAACAAATGACAAGTTTAGAACCAATAATATTCGTATAACTTTGTTTAATTCTGCAAACCCAACTCCCCTCCTCAAAATTAAAACCTTTTCTTAAAAAAAGTTAAGGCCCTCTGTGGCAAAAATAAAGCCATAGTTTGGGTGACATTATTCATGTCTAGCGTGGGAGCTTCCACACAAATCACTGTGCATCGTGCCCTGCCATCCCCATGCCATTGTAGGCATGGATTCATGACTGAGTCATCTTCTTCTGTGGGTCAAATACGTATCTCTTAAACCCCAGTGTGATGAGCACCACCTGGCCATCTGAACGGGCTTCCTCCTCCTTCTGGTTTTCTCCATCTTCTTTCTTTGCTTTGGACTTCTTTTTGGAGGAGGAATTGAGAATCTGCTTCGTCTCAGGCTTCAGCCCATCTGCAAATAAAACAAGAATTAATCTAGGTGGATGTGATGGCAAAAGCAGCAACTCAACAGCAAAGACTAAAATTTAGCAATATTTCACATAAAACTGTAGCACATAAAGGCCATGAAGTGGAAACTTCGAGTTGCCAAGCGACAGCCAAGAAACCTTAAGGTATTAGAGAAGATTTGTAAAGAAGAGTGGATCCAGGGATGGACTGGCCATTGGGACTACTGGGAGTTTCCCGGTGGGCCGGCTTCAGTGACAGCGGACTGCTGCCCCCTCCACTCCTCTCTCTCTCCCTCCCTGCAGCGCTCACCTGGGGGGAACAAAGAAGCAGGGGGAGGACCAGAGGAGCAGGGGGGACGACAGAGGAGCATGGGGGGAGGGGACAGACAGCTGACTCAACAGCTATGGCCTGGGAGTTTCTCACTTCTGCCTAATCTTGTCCCATAAGGGGGGCACTGAACTGATTCTTTGCCCTGGGTAAAAAAATGTCTAGCTTCCCCACTGGTACTGCCTACAAGAGTGCCAGTACCAGCCATTCTACTCTAATAAAGTAGAACGGCTAGTGGCTAGTGAAGGGGGGAGAGGGGGCTTGGGTGGCTGGGGAGGCGGGAGTTGTCCGGCCCCCATGGGAGAGACCTGTCAAAGTGGGCCAGTCTGGATGAAGTCCAGGGACAAATTCCTGTCCCAGTCCAGCCCTGAGTGGATCCCTCCTGAGATGTGTGCAAACCTGGTAACCAACTCTAATGCCGCGTACACACGATGTGTAGCTTGTTTTTGGAAAAAACGTCCGTGTGTAGGCTCCATTGGACATTTGCTGTTGAAATTTCCGACAAGAAATGTTTGAGAGCTGGTTCTCAATTTTTCCCAAAAACAAAAGTTCTTGTCGGAAATTCCGATCGTCTGTAGCCAATTCCAACGCCAAAAATCCTACGCATGCTTGGAATTAATTTGACACATGCTCGGAATCATTGAACTTCATTTTTCTCAGCTTGTCGTAGTGTTGTACGTCAGCGCGTTCTTGAAGTTTGGAGAACTTATCGGAATGTCCGATCGTATGTACGCGGCATTAGGCTGCTTTCACACTGGAGCGGGCGGGCATTGACGGTAAAACGCTGCTAGTTATAGTGGCGCTTTACCGTAATTTTAGCGGCGCTATTCGGCCTCTAGCGGTCTAAACCCCGCTAGCGGGCGATAAAGGGGTTAATACCGCCCGTGTAGTGCCGCTGACGAAGCGCTTTGGCAACGCTGCCTATTCATTTCAATGGGCAGGAGCGGTGTATAAACTGCTCCTTCACTTCTCCAAAGATTCTGCTTGCAGGAGTTTTTTTTAACGCCCTACCAGCGCACTCTGGCTTTCACACGGAGACTGCAGGGGAGCCGCATTACAGGCGCTATTTTTAGCCCAAAAGTGCCTGAAAAACGCCCCAGTGTGAAAGGGGTCTTACCGCTGTGCTTGCCAACAAGGGTTTCCCCACCAAGTACTAAGTCATGTTTTCCTTTGGGATCACTTATTTTACTCACTGAACCGCAACCCAATTTATAAAATTTGTATCATGTTTTTTTTTTCTGGATTTTTGGTTATTATTCTGTCTCTATCATTTAAAGTACACCTATGATAAAAAAATATAGACCCTTCATTTGTTTATAAGTGGGCAAACTGTATTTTGATAGCATGGAATGTTGTATGTCTCCTCAGTGGCGTCACTAGGGTTGGTGTCACCCGGTGCGGTAAAACATGGTGTCACCCCCCCCCTGTCTAGGCTGCCCAGCACCAAGCAGGCAGCGCACGGGCACGGGGCGCACCCCAAACCATCCCCTGTAAATGATAGTATAGGGCAGTATAGTGGCAGGTTAGGGTAGTATAGAGCAGTATAGTGGCAGGTTGGTGTAGTTGGGTGGTATAGGACAGGTTAAGGTGGTATAGGTTAAGGTGGTATAGGGCATGTTGGGGTGATATATGGTGGTTTGGGGTGGTATAGGGCAAGTTAGGCCCCATACACACGATAGAATCCATCCGCTGAAAAATCCCAGCAAATGGGTTTCAGTGGATAGATCCTATGGTGTGTACACTCCAGCGGATCTGTTTCCGCGGATATTTCTCCCCTGGGATGGATTCCAGCAGATCGAATATTTGCTGACATGCCAAACAAATCTATCTGCTGGAATGCATCCCAACGGATGGATCCGCTGGTCTGTATAGACTCACCGGATCCATCTGTCCGAAGGGATCCCCTGCATGCGTCGTAATGATTCGACGCATGCGTGGAATTCCTTATATGACAGAGTGACACGTCATCGCCAGAGGATTTCGGCGCGGATTTCAATGCGATGGTGAGTACACTCCATCGCATAGAAATCTGCGGAAATCCTCGAGAGGATTTATCCGTGGAAACGGTCCGCTGGACCGTATCCGTGGATAAATCCTCCCGTGTGTATGGGGCCTTAGGGTTGCATAGGGCAGGTTGGGGTGGTATAGGGCAAGTTAGGGTGGTACAGGGCAGGTTGGGGTGGTATAGTGCAAGTTAGGGTGGCATAGCGCAAGTTGGGATGGCATGGGAAAGGTTGGGGTGGTACAGGGCAAGTTAGTGTGGCATTGGGCAGGTTGGGGTGGTATAGAGCAAGTTAGGGTGGCACAGGGCATGTATGTATTTTCTCTCCAAAAGCTTTATAAAAAGCAGTTTTACAAAAAAAACTGTTTTAAAATTTGAAAACCTTCAGGAAAAATTCAAATTGAACAAGAAACATGATTTATTTTAAGTTCAGATTATGTGGACATATAAATATGTACTAATTTCACATGCTTTAGTATCTTACATTTTTAAATGTTAGCAATTATTTCAGTAGGTCTTGTGGCCCTTTCCTGCAGCCATATTTAATAGAGACACCGGCCTTTCAGACTGTATTCTCATGTTCCACTCAATATCATTCATCTCCCTTTTAACTTGCCACATTGTCGCTCCCGGACTGCTGTAGCAAAAGACAGACGAGATAAGGGGCAGTGACGGTCTAGTATTGCACGGCTGCCTTACGGAAGACAGAGTCCCCGGCGCGGTTGGGTCAAGGAGCACCGTCTTGGACTCTACCTCCTCTTTTTTTCCGATAGCTCAAGACAGAACCCAAGAAAGGTATACGGTGCCACCGTCGGCTCTGGGCTGTGAAATGGAAGCCTGCAGATGGAGGGACAATTTCATTTCTGGTATTTTTAAACCGGCGGTGTCACATAACCTTATCTGAAACACTTTATCAGCCTCTCTGCCCTCATAGAGAGACTGTGATAGGCATTCACGTTTCGGGACATGACAAAAGATTCCGATGTTCGTGATTCAGTGGAGACAGGAGGTCTGCGAACTCAGGTGATCGGCTTAGTTACGGAGACGCGAGGGGGGTTATTGGTGGCTGTGTGTAAGGGTAGAGGCATCCTCTAGTGTCAGATGTGAAGAGGCACAAAGGTTAACCCATGTGTGCTGGAGGCCTTGTTTACACGCTTTGCTGTAGGATGTTTTGTCTTTTCGAGATAAAATTCTAGGCTTTTTTTTTTTTTGCAGATAGTAAAGTACTCGTGGAAAACATAACACAGTGCTACTGACTCTTTCATCCTCCTGTGAAGTTTTATGAACGTAAAGCCATTGCTTATGAATGAGGTTCAAAGGTGTTGTAGGGAAGGGTAATAAGGGCCTATGTCAATGGGCTTTGGCATCAGTTTGGGACACTTCTGAAATCATTCAGAAACCATTGACGGGTGCATTTGACCAGCACTTGACCTCATTCTGACCTGCTTTAAAGTGATACTAAAGTCTCTTTTCTTTTTCATTTAAAAATAATAAACATGCATACTTACCTGCTCTGTACAGTGATTTTGCACAGAGCAGCCCAGATCCTCCACTTCTCGGGTCCCTCGCCGACCCTCCTTGCCACGCCCTTCTACTGAGTGCCCCCACAGAAAGTGGCTTTCTATGGGTGCATCCAAGCGGAGCCGCTGCTCTGTGTGTCCATTCAGATAGGGAGCTGTGGTTCGGCCCTGCCCCCTCTTTCTCCTCATTGGCTCACTGACTTTGATTGACAGCAGTGGGAGCCAATCTGTCTATGGGAGTCCCAGACAGCCAAGACTCTCATGCAACATCACTGGATCGAGATGAAGCTCAGGTAAACATTAGGGTGTTGAGGGAGGCTGCTGCACATAAGGTTTTTTATCCTAATGCATAGAATGCATTGGGATAAAAAACCTTCTGACTTTACAACCACTTTAAGTGTAATTTTCATTCCCATAGAGTTGCATGGAAATGCAAAACTTGTTTGAAGCAAACAAAAGCCCGTCGCCACAGGCTCTAAAGCTGGCCACTTAAGGATTGAGCTGTCCCGGCTAAATTGTGATCCATGTGTGCTCAACAAAAGTCAATCTAATGATTAACTTTTGCAGAATGAGCTTGTTGGAACATATTTCTTGACCAGCGGCTGCAGCCAATAGGCTGCAGTCACCGATCAGTGTATTTTGGCAGCGCAGAGTTCATTCTCTGCATTAAGGTGAAAAACCTTCTGTGTGCAGCACACCCCCTAGCCCCACCCTTACACTCACCTGAGCCCAGTCTCAATCCAGCGCTGTGCCCGACAGCAGCAGCTCTCTCTATCGCCTCCCTGGAGATCAACAGTCAGCAGCAGGAACCACTGGCTCCTGCTGTTTCAATCAAAGCCGGTGAGGCGACAGCTAGGGATGGGGCCGAGCAATGCTGTCCATGGACACACAGAGCGGGGCACGGGAGCGAGCCTGCATGAGTGCCCCCGCAGCAAGTGGCTTGCTATAGGGGCACCAGGAGGGGCGCCCTTAGGGGGATCACAGAAGAGTAGGTATGGGGGTTCTTCCTGCAAACTTATTGCACAGAGCAGTAAAGTATGATATATTATACACAATATTTAAAAAAATCCTTTAGCATTACTTTAAACCACACTTAGGCTGCACACACCTGCATAGAAACTATAGCAAAGTCAGACCTGTGGACACAGTTGATAATTACACAACATCTTCACAGCGCATCACTTCTAAAAATGTGTAGAAATTGGAAGTCTCAACTGCTGCCCTTAAACTCCTTAGGGGGCCCACACCTAAAACATAGTATATGTAAGGTTATAGAAGACTTCTGACCAACTACAGAAGACCGTCAGCAACTATGGATGTACTTCAACAGTCGGTCTGGAACAGGAGACATGCTACAGTAGTGTTTGGCTGCGATATGCTGCAGGAGACATACATGGTTACATTTCCTGCCAATTCCTGCTGAATTTCTGGAAATTTGACCCAAAAGAAGCCTCCTTGGCATCACCAAGGAACCCGGTGGAAATATGTCAGCTGAACAGTGACTGCATCCAATCAGGAGCAGTCACTGGTTAGGTATACAGACATCTACGGGCAGTGTGGCTGTCTGAATACAGTAGCCGGCAGGGAGTAGTCCTCCACTGACATGGGATGGAGGAATCTATTATATTTCTGCTGTTCATCTTGTATGTGTACAATTAGACACTGGAGACATATTACATGAGATTGCAAGGTCACCCCTTACATATCAATGATTGCATTCCTGGTACTGGCTGCTGGTAACCACAAAATATGTAGCAACGGATCACACGGGGCCCTTGGGCTGCAGATTGGACCCTGGGAAGTTAGATCATCACCTGAATGGCTAGTTCAGCATTTGTCAACTCATGTTTATGAGTAAAAGGTTCAGAATGACAAGTCTCTCTACGACTGTCTCTTCATCATTGCTTGTATCTAGGCCTTGAATACATTTTGGGGCTGCTCCAGGTAATGGAGCAATAATTGGGTGATGGGAATGTAGGGACCAATATATCAGGCAGTATAAACAAAAGACTTGTTAATTCTTCTTTATGCCGTGGACTGTGGAGGATGCTGGTGGCTTGTTATGCCGCGTACACACGATCGGAAATTCCAACAAGAAAAGTCCAATGTGAGCTTTTGGCCGGAAATTTCCGACTGTGTGTAGGCTATGACTAAGCATCTATCCATGATGTGAAACATGTTAGCTTTTTTGTCCCCTATGTCCACTTTCTACCATTGATTGCAGTGTTGTATGAATTTTTGGATGTTATACAGCATTGGATTTTATCCTTTGTACATTTTGTTTCAATAAATCGCCTATCAGAGTGCGGCAGTCCAGGAACATTTCTTTTTTCCACGGATCAGCGCAGAGTATGCACCTGTCAGTACTACAGGGCGGGAGCACAGCATAGGTCGCAGGGCTTGGAGCAGTACTCTTTTCCAAGAAAAATTTGAGAGCTGATTCTCAATTTTTCCGAGAGTGTAGCCGAGCCTGCCAGACTATACACGAGTGTACTGCACTCGGTATATGCCGGCGCAGTATTCAAACTCGGCACGGGAAACGAGCAGGGAGGACGCCGCAGAAGGACGCCGGACCCGACGAAGAGGACACCCGAAGCCGCAGACGGACTCCGGACCCGACGAGGCCGCCGCGCAAGACACCAAAACTGTAAGTACAAAAAATATTTTTTCCACAGGAATGCGGGTCCACTTTAGGGGTGCGCGCTATACGCCGGAGCGCGCAATACCCCGATAAATACGGTAATTTATCTCGGCTCGTCGTAGTGTTGTACGTCATAACTTGGTGTGACCGTGTGTATGCAAGACAAGTTTGAGCCAAGATTCTGTCAGAAAAAAATCCACAGTTTTCTTGACGGATTTTCCGATCGTGTGTACGCGCCATTAGGGTTCTCTTTGGCTTGCAATGAGTGCCACTAGCCTTCTCCAACCTATTGAAGAGACCTGTCACAAGAATAAATGGCAGAAAAGTGCAACTGGAACAAAGCATCACAGCAATGAGACCGTTGAGATGTGAAGGATACAGTAAAAAAAAAAAAGTATTCAATTATTAATACTTGTAAAACACGAGTTATCTTATACGGACAGGCTATTAATATCACTTAAGAGATATACGATTCCAGGCTCTTATCAGAACTTAAGATAACGGAGATAAAGTTGTGGTTTTGGGGGAAAATTTTTCCTGCACACAGATGCCTATGGTTCTATTAGTCCACCATGGGACATTTCAGGCTGCCTCATTCAGACCCAGATAGGTGACGGTGTATATTCCCTGCAGGAAAGTAAATGTTAATTCCGTGTGATGCTTTAGCGAATGAGAGATAAGGGATAAAACAACAAAACTTTGAGCCGTTATAGGTGAGGGTAAGGTCAGGTGGCTTTAACATGATACCTATCCAATCTACAGGCAAGTTTATATAAGCCAAACGATTTTGCTCTTATTTTTAGGTTCTAAAAGCAGCTGCTGTCCTTTGGGTTTTAATCAAGTTTCTTTAGCAATATATTTTGGGGGAATGTTAAAAAAAGATCACAATGATTATACTATACAAGCTACAACCCTAAAGGAACAGTCTTTCTCAACCTTTTTCAACACAAAGGAACCCTTGAAATAACTTTTCAATCTAAGGGAACCCCTGCTAACTGATAGCTAGATTCAGGTAGCCGTGCGCATCTTTGAGGCGGCGTAGCGTATCGTATTTACGCTCCGCCGCCGTAAATCTGAGAGGCAAGTGCTGTATTCATAAAGCACTTGCCTCCTAAGTTACTGCGGCGTAGCGTAAATGGGGCCGGCGTAAGCACGCCTAATTCAAATGAGGATGAGGAGGGCGTGTTTTATGTAAATAGTGGTGACCCGACGTGATTGACGTTTTTTACGAACGGCGCATGCGCCGTCCATGTACATATCCCAGTGTACATTGCTCCAAAGTACGCCGCAAGGACGTATTGGTTTCGCCGTGAACGTAAATTACATCCAGCCCCATTCACGGACGACTTACGCAAACAACGTAAAAATGTCAAATTTCGACGCGGGAACAACGGCCATACTTAACATTGACTAGGCCAGCTATTTGTTCGACTAACTTTACGCCGGAAAAAGCCATACGTAAACTACGTAAAAAAAATGCGCCAGGGCGCACGTACGTTTCTAGGCATTTGCATATTCTACGCCAAACTCAACGGAAGCGCCATCTAGCTGCCAGCGTAAATATTGCACCCTAAGATACGACGGCGTAGGAGACTTACGCCGCTCGTATCTTAGCCTAATTTAAGCGTATCTGGTTTACAGAATACGCTTAAATTTAGGACAGCGTAGATTCAGAGTTACGTCGGCGTATCTACTGATACGCCGCCGTAAAGCTTTCTGAATCTAGCTATAAATCTACAACTCATGATACATTAATATGATGGTCAGTGGGAAGAAAACTTCTAACACTTGTGGTCATTGGAAAGAATTTCCCCCTTACAGATAAAAAGATCCATGGTGTCAGTGGAAATTTATCTATGGGGCAAAAATTGCTCATTGCTCAAGGAACGAGCAAGGAAAAACTCAGATGAGAGCTTTCGGCCGGGAATTCCGACCGTGTGTATGCTCCATCGGACTATTTCCTACAGGAAAACTGGCGGAAAAAAAAAGAGCAGGATCTTTTTTTTCCTGCCAGGAAAAAATCCTAGCGGGAAAACCATTCGTCTGTATGGAATTCCGACAGGAAAAAAAACACGCATCTTTTTCTCGCCTCGTTGTAGTGTTGTACGCCACCACATTCTTAACGCTCGAAAGTTCAGAGAACTTATGTTTGACCGTGTGTATGCAAGGCAGGCTTGAGAGGAATTCTGTCGGGAAACCCATTGTTTTTTTTCCCCCGACGGGAAAACCGCTCGTGTGTACAAGGCATTAGCGATCTCAGGAGGAACCCTGTCAGAATCTGCAGACCTAATAGAGGAAATGAGGGTCAGCAAGTGTGGATATGATACATTTTTGGCTGGGGATATGCTACAGAAGACAATACGAAACAGAGAACATGTTACATAAAGCTAGTAGAGATTAATGCTATTGCCCTAATCAGTGTTTCCACTACAGACGGCTGAGGGCATATCATATACCAAAGGCCAGCAAGTTGGTTACCATCGGGCTGGAAGATGTGGAATGTCTAGTGGATTAGGATATTGTCATACTGAATCCAACCCTATTCATAAGGGAGATGTAGCAACTGCTTAGTGGTGTTCTATCAGGCAACAAACATTTATGTAATTAGCAAACCCTAATTCATCAGCAAAGTCTAATTTACTGCATCAAGGAAATCGCACTGTAATGTCACATTAGGACTCTATCATGGCACGTGTGACATAGATACGTAGACTGCACTTCCATGTAGTTTGCTTGATGATGAAAAATTGGACTTTGTTAAGTGCTGGTATCATATCTCAAAGAGAGTGGGACGCCATGCAGCGGCTACATGGTGATGAACCAGTTTAGGTTGAGTAGATGATCCCACTTGAAAATGGACTGTGATCATAATGGACTGCGTGTGTAATGAACTGTGGAATAATCGATTCATTTTTCTTTTTAACATTTTGAATTGAAGTCAGACATGCATCATCTTTGCATCGAGTGAACAAACAACTGTAATAGAACACCATGGACCTTTCATTACATTTATATTGAAAAATGCTGTCATTTATTGTAAACTTACTACAATTAAAGGGTGGAGGAATGTCTGTGTTAAAGGGTATGTAAACCCTCTATTTACCGTATTTATCGGCGTATAACGCGCACCCTAATTTTAAGAGGGAATTTTCAGTCTTTAATCTGATGGGTGAAGCTATGGGGCAGAGAGAAAACAAGCAGTTGCTGCAGGGAGGGTGGGAAAGGAGGGGGACGAGCGCCCGCCGGAAAACCTCCTGGAAATCACCGAGCCGTCATCTCCACTGGGCTGTCACGTCACACGCGCACAGTCCCGCCTCCGCCATCGGCATTGGACCATCTCCTGTGACAGACAGAACACTGGTTCAATGCTGGTGGCGGAGGCGGGACTGTACGTGTGTGACGTGACAGCCGAGTGAGAGCCGAAAGGAGATGATGGCTCGGTGATTTCCGGCAGGCGCTCGTCCCCCTCTTTCCCCTCCGAGGTATGCTATCGGCGTATAGCGTGCACCCATGATTTTCCCCCTATTTTTAGGGGAAAAAAGTGTGCGGTATACGCCGATAAATACGGTAATTGTCTATAGACTACTATGGACACAAATAAGCTCTATACGATATATCAACTACAATAAATAATACAAAATAATAAAAATATAAACCAAAAAAAAAAAAAAAGATATCCTAAAAAAAAATATATATATATATAAATGTCCTCATCCAAGGTCGTTTATTACCCATTTTATTAAAATATAACAATATACATGAAACCTATTTCGAAACCCCAAACAACGGGGCAGCCATTGGTCTGTTAAACATACAATTGGAAGTGTTTTGTTATACGGGTTCAACACCTAATTCCGCAAGAAATCATCAGTTTATAAATTCCTGAGCTTTCTGCCTCAGCACCCTAAAGCCTCATACACACGATCGGATTTCCATCGGACAAAGCCATGGAATTTTGTCCGAAGCCTATGTGTGCATAGGATAACATGGGAGAGAGTTTATTGACTGTCGAAAAAAACATCTGCTGTAATAACTTCCAAAAACTTCCAGTGTGCATGAGACCCAAGGCCTCATTCACACGAGGCGGATCAATTTAGTGGAGTCCACCAGCTCAGCAGGAGATCGCTCCGTTGATCTCCGCTATGCCGGTGGATGACAGGTTCTTCTTTGCTCAATGAGCAGGGAGGGGCCTGTCAGAGCGCCACTGATTCTTATGGCGCGATCGGATGAAAACGAACAGCGTGTCTGTTTTTTATCAGATCTCATCCGATCCTTCAAGACGAATGGCGAACGCGAGTCGATTTATTTTAACCATTTTAACTGGTTGCCGGTGTGATTTCTATATTGTCAGCACCTGTTAATTAATACAGGTGAGTTTAATGACCAATTACAGGAACATCACAAACTTGGAATGCAATTATTTCTTACAATTTTGAGAAGGTGACAATAATTTTGTCTAGTCCATTTTTGGAGTTTTGCGTGGAATGTGTCAGATTTTTGTTTCTCCACTTTCTTGTGTCATACCAATACAAACAAAAGAAATAAACACGAGAATGCCGAAACACTTGTAATTGCAACAATGACGTTCCTTATTGGACAAAACGCTGCGTAGGGTGGAGCCCGGAGATCTGACGTCACGACATGCTGACCGCGGCCATCTTGCTGGTTGGAAACAAATTTTAACCAAGGACCTTTTGTGTTCCTGACACGCTCGTTTTAATTCTCTAAATGTGAGCACCCTGTACGCTTTTTACTTAATAAAATCATTTTGATTAAACATACTACACTATGAGGAGCTACTTCTCTTTTATCCTATATATATGAACCTGTGAATTCAGTCCATGTTATGACCCTATGACAGTGATGGCGAACCTTGGCACCCCAGATGTTTTGGAACTACGGGGGTAATCCACAAAGATCCGGCGTAACTTAATTTTTCCCATTTAAGTTACACTGCCTTAAAATTTCCACCCAAGTGCCCGATCCACAAAGCACTTACTTAGAAATTTTTGGCTGTGTAACTTAAATTCCGCCGGCGCAAGGCGTTCCTCTTTTCATGGGGGCGATTCCCATTTAAATTAGGCGCGCTCCCGCGCCGACCGTACTGCGCATGCTCGTGACGTCATTTTCCCGACGTGCATAGCGCCAAATTACGTTACGCCGAGCTTTGTGGATCGCGACGGGTCAATAAAGTTGCGTCGGGAAAAAAAAAAAAAGATACGGCGGAAAAAAAAAATTCAAAACAAAAAAAAAAATCGCGTCGCTGGACAGAAGGGTCTGCTTTTACATGGTGTAAACAGTTTACACTTTGTAAAAGCAGCCCTAATTTTGCGTTTGCAAACTAAAACTTACGGAGAAAAAACGAAGCTGAAAAGCTTCGTGGATCTCCGTAAGTGCTAATTTGCATACCCGAGGCGGCATTTCGACACAAAATGCCCCCCAGCGGCGGCTGCGGTACTGCATCCTAAGATCCGGCAGTGTAAGTCCCTTACACATGCCGGATCTTCTGCCTAACTATGGAAAACTGATTCTGTGGATCAGTTCCATAGTTAGAAACAGGGATACGACGGAGTAACAGCAGTTACGCCGGCGTATCCCTTTTGAGGATCTGGCCCTACATTTCCCATGATGCTCAACTACACTGCAGTCTAGCTTAGCATCATGGGAAATGTAGTTCCAAAACATCTGGGGTGCCAAGGTTCGCCATCACTGCCCTATGATATTCAGCTGTCTGATACCAGAGTGGAGCCGTGCTATTGTGGATATATCATGCTTATCTGACCACCTATAATCTAGTGGTCCACTTTCTGTGGTAAGAGGCCCGGTGTGTTGGTGTGCGTAGGAGGACTACATAGTTTCACCTGTGGGTGATGCCATTTCTTGGAACATGGACTCTTTACGTTCAATGACTGTGGACTTTTATTTACATACAGTAGTTCATGTTATTTGTATTTCTAGCGCTGCATATCTTTATCATTTTTTTTTTATATTGTTACCTATATTTTATACTAGCTGCTGAATAGACATCAGCGCAGGGATAAATTGTATTTATTTTTAGAAATCTAATGCAGGGATGCCTATAATTTTGTCCATGACTGTATGTTATAGTCACCAGAGAACAGGAAGTGTGCTATTGGCAGGATCAGCAGGTGAAAAAAAAAAAAAAAAAACTAACAAATCCAGAAGCAATATATGAAATTTTTGTTTTTGATATATACTTGAAGACCGAGCTAAAAAACAATTGTAACATGTCTAGCAAGCATTACAGTTCCAGTGAGCACAGAGAAAACAATGCACTCTTATTCACTCCCCGACTCTCGCCCGTCCCCCCCCCCCCCCCCCCCCAGCCGGCCAGGTGAATGGCATCACACCCTGACAAAATGCTTCTGAGCGCTCCCTTTTCTTGGTGGTGCCAGCAGGTCTGTGCGCGCGGTTACACCGAGCTCCTAAAAGCCGAGGCCCGAGAGCCAGACGCAGCTCCAATCTAACTTCCATCTCTCTCCGAGGAATTCTCGCGTTACATGATACATGCCTCGCGTTCCTTGAGTGCAGGGAAATGAAGTGAAATATATCTGTCACTGAAGACGACAGCGGATACCTAATATAGCTGGGGCTGATGGGTATTTTTAGATGGAAGTCTTGTTTAACTTGCATTATGGTTTAATCTCCGCCGAACAATACGCCAGCTCAAAATGCGCGCTGAAATAAAATAAATAAATAAATAAATCTTCACCATTAATTAAGTGGGTTCTTGCGCTCAGTCACACACGCCATTAATAGATTTTTCTTGCTTTTGTTTTCGGAAAACAATTACTTTATTTTGTTGGAGGTTTGCGGCCCAGAGAGACAAATGTAATATCCCCCGCCAACAGCTGTGTGTACAAACACCACAAAACGCTACAGTCTACGTGCAGCAATTACCAATGCTGGCCATACATGAGCGACGACTCCTTGACAACGACGACAGGTCTGATAGTTACCCATTTTGGAAGTAATAATGTATAAGCACTGGAAGAACCTTTCCTTATATCTGTGCCCAGATATTGCTGTGTTTTTTTATTTTAACTGCTTTGCGCCCGCGCTATAGCCGAATGACGGCTACAGTGTAGGCCTTAATTGCCGGGAGGCCATCAATAGAAGTCTTCCCGTTGTAATGTTGGGGGCTGTTTAGCTTCTGTGTAGAGCAGGGGTCCTCAAACTTTTTAAACAGGGGGGGGGGGCGGTTCACTGTCCCTCAGACCGTTAGAGGGCCGGACTATAAAAAAAAACTATGAACAATTTCCTATGCACACTGCACATATGTTATTTTGAAGTGAAAAAACAAAATGGGAACAAATACAATATTTAAAATGAAGAACAAGCCATCATTACAAGCCCACCCTCACCCTCATTTCAAGCCATCATTGCAAGCCCACCCTCACTGTCATTTCAGACCATCATTGCAAGCCCCCCGTCACCGTCATTTCAAGCCATTATTGCAAGCCCACCCTCACCGTCATTTCAGACCATCATTGCAAGCCCCCTGTCACCGTCATTTCAAGCCATTATTGCAAGCCCACCCTCACCGTCATTTCAGACCATCATTGCAAGCCCCCCCTCACCGTCATTTCAGACCATCATTGCAAGCCCCCCGTCACCGTCATTTCAAGCCATTATTGCAAGCCCACCCTCACTGTCATTTCAGATCATCATTGCAAGCCCACCCTCACCGTCATTTCAGACCATCATTGCAAGCCCCCCGTCACCGTCATTTCAAGCCATTATTGCAAGCCCACCCTCATTGTCATTTCAGACCTATAATTGCAAGCCCACCCTCACCACCATTTCAAATTCAAGCCATCATTTCAAGCCCCCCCCCCCCCTCACCATTGCAAGCCCCTCACGATCATTGCAACCCTCCCCCTTCATCATTATAAGCCCCTTATTGCAAGCCCCCCCTCACAATCATTAATTGCAAACTGATCATGATCATTGCAAGCCCCCCCACCTCACCATCATCATTACATCATCATCATCCCCCTCATTGCAAGCCCCTCGCCATCATCATTGTAAGCCCCTCATTGCAAGCCCCCCCTCACAATTATTAATTGCAAGCCGATCAAGATCATTGCAAGCCCCCCCATCGTCATTACATCATCAGCCCCTCATTGCAACCCCCCTCACAATCATCAGCCCCTCATTGCAACCCCCCCTCACCATTGCAAGCCCCTCATTGCCCCCCCCCACCTTCATCATTACATCATCAGCCCCTCATTGCAAGCCCCCCCCACCATCATTACATCATCATTTCATCATCAGCCCCCCCCCTCACCATCATCATCATTACATCATCATCAGCCCCCCACCATCATCATCATCATCAGCCCCCAGCACCATCGCAAGCCAGCCCCCCTCACCTCACCATCGTAAGCCCCTCACAGCCTTACTCCTTACTGTGCCAAACTGCTGTCACGGTCCCGCTGTGTCACAAAGCTCACAGTGTTGGTAACAGTTCTGGCGCGCTATGATAAATGTCCCGCCCTCCTCCTCCTAGACCAGCTTGTGTGATAGACAGAACACTGGCTCTATCACACAAGCTAGTCTAGGGGGAGGACCCCTGGTGTAGAGCATACCAGTGAGCAGAGTCCACTACAGTTGTGCTTTTTAAAGCGGGGGTTCACCCTGTTAAAAAAAAAAAAAAAATGTTTTTTTTTTTATTAGACCATTACATTCGGCATCGTAGCGCGAGCTACGGTATGCCGGTCTTACATTTTTTATCCCCGTACTCACTGTGCTATGGCTCATTGAAGATTCCGGGGAATGGGCGTTCCTATGGTGAGAGAAGGTGATTGACGGCCGGCCCTGGCACGTCATGCTTCTCCGGAAATAGCCGAAATAGGCTTGGCTATTCACGGCGCCTGCGCATAGCCTGTGCGCAGGCGCCGTGAAGAGCCGAGACCTACTCCGGCTGTCTTCGGGGAGCGTGACGTGCCAGAGCCGGCCGTCAATCATCCTCCCTCTCCATAGGCACGCCCATTCCCCGCGGGAGTCGGATTCTTCAATGAGCGATAGCACAGTGAGTACGGGGATTAAAAATTTAAGACCGGCATACCGTAGCTCGCGCTACGATGCCGAATGTAATGGTCTAATGACGTGAAGGAGGGTGAACCACCGCTTTAAGGGCTTGTTGGCCCACTTTTATTAAAGAAAGAAAAAACGTCCATCCAGAATTCCCACGCAGGGGGTTTCAGGTTGCTACAGCAGTAAAATAAAAATCAATGGAAGATGCCGAGTCACCTGGCTCTCTTCAGAAATACTGCCGCTTAGACTTTACACTTCAGCCCTCTTGGCCATACAACACAATTCCCGTACAACCACTGTACCTCTTTTCAGCTTTCGTGCCGCTCAGCCCACAGCCGTGGGCCCTCTGACTACACCATGCAGACGTGCATGCTTCTCCCTTTCTTGCCTGGACTCCTTGGGCGGGTGACCCTACTATAAGCCCAGGACCCACCTGCTCAATCAACCAGCCAGACTCCTGTCTGTTTCCAAAACCCGGTCCCAGGATTGGAGATTCAATCCCACCCATATCGCTATGGAATCTCCAGGCTCCAGGTCCCCAAGTGGATTTTACAAACTTTGGAGGAAAATGATCAGATTCCTCCACATTAAACAACCCTGGAGCCCCTCAACCTGCCTATTTGAGAATCCTGGGTGATAATTACCAGGACAGGGAACTGTACTGTCATGGCGTACATGAGCTGCCCCCTGCGAGGTGCGCTCTGTGATCGCAGAGTCATCGAGATGTGATCAGTTGTCAGCCAATGACAGCTGATCACGTGATGTAAACAAAAGATTGGTAAATCGTTTTTTCTTCTGCTTGTGCCGACAGGGTGAGCTGAAAAATAAAAGCAGATCGCCGGCTTGTGTCAGAGGGACAGCGGTCCCGAAGAGGGTGAGACATTACCAGAGTATCTGTGCCCACCAGTGTCACCTGCCAGTGCCTAGCAATGCCACAAATGAGTGCCCACCAGTGCCACCTATCAATGCCCACCAATTCCACCTTAAAATGCCCAGTGCTGCCAATCAGTGTCCATCCATCAGAGCTGCCTATCAGTGTCACCTAGAAGTGTCCATCAGTACCACCTATCAATGCCCATCTGTGCCACTCATCAGTGCAGCCTCATAAGCGCACATCAATAAAGGACAAAAATTACAACCAACTATAAAACGATTTTGTTTTTTCAAAATTTTCGGTCTTTTCATTTTTTTTTTTACCAAAAAAAAAAGCAGTGAATAAATACCACCAAAAGAAAGCTCTATTTGTATATATAAAAATGTCAATTGGGTACGCGCAATTAAGAGCCCATTCACACCTAGGCGTTTTGTCGCCTGTAGTGTGACGCCCACTGCTGCCCCGACACGCCAGAGGGATGATTTAACATTGCCCTCTATGGAGATGGTTCACATCTCCATGCCGAACGCTTGCCGCCTGAAGAAAAGTCCCGGACCTTTTTTTCAGGCAGCTTTCGGCGTTCGGCATAGGAGATGGGAACCATCTCCATAGGGGGACAATCTAGGGGCACATCTAGGCGGACAATCGCGGCGTTTTGTCGCCGCAAATCGCGGTACAAAACGCCGCTATTTGTCGCCGCAATTCGCAGGACAAAACACCGCGATTTTGTCCGCCTAGATGTGAATGCAGCCTTAAAGAGTGACAGCACTGAAAGCTGAAAATTGGCCTGGGCAGGAAGGGGGGATTAAGTGCCCTGTAAGCAACCAACATTTCGAGAAGTCATACACGTTTGATTGCTTCATATTGCTTTCTATCATCCAATAAACATAAAAATTACAAACACAACTGAAATCTCACACCAGATTCTCTTTCTTTTTGCAGTCCTGTACCCACGCATGTTATGGTTTGTGATAAAACCAGTCACAAACCATAACAAAACGTATTAAAACATTAATAAAACCTTTGTAAGGCTGGGTTCACACTACGGTTTTCCCGTCCGTCAGCCGCATACGATTTCAGTATTGAAAACGTACGGGCCCGGACGGGAAAACGTAGAGATAGACAATGCATTGCAAATCGTATGCACTCGGATGCATCCGGGTGCGTACGATTTGCTGGCAAAACGTTTTTTAAACGTACGCAAAACCGTGTTCAACCACGGTTTTGCGGTCGTTTTTAAAACAGTATGGCAACCGCATACGTTTTCCTTTAACATTAATGTTAATGGAAAACGCACATATGTGCGGTGCCATACGTTCCCGTCCGTTTCAGCCGCATACGTTTTTTCATATAAATCGTATGCGGCTGACGGACGGGAAAACCGTAGTGTGAACCCAGCCTAAAACATATGATTCTCTTATTAAAAATTCTGCACACATCCCTCTCTCACTACTGTGCTCTGTACTGGCAGAGCTGAGTAGCAGCCACACCCCTCACCATGTGTCCCGTATACAGACTTATATTGCAGAAAAGGGAAAAAGAGTGTCTTGCCAGGTCTGTTACGTTGTTTGGAGCAATGTGCATCTACCTATTGATATACCACGTTCATATTTTGACACCCCAGGGAGCTTTTATTTAATCACTGGGAACTGCAGCCCCTGAAATTACAGTGTATGCACCCAAAGGAGGAGAGGAGTCCCCTTTTTGCCTTCTGGACCCCGTGCTGAGCTGAGAGGACCATAGGACCAAAAACCTGTACAGGAGGGCCATCTCTACCGGAACCTCCTCCCCAACCCCCCTACATTGGCCACTCTAAAGACAGTGCAATGATGTGGGCATGCAGAATAGGATCCCACCACTCAGGGCCGGCCCTATGATGGGACCGGGTGGTACCATGGGTACCAGGCAGCACTTTTAGGGGGGCAGCATTCTGCCGCCCACCAGACAGCCCACTCCGCTGCCTGTGAGGACACTCGCAGCCGGAGGGGAGCAGTCTGCGAGTGAGAAAGGCAGGCGCCGTTCCCTCTGAGGAACCTGTTGTGCCGAGAATGGTTGCCAGTCGGAATCTGTTCCCCCTAGCTCTCGGCTCCGATCGGAACTACTCTACCCTCAAATGCTAATGATCCTATTACCGCCCGCCTCTCTAGCCCTCTGCATTGCCGCTCCCTCCTACTCTACCCACGAATTCTTATGATCCTAATACCGCCCTGTCCCCGTGCGCGTCCCCGGTACAATGTTATTACTCATTATGGCAGATTGGATAGTAGCGTTTGCCCCCGGGAGACAGCCTGTGTACAGGATATATCTATGCCTATGCCTATGTGGTTCGGATGACTTTGACTATTTTCCTCTCTTGTCCGTCCTGAAGAAGCCTCACGGTGAAACATGTAGACGCACAGGGAACATTTTTCATGTCTGACATCTTGTATGGTTTTCTTTTTAATGTTGTTTCATGTAACTACTTTGTAATAAAATGATATATGTTTTGCTATTCCTGTCTGTGTTGCCTATAAAGTCCGACCATTGGTTGCTTTCCTTAAGCAATTTTGTCTTCATCACATGAATAGAGCCATGACAGATCCTCCTTATACTTCTTTATACATGTATAGAGCCATGACAGGTCCTCTTTATACTCCTTTATACATGTATAGAGCCATGACGTTATTTTTTTGGGGGGGGGGAGGGGCAGCATTTCATTCCTGGTCCCAGGCAGCACAATGTCTTGGGCCGGCACTGCCCCCACTCTGATGAGAAAGAGAGAAGTCTTGGGAAACAATCCATCAAACGACCATGGGTCTAGGTACCTAGGGGGTGCATTTAGGTTTTTAGGGGGGGGGGGATTTCTTGCAGGAGCACAGCTTTAACCAATTTTCACATTACTTTATTTCTCAAAGCTTTATTTGACAGTTTGCTTAGCATTTTTACGTCTTACTTCACCACCTTGAGATACTGCCATTTTCCACACATCTTTTATATTTTGTTGCATTTAGAACGTGGTAAAATCGGAAGTTCTACCCCCATAATTTGCAAGATTAGTAGAGGATTAGAAACCGAATGCTCTTGTTGTTAAGCTGCAGCCTTCCAGTGATGTTAAGCTGTGTTCAACAGGATTCCTCCTCTTACATATAATCCAATAAATGATCACACTCCAAAGTCTGCTATCTTCTTTACTTGATTGTAAAACATGAACAAAATGAATTTGACAGAAAATGATGTGTTTTGCAATTTCCATTTTTATTATACGGACTAAAAATTGCTCATGAAATTCAAGCTGTAATATTTCAAATTGGTGTAGCGCTATCAATACATGAACTCATGTGTCACATTATTTGTTTTGGATAATAAATCCAAAAACATGCAAGAAACAAAATGTCCTATGTGCAAAAAGCCTCTATGTGCCTTGCTTTATACACAACAATGTGTTCATAAACTCTCCTCCACCTTAAAGATATGACACACATACAGTATACATGCAAGGTCAGACAGCTTGTGATTCTATGAGGAAGTTATGTACCCCTGTGACGAAACACGTAGAGACGGGGCCTTTGGATGATATCATCATGCATGGAGGAAACCCAGGAAGTGCTCACTCTGACACAGCCCATCCCCGATTAGGGTAAAGGGCCAATTAAATTGGCTCTTTACCACTTGACCGGCTGTATCCAAATTTACAGCCGGTCACTAATGTCAACAAACCGTGGTAACTAGCAGTTACCGGGCTCTCCTCCTTACACACCGATGCTGTGTGAGGAGATTGCGGCACTAGCTAGTTACTGCTTACAGTGCTCACCAAAGCACACTGATTGCCCCAAAAAAATATAAAAAAGAGTACCTGTCACCAGCCCATCAGAGTACCTGTCACCAGCCCACCAGAGTACCCGTCACCAGCCCATCAGAGTACCCGAGTACCCGTCACCAGCCCATCAGAGTACCTGTCACCAGCCCATCAGAGTACCCGAGTACCTGTCACCAGCCCATCAGAGTACCCGAGTACCTGTCACCAGCCCATCAGAGTACCCGAGTACCCATCACCAGCCCATCAGAGTACCCGAGTACCCGTCACCAGCCCATCAGAGTACCCGAGTACCTGTCACCAGCCCATCAGAGTACCTGTCACCAGCCCATCAGAGTACCTGTCACCAGCCCATCAGAGTACCTGTCACCAGCCCATCAGAGTACCTGTCACCAGCCCATCAGAGTACCTGTCACCAGCCCATCAGAGTACCAGAGTACCCGTCACCAGCCCATCAGAGTACCAGAGTACCTGTCACCAGCCCATCAGAGTACCTGTCACCAGCCCATCAGAGTACCAGAGTACCTGTCACCAGCCCATCAGAGTACCCGAGTACCTGTCACCAGCCCATCAGAGTACCTGTCACCAGCCCATCAGAGTACCAGAGTACCTGTCACCAGCCCATCAGAGTACCCGAATACATGTCACCAGGCCATCAGAGTACCCAAAAACCTGTTTCCAGCCTAGAGTACCTGAGAACCAATCTGCAGACCATCGGAGTACCCAAATACCTGTCTCCATCCCAGAGTACCTATTTTCAGCCCATCAGAGTACCTATCTGCAGCCCATTAGCGTATCCAAGTACCTGTCTCCATCCCAGAGTACCCGAGTACCTATATGCAGCCCATCAGAGTATCCAAGTACCTGTCTCCATCCCAGAGTACCCGAGTACCTATCTGCAGCCCATCAGAGTACCTATCTGCAGCCCATCAGAGTATCCAAGTACCTGTCTCCAGCCACAGTAACGGAGTCCCCTTTTGCAGCCCATGAGAGTACCCAAGGGGGCGGGGCCGAGTGATACAGTCGGCAGCTATGCCCGCCGCTGTATCACGGGAGCGCGCCCGCAAGAGCTTTCCACAATGCGAGCTCGCTCGCATGAAGGTGGAAAGCTCTTGCGGAGGGGGAGCCATGACAGCCGCCAAGGGACCCCAGAAGACGTTGATCGGGGCCACTGTGTGCAAAGCGAGCCGCACACTGGAGGCAACTCACTCAACATGTTTGTTAATTAAAAAAAAATGTTTACTTTAGTGTCGCTTTAATTTACGTTTTTTGCCTAGAGTTCAGCTTTAAAGTACAGTATATCAACTCCGGCAGAAATAATTACAAAAGCTCTGCAAAAGTTCATCCTGCTCTGGTAATCACTGTGTTCTGCAGGCCGTGCAGGTGAACTCTGGGCAGCAGCTGGGTTCCCGTTCACATTTGGTTGCAGAAGGAAGCGGGGGTAATCACCCTGCACAACGCTGGCTGCTTTGAGCGTCCCCGAGAGGCCGGTCTTCGGACGTGGACCTTGCTGCTAACAATCACAGAGGAATGCGAGAAAACACAACTGTTTCCCAAGCACTGCTCACTGGTGCCATAATTAAAAGAGCCATCAAACGGTCCTGGAAATTGCTTCCAATTGCCGGCGTCACTTTCATGTCGCATGCCAGACTATAAAAGAGCATCTCTGTAGTTGGCTGAGAGGGCTGCGCTAACCTTTGTGTCGTAGACTGGGAACTCAGCGCTTCAGATCATTTTCTCTGTAATGGGGTCCCGGTGGGCACACATTACACATCATTCAAAAGTCTTGTTGTTTTTCCTCTTTTCAGTTCATATTTAGTAAAAGCGAAGAGCGTAATAAGACGACGACGCGGACATTCCGCATCTCCACGTCCCCAGTTCCCACACGTCTGCAAGCCTGATGCCGTATAGAAACAGTTGTTGCTTATTTAGTGCAATAACCCATAGCAACCAACCAGGACTCATTTTTCACTGTTCAGACTCCTGAAAACTGACACATTTTAGCTTTTTTTTTTTTTTTAATATCACCATTCTTTTGCCAGGCTGATATTGCAATTCTTTGGTAGATGGTACAGAGCTTCAACACCCAATGGATTCCTTATTGCCCACAGGCAATAAGGGGAAATCTGACTGCTTTCTCAGGTCTGGATATCTGCACTGGCCATTTGCAAAGTATTCCACTCCACCTGCTAGATCAATCAGACTCATTGGCAGCTGGTGTTTTTTTTTTTGTGGGGGGGGGGCATACTCTTCCCCCTGGATTGATCGATCAGTGGCACCACCCCCTCCCCCCCACACACACTGTCAGTCAGGCAGGGCCGCCATCAGGAATTTTGGGGCCCCTTACACAGCTTCAGGCATGGGCCCCCTGGAGCAGAGAACTGGGGGGGGAAGGTGCTGCCGCCTCTGAAATTGAGAAGAGGAAGCGGGGGGGGCTGCCGTAAATTGAGAAACAGGGGGGGGGCCCCCCTTTACAAAAAAATAAACATTTATAAAAAATACATAAAAAAAGGGGGGTTGTCATCCGGGGGCCCTGGGGACCTCTGGGCCTTTTAACCACTTCCCGACCGCCGCATGTACATATACGTCGGCAGAATGGCACGTACAGGCACATTGGCGTACCTCTACGTCCCTGCCTTTCCGCGGGTCCGATCGGGACCCACCCCCCCCCGCGACATGCGGCGGTCGGATTCCCGCGGGGAGCGATCCGGGACGACAGCGCGGCTATTCGTTTATAGCCGCTCCATCGCGATCGCTCCCCGGAGCTGAAGAACGGGGAGAGCCGTATGTAAACACGGCTTCCCCGTGCTTCACTGTGGCGGCGCATCGATCGAGTGATCCCTTTTATTAGGGAGACTCGATCAATGATGTCAGTCCTACAGCCACACCCCCCCTACAGTTGTAAACACACACTAGGTGAACCCTAAATGTTACAGCGCCCCCTGTGTTTAACTCCCAAACTGCAACTGTCATTTTCACAATAAACAATGCAATTTAAATGCATTTTTTGCTGTGAAAATGACAATGGTCCCAAAAATGTGTCAAAATTGTCCGAAGTGTCCGCCATAATGTCGCAGTCACGAAAAAAATCGCTGATCGCCGCCATTAGTAGTAAAAAAAATAAAAATGCAATAAAACTATCCCCTATTTTGTAAACGCTATACATTTTTGGGAAAAACCAACCGATAAACGATTATTGCGATTTTTTTTTACCAAAAATAGGTAAAAGAATACGTATCGGCCTGAGGAAAAAAAAATGTTTTATATATGTTTTTGGGGGATATTTATTATAGCAAAAAGTAAAAAATATTGCATTTTTTTCAAAATTGTCGCTCTATTTTTGTTTATAGCGCAAAAACTAAAAACCGCAGAGGTGATCAAATAATTTTTTTTTATAAAAAGGGGGGGGGGGGGGTTGCCATCCGGGGGCCCTGGGGGCCTCCGGGCCCCTGGGTACCTCCGGACACCTAAAAATAATAAAAAAATATTTTTTTTTTTTTTTTAAGGGGGGTTGCCATCCGGGCCCCTGGGGACCTCCGAGCCCCTTACAGGTGTACTGCCTGTACCCCCCTGATGGTGGCCCTGCAGTCGGGTCACCCGCAGTGCTCAGTGGAAGGAATTTTGCTCCATCGTTGGGGTCGGTGAGAGGTATAGTGTCTCACAGTGTCAGTGGGAAGAAGAGTGCCTCATATAAGGGAAAGGGAACAGTCCCCCAAGGGCTGGATAAAGGCAAGCAATGGACCACATCCAGCTGGCATCTCCATTGAGAATAATGTATTTTTTCCCCTCTAGCGTTTTGGAGCGTCGCGCTTCAGGCGACAAAACGCTCAGGTGTGAATGCAGCCTAAAGAAGGCCCTGGTAAGGAGTTAATGAACAATTTCAACAGAATGAACCTCTTTCTGTGGACAGCAAGGAATAGCCATATACAGCCAAAATGCTGCTCAAGCACAACACTGAGCCATCAATCTAAGGCCAAGATTAAGAGGTTTATGATCCCCTTAGTGTCCCATAGAAGGAGCTTGGCATGTCTCATCCATAGCACCAGGACCTTGTTTTACCTGTGCCAGATGTGCTCTACATCTGAGAAGGATGGGGATGCTTCTGGATTCTGGCAGGCAAGCCTACAAATCACTTGTACCCAGCGCTCTCCATATCTGAAGAGCACACACATAGGGCGCCAACTGTTCTCTCATTTCCTAACTTCTCCTACATATATGCTACTTGAGGCCGACCGCTGCCTGTTCATTGTTTGTCCTGTTGTCACGCTGGCCTCTAAGCACATCCCAATCATCAGGAGTGGAAACCGAGAATAGAAGACAAGAACGCTACAAGACAGCAGAAGGGAGGATGGAGAGTTCCTTTATTTCACTTGTATGCAGCCCGTATTGTGCATAAACAAAAATATGCAGCTGGCTTGCAAACGATAAGGAGATTACATTTTTCATTTTCTCGAAATCAGGTTTGTTCTCCGTTGTCATCACAACAAAGCGAATTAAGACTAAGAAAAACAGGCATCTCCGTACTCATAGCAAGGTTCTTCACAGCACAGCTGTAGAGATACTTAATATTCTCAAACAAGCCTTTGATTGTCTTTGATGCAATACGCGTGCTTTTACTGTTACACAAAGAGAGGCGAATGCGGCCTGTTCTGATGTCTTAATGTTGCTTAATACCTTGTTTAACCTTCGCTAAGCTCCTTAAATGGCGGGAGACGAATTTGCGAAAACAAAAAGGCTGCAAAAAGGATTTGCGCAAGAAAAAGGCCGGAGTTGTCTGTGCTGAACTTCGCTTCGCGCCTATAAAAAGTTGCAAGACAATTTGCTTAATTACTGGGAGGTGTCGCGCCCTTTGCTGTGCCCAAATGTACGAAATGAAAACCCTCACCGCAAGACGACATGGTGGGAAGATTCTGGGGAATCAATGATAAATGTTTCAAGATTATTAAAGCGGGAGTTCACCCAATGATGTTTTTTTTTTCTCTTTTCCCCTTAGATGGATGCTCGTTTTGTCTAGGGCAGTGGTCATCAACCCTGTCCTACAGGGCCCACTAACAGGCCAGGTTTTATGTATTACCATGGGGAGATGCAGTCTGGAATACTGCAATCACTGAGCAGCAAATTATATCACCTGTGATGTATTTCAGTTATCTTGCAAACCTGGCCTGTTAGTGGGCCCTGTAGGACAGGGTTGATGACCACGGGTCTAGGGGAATCGGCTAGTTGTTTTAAAATATGATCCGTACTTACCGTTTTCGAGATGCATCTTCTCCGTCGCTTCCGGGTATGGGTCTTTGGGAGCGGGCGTTCCTTCTTGATTGACAGTCTTCCGAGAGGCTTCCAGCGGTCGCATCCATCGCGTCACTAGTAGCCGAAAGAAGCCGAACGTCGGTGCGGCTCTATACTGCGCCTGCGCACCGACGTTCGGCTTCTTTCGGAAAATCGTGACGCGATGGATGCGACCGTCGGAAGCCTCTCGGAAGACTGTCAATCAAAATAGGAACGCCCAGTCCCGCAGCCCATACCCGGAAGCGACGGAGAAGATGCATCTCGTAAACGGTAAGTACAGCTCATATTTTAAAACAACTAGCCGATTCCCCTAGACAAAACGAGCATCCATCTAAGGGAAAAAAGTGTTATGTACGGGTGAACCCCCGCTTTAAGCCCCGTACACACGATCGGAATTTCCAATGGAAAAAGTCAGATGGACTTTTTCCATCAGAAATTCCAACTGTGTGCATGCCCCATCGGATTATTTCCATCGGAAATTCCGACTGTGTGTATGCCCCATCGGATTATTTCCATCGGAAATTCCGACTGTGTGTATGCCCCATCGGATTATTTCCATCGGAAATTCCGACTGTGTGTATGCCCCATCGGATTATTTCCATCGGAAATTCCGACTGTGTGTATGCCCCATCGGATTATTTCCATCGGAAATTCCGACTGTGTGTATGCCCCATCGGAAATTCCAACCGTGTGTGTATGCCCCATCGGAAATTCCGACTGTGTGTATGCCCCATCGGATTATTTCCATTGGAAATTCCGACTGTGTGTATGCCCCATCGGATTATTTCCATCGGAAATTCCGTTGAATTCCGTCGGAGTTTAGATGGAGAACACCTTTTACTCCGATGGAATTCCGTCAGAATTCCGATGTGGCCATTGATTAAAATATTAACACAAATAGGAGGCCCCTTTGAAGTTAATACGTGGCAAGCGATGCAATTAAGTCATTTTATGAGATCATTAGGTCATGGAAGCAATTTTTATCGTCAGTTAACAACCTTCGAGTCTTACCTTGACGATTCGTTTGGCTTGCTACAAGAGGCACCTGGAGTAGGGAGAAGATAACAGCAATGATGGGGGGCTGTGAGAAGGGGAGGAAAGCGATCTTTCTGTGCAATATCTTTACACAGAGCAGGTAAGCATAACTTATTTTTGTGTGTAAAAATCTAAATAAAATGTAGCCTTTCATATCATTTAACTTTTTTTTTTTTACGAAGACAAAACAGGAACTGAGAATATATCTCTCCAAAGCAAGGGATATGCCCTGTAAAATATTGCCACAGGCAGAAGTATTGAAATTGGAAGATTTCCCTTGTATTCTTTTTTCAAGATACAGTTCAAAATGTAGGGTTTCCCCTCACTTTAAAGCTGTATTCCGGAAATTCAACCACTCTGTAAAACGTTAAGGACCACTATGAGTTAAATCCAAGGAGGTGCATGACAGCTCCTGAATTTATTGCGATTATTTATATCTAAGAGTTTTTTTGGCTCTTCTGGAGTATACACGGAGGGCTGGCGAGAGTGGAGAGAGAGGCACACAGAGCAGCTATGCCCACCCCTCCCCTCTGCTGCCTATTCAGAGAAGCCTTTGTATTTTGTGAATGAGTTCACATAATACAAAGGCTTCTGAGACTGGGCAAGAGGAGGGGAGGAGTGGGCATAGCAGCTGCACCGACTCTAATGTTGAGGATGCTTAGGATGCAGTAGCATCAGGCTCCCAAAAATACAGCAATAGCTGTTTTCTGGGAGTACAATAAAAGTAATAGTAGAGATAAGCCCAGGAGATGTCATGCAACTCGTTGGACTTAACTCATAGTGTACCTTTACTTATTTTTTTACAAAAGAGCTGAATTCCTGGAATTCAACTTAAAGTATTAGTGATAATTGTCAGAAGGAGAAATAGAGAACGTGAATCTTCCCAGAGGGGACATAGACAGCAATAAAACCTGACAGAGGTTCTACCCCCTACTGCATTTTGTGCAAAAAAAGTTTTAGCTTTAGATAAACTTTAATGTAAAAATGCTGAATTTTCCTAGTATATTTTTTAGTTTCTGTAAAGATCTAGAGCAAAAAAAGCTGTTTGCATTTCATCACCCAGGGCCAGTTTCCATTATACGGTCTCTCTGCTGCCAGAAATTCTGCGTGGGTCAACCTATACAGGGACAGACGAATCAGCACCATACGCTGGTTTTGTTCCAGGCTGCCTGCAGAGCCCAAGTCTCAGTCTAATGTTTTCATTCCCTGAACCTTGCAAAGCAAAAAAAAAAAAAAACCCAATGCAAACACAAGCAGTGGAACTTCTCTTTGTCTCTTAACACTCCATGCTACTTCCTAGATTCTGCTGCCTAGAAAAACTCCAAACATATTTCCAAAAAAACATGTACTTCTAGAAAAGCTGGCAAGCCCATAGAGGATGGACAACATCTAAAAAACGGCTGTTGTCTTTGCTCTTGCCCACTGGCTTAATGCCCTCTTAATTTCTGCATCTCTATGAAGTTGGATTCCAAGGGCAACCAGAAGTTAAGCGGGGTAGACATTCCTTTGGGAGCCGCGACTGCTTATAGAATACTGGACACACAGGTCCCTGCTGTGAAGACACAGAGGTCTTTGCTGTGCAACTGCTACTCTTTTCCTCGCATGTTAAACAGAAGCCCCGCTGACAAACCGGATTGTGTTCTCTTACAGCGTGAATTTGCAGAGAGGGTAATAAGCCACATTCTCAGCTCAGATTGGGGAAGTCCAGAATACGAAAAGTACAAAAACCTAGCTGCTCGCGAAACATAACGCTAACTGTAGTACGGCTAATATTTAGACATGGTGGAATTAGAACAGCGATACATTGTACCTCTAAGGCCTCGTACAGACGAGCGGACATGTCCGCTGGGATCATTTGGTCTGATGGCTGTACACACCATCAGACCAAATTCCCCGCGGACAGACGCGGTGACGTGGCGGCGATGACGCGGCGACGTGCGCGAACCCGGAAGTTCAATGCTTCCACACATGAGTCGAATCACTTCGACGCGATGCGCGGGTTCTCGGGCCAGCGGACATGTCCGGCGGACAGGCATGCTAAGAAACATTTGTCCGCTGGAAACCTGTCCGGTCGGCCAGAAAATTGTCTGGTCGGCCCTACACAAGACCGAACATGTCTGCTGAAACTGGTCCGACGGACCAGTTTCAGCAGACATGTTCGGTCGTGTGTACGAGGCCTTAAGCTGCCCACAGGCTTTGTTATAAGGTGGTCAGATGTACATCCATCCATAGAAACAATCTGTGAGAACAATCTGTCAACCAACATGCATCTTTAGATCAGCCAAACCTCCATGTTTAGACCTACAAAAGAGGAAGGAGCAATGTCAACTAATGCCCCGTACACACGATCGTAATTTCCGCCAGCAAAAGTCTGATGTGAGCTTTTCGTCGGAAATTCTGACCGTGTGTAGGCTCCATCGGACTTTGCTGTCGGAATTTCGGATTGAGAGCTGGTTCTCAATTTTTCAGACAAAAAAAATTCAGATCAGAAATTCCGAACGTCTGTGGCAAAATTCCGAAGCATGCTCAGAAACTATTGGACGCATGCTTGGAAGCATTGAACTTAATTTTCTCGGCTCGTCGTAGTGTTGTACGTCACCGCGTTCTTGACAGTCGAAAGTTCAGAGAACTTTTGTGTGAGTATGCAAGCCAAGCTTGAGCAGAATTCCGTCGTAAAAAACATTCAACTTTTTTCCAAAGGAAATTCTACTCGTGTGTACGGGGCATAAGATTTTCTTTGTGAAGGAAATCATTTTTTGGTAAGGATTGGAAATAAGGCCGCGTACACACGATCAGTCAAAACCGATGAAAACGGACTGAAGGACCTTTTCATCGGTCCAAACCGATCGTGTGTGGGCCCCATGGGTCAATTAACCTTCGGTCAAAAAATTTAGAACTTTTTGACCACGGTTTTGTTGTTGGAATTTTCGATCGTGTGTACACGGCATAACAAATTTAACATGATGGTTGTACCCAAATCAATCAATGGATCCACTTTGGTACACTCAGTCTGCTCATACATGGATCAAATCTCTGCCAGTCCCTGCTGAACTGGATGAAATTTGAACCATCTATGGCCAGCTTTAGACTTCGTCCTTGGCAATCTAAAAGGGTTCACTATTACAGGCACTTGACAGGAAATGTTTTACTGCATATTCACCATAGCCCCATATTCCTATGGGTAAGCAGTACTCATGGCGGCCTCCATCCATCCAGTGGCGTATTGCTTATTCATAAGAATAGCGGGAGTAATGAGGACCCTGACTTCTCAGGCTGCGTACACACGATCAGTCCATTCGATGAGAACGGACTGAAGGACCGTTTCATCGGTTCACCGATGAAGCCGACTGATGGTCTGATGTGCCTACACACCATAGGTTAAAAACCGATAGTGTCAGAAGGCGGTGACGTAAAACACAACAACGTGCTGAAAAAAAAGAAGTTCAATGCTTCCAAGCATGCGTCGACTTGATTCTGAGCATGCGTGGATTTTTAACCGATGCTTTTGCATACTAACCATCGGTTTTGACCTATCAGTTAGGCATCCATCGGTTCAATTTTAAAGCAAGTTCTAAATTTTTGGACCGAAGGATAGCTGACCGATGGGGCCCACACACGATCGTTTTGGACCGATGAAAAGGTCCTTCAGTCCTATTCCATTGGTTTTGACCGACCGTGTGTACGAGGCTTTAGACTTGCATATGTGTTGTAGGCATGGCGGTGCAAAGTTTCCAGTGCCCTTTGGTCGACGTCGTGCTTTGATAGTAGAACATAACGGGAGGAGTGGGGCTTCTTGTCAAAAGGAGGAGAGACTCCAAGGTGGTCAGGAAAAGGGCAGGAAAACTATGGCAGGGAGCTTTGACTTCTGAAGTCAAAAAGAGAGTTAGAAGCCAGCAGAAGACTCAAATGTCAACTTTTTATATTGCCAGAAAAGCAGAAATTGAAGGTAAATCCTGCTCTGTTGAGAACTGTTTAAAGCTGACCATACACGCCTCCAATGTTGGGCCATTCCTGTGACTCATCCGAAATTCAGAATCCACCTGGCTCTTCAAAATCTGAATTAGAAATTGAAGGACCTGTGTCTTGTTAAAAAAAGAAATTGAAGGACCCAGGTAGAAAAAAACTGCCATACCGTGACTGCGGCAATCATCTGCAATCAATGTTTGGGTATTCTGACAGCCGCACGTGCCTGCTATCAGAATACAATAGCCAGCAGCCATAGATTCGTCCAGCCATGTTGTTTTGTGCGGACTGGGGAACCTATGAATCTCTCTTATTCAGCCCTCTTGGCTGAACGAGAGAATTTTTAAATGTGAGATCGCTTCTTGCTTTCCTTTGGCTCATTTACTGCCCCCCCCCCCCCCCCCCAATTGCACTACGACAGAAATTATACTCCTGGTTGCTCATAGCAGGTGTAGCGCCAAACGAGCGTGACCCGTTCAAGTGAAAGGAGCCACTTTGCAAATGCCCAGCAATCATGTGCAATGCATCTGCAGTTACGGCGCAATAGTGAGGGGTTAAAGCAGGCGGAGAGGAGCCCATGCAACACCTCCTCGCCGCCTGTCAAGTCTCTGGAGAGCGGTCAGAAGATCTTGAGAGACCAAAGGAAGTGTGAACGAGCCCTTCCTGCTTTGTCTCTGGGACATGGAACTGCAGGATATCGTCCCGATGAGACACAGACAGAAAATGAAAGAAAAAAAAATGACCCTATACAAAAGTAAAAAAGTTTTGGCTTTACATGCAAAGATCCTCTGCAGCAGCGTACAGCGTATACATAACAGGACTTCGCTGTTTTGCGTTTTACCTTACACAGCATGAGAATGATTGAGTTGCACATAATCGGTTTGGCCTGTTTGTGGAAGAATATAAACCATGCGCAATACTGGATGGAATGGGGGCTGCGCTTCTTAGGAAGTCAGGAAATTAGATTAGGCCAGTGTAATGTAACCAGCCAAAAAAACATATAAACAAGTTAAAAAATAAATTAGTCTCTTTTTACCAAAACCACAAGGCGAACTTACGGCATGAGCCGGAATCAGGCAACTGTAATTTTTCAAAAGGCCGGAGGTCGTACGCAGGACACTAAATCACTGCAATGTGACAAACACCAAAAGCAAACTGCAGTTTTGTGGTAAACGTATAATTGTACATTCATTTTCTGAAAATAATGTTTATTTTCCAATGTCAACGTGTAGATATACAATACAGCAAGGTATGTAAACCCAAAGGCCCGGATTCACGTAGAATGGCGTATCTTTGTGCGGGCGTAACGTATCCTATTTACGTTACGCCTCCGCAACTTTTACAGGCAAGTGCCGTATTCTCAAACGGAAGTTGCGGCGGCGTAGCGTAAATAGGCCGGCGTAAGCCCGCCTAATTCAAATGTGGTAGATGTGGGCGTGTGTTATGTAAATTTTATGTGACCCCATGTAAATGATGCTTTTTACGAACGGCGCATGCGCCGTCCGTGAAAGAATCCCAGTGCGCATGCTCCAAATTAACCCGCAAGAAGCCAATGCTTTCGACGTGAACGTAAATGACGCCCAGCCCTATTCGCGAACAGCTTACGCAAACGACGTAAAATTTTCAAAATTTGACGTGGGAACGACGGCCATACTTAACATTGCGTATGCCACCAAATAGCAGCTTTAACTATACGCCGAAAAAAGCCGACTAGAGACGACGTAAAAGAATGCGACGGCCGCTCGTACGCTGACCAGGCCTCGCCGGGAAGGGACACTGAAAAGCTCCTGGAAGCGATCACCTTCTGCTGTACCTCACTAACTACTCAAATTGAGGAGGTCAAAGTCGACATCTCTCTCATGCGGCAAGATCTTCAGAAGCTCTGAGAGGGTCACAGAGGCTGAGACTCGCCTTGAAGATGTTAAGGACACCATACCTCCAATCCGGGCAGGCTCCGACCGCATGCAGTTGCATATTTCCCAGCTTGCACATTAGCAGGACGACATGGAAAACAGACTTAGGAGATGCAATTTCCAATTCATCGGTTTGCCTGAAGGAGCGGAGGGAAAAGATCCAACCACCTGTCGACCATAGCCGCCGACTACAGTACTCGGCCCCGCACCCCGACCCTCGCGTCATTGCGCTGCTATTAATCTATCCAATGAAGGCAACGTTCGCGATGTGGGACTTTCCTAGGCTTAGGTAAGTAAGCCGGTGATCATAAGATGTTTTTTCACCTTAATGCATAGGATGCATTAAGCCTCGTACACACGATCAGTCCATCCGATGAAAACGGTCTGAAGGACAGTTGTCTTAGGTTAACCGATGAAGCTGACTGATGGTCCGTCACGCATACACACCATAGGTTAAATAACCGATCGTGTCAGAACGCGGTGACCTAAAACACAACGACGTGCTGAAAAAACGAAGTTTAATGCTTCCAATCATGCGTCGACTTGATTCTGAGCATGCGCGGGTTTTTAACCGATGGTTTTGCATACTAACGATCGGTTTTGACCTATCGGTTAGCAATCCATCGGTTAAATTTTAAAGCAAGTTTGCTTTTTTTTAACCTAAGGTAAAATAACCTATGGCGCCCACACGATCGGTTTGGACCGATGAAAACCGTCCATCAGACCGTTTTCATCAGTTTAACCTATCGTGTGTACGAGCCTTTAAGGTGAAAAAACATGAACCTTTACAACCCCTTTAACTACTTAAGGACCCCTTCACGCCCATATACGTTGGCAGAATGGCACGGCTAGGCACATCCACGTACATGTATGTTGTCCTTTAAGCCCAGCCGTGGGGTCGCGGGCGCGCTCCCGCGACCCGGTCCAAAGCTCCGTGACTGTGACCACGGGACTCGCGGACCCGATCGCCTCTGGAGTCCCGCGATCAGTCCCCGGAGCTGAAGAACGGGGAGAGCTGTATGTAAACACAGCTTCCCAGTTCTTCACTGTGGCGGTGTCATCGATCGTGTGATCCCTTTAATAGGGGGACACAATTGATGACGTCACACCTACAGCCACACCTCCCTACAGTTGTAAACACATATTAGGTCACACATAAACCATTCAGCGCCCCCTGTGGTTAACTCCCAAACTGCAAATGTCATTTTCACAGTAAACAATGCAATTTAAATGCATTTTTTGCTGTGAAAATGACAATGTTCCCAAAAATGTATCAAAATTGTCCGAAGTGTCCGCCATAATGTCGCAGTCAGGAAAAAAAAAAATCGCTGATCGCCGCCATTAGTAGTAAAAAAAAAAAAAATTTATAAAAATGCAATAAAACTATCCCCTATTTCGTAAACGATATACATTTTGCGCAAACCAACCGATAAACGCTTATTGCGATTTTTTTTACCAAAAATAGGTAGAAGAATACGCATCGGCCTAAACTGAGGAATTTTTTTTTATATATATATTTTTGGGGGATATTTATTATAGCAAAAAGTAAAAAATACTGCATTTTTTTCAAAATTGTCGCTCTATTTTTGTTTAGAGCGCAAAAAATTAAAACCGCAGAGGTGATCAAATACCACCAAAAGAAAGCTCTATTTGTGGGAAAAAAAGGACGCCAATTTTGTTTGGGAGCCACGTCACACGACCGCGCAATTGTCTGTTAAAGCGACGCAGTGCCGAATCGCAAAACCTGTCCGGGTCCTTTAGCTGCATTTTGGTCCGGGTCTTAAGTGGTTAAGCTTTAAAGTCAGGGTTCAGGGTGAGAAGCTTAGATGCTTTATCTCAGAGGAAAAGTGTCCCTGTTATTAACTATTGCAATTAACATTCACCTTCATTGTTGTGTTAGCTTACTTGCAGCATGACTGTTCAGTAATCATACATTTCTCAATCATTTTTTTTTTTTTTTTTCAAATTAGTGAATTTTTTAGAACATAAAAGAAGAAATGCGAGAGTGTAATTTAACTCAGAAACGTAGAAAGCCTTTTTGATTTTACATAATTCTCTAAGCGGAGTCTTCATTAACACAAAATGTGCATTGTGCCATTCCAGGTCCAGTGAGCTTTAATGAAGAGGTTACTTCTAGTTTAACGCCAGGCCCTCCCAACAAAAGGAACAAAAATTAAACGACAAGGGCGCCAATCCGAAGCCTTTTATTAACTTCCATTTAATACTTAAAACATACACTACCTAAATTTGTCCACACTCTTTAACAGTATTTAATCTTCAATTAAAACACCTAGAGCAGAAAACTCTGATAACCGACTACAAGAAAAAGCTTATTGACCTAGCAAATTCTTGCCCGTGTGACTTTATTTCTGCATATTAAAAATGTCATCTTTATGTTTTGAGGGGAAAAAAAATCTTCAGAAATAATGAAGGTGAACAAAGGAAGATGAGGAAGCAATTTAACGAGAAGCAGTGACTGCTGCTATCCCGATGGCTGAACTGGGGTTCGCGTCATGGACATAGATGGCCCATGCAGCTGCAGGAACATGTTCGATCAATGGACTGTTTTTCATACAGGGTTATAGACAAAGTTCCAATATAGGGTTATAGACACCAGTGGCGGCTGGTGCTCAAAATTTTTAGGGGGGCGCAAACAAATGAAAAAAAAAATAAAAAAAATTGCAGCCTCACTGTGCCCATCAAAGGCAGCCACTGTGCCCATCAAAGGCAGCCACTATGCCCATCAAAGGCAGCCACTGTGCCCATCAAATGTCGCCACTGTGCCATCAATTGTCACCACTGTGCCATGCCAAACGCAGCCACTGTGCCATCAAACGTAGCCACTGTGCCATGCCATCAATTGTTACCACTGTGCCCACATCAATTGTCCCCACTGTGCCCACATCAATTTTCCCCACATCAATTGTCCCCACTGTGCCCACATCAATTGTCGCCACTGTGCCCACATCAATTGTCCCCCACTGTGCCCACATCAATTGTCCCCCACTGTGCCCACATCAATTGTCCCCCACTGTGCCCACATCAATTGTCCCCACATCAATTGTCCCCCACTGTGCCCACATCAATTGTCCCCACATCAATTGTCCCCCACTGTGCCCACATCAATTGTCCCCCACTGTGCCCACATCAATTGTCCCCCACTGTGCCCACATCAATTGTCGCCACTGTGCCCACATCAATTGTCGCCACTGTGCCCACATCAATTGTCGCCACTGTGCCCACATCAATTGTTCCCCACTGTGCCCACATCAATTGTCCCCCACTGTGCCCACATCAATTGTCCCCACATCAATTGTCCCCACTGTGCCCGGTAAAATGCTGCCTGTCAGATTGCCCCCCCCCCCCGCCCGGCACTTACCTTTCTGGGGTTCGCCATCCTCCTTCCACGATCCCTCGATGTCTTCTGCCGCCCTCGATGACGCTTCAGCCAATCAGGTTACTGATAACCAGAATGAGTGAACCTGATTGGCTGAGACGGCCGTCAGTCTTATCCAAGGGACGTAGCCCACTATGTTCCGAGGATAAGACATCCGGGAGCTGAAGGGCTGTACTGGGAAAGCCGCTGGCTCTGATAGGCAGCTTCCGCACAGCCAACCAGCTGTCCTTATTCAGATAATCGGCACCCAATGTCCGGTTATCTGAATAGGCTGGCCACAATAACATACACTCATGCATTGCATGAGTGTATGTTATTGGCGCGGCGCTGCAAAACGAATTTTTAAAAGCCTTAAAAGGCCCGTTTTTTTTTTATGACTACAGGAAGGGGGGGGGGGGCGGCGCCCCCTATGGACGGGCCGCCACTGACACCTTTGACTTTCTGTACAAGACCAGATGAAAGCACACCCATCGCCATGGATTTGTTTAATGTTAATCGGGCCAATAGCTTTTCGGTAGACATAATCTAGTTGGCAGTACAGCCGCCTGATCACAACTTGTGGCTGGGAGAGTGCAGTGGCGCCCCTACCTTTCTGGACTTGACCTCGTTTCTTCATGATCCTGGGGCCATTGAAGGATACAGGGGCTTACAGGATTGTCAAGCGGGTAGAGATCGAGGAACACCCCCGCTGAGATTGACTCCAAGTTCAGAGCTGTCGAAATCCAGGCACAATGGCCAAGGTGTATAAAGAGATTGGGAACTCTGCCCTCACTCTGTTTAGAACAGCCATTCTCTACTGGGGTTCCTTCAGGGGTTGTCAGGGGCCATGACTGATTGAAATCTCATTTGATGGTTCCTACATAGTTCTGCAGGCAACTCCACTTGGTAGTGCCACCTGCAGCACACCAATGATCTTCCCGTTTAAAAAGATGGCATGTTAACCACCCCTGTAAGGGAAGTATTCTTTCTAATGGCTACCACTATACAGTAAGCCATATTTTTCCCACTGACCCTTAATAAAAAATTTTAACAGGGGATATGCAAGAATGAAGAACTATTTCAAGGGTTCCTTAAAGGCAAGGATCTCCAAACTTTCTTAAAAAAAAAAGGGCCATTTTACCGTCTTTCAGACTTTAGAGGGGGCGGACTGTGCTCAGTGTGATTAACCACTTAAGCCCCGGACCAATATGCTGCCTAAAGACCCAAGGGGTTTTTACAGTTCGGGACTGCATCGCTTTAACAGACAATTGCGCGGTCGTGCGACGTGGCTCCCAAACAAAATTGGCTTCCTTTTTTCCTCACAAATAGAGCTTTCTTTTGGTGGTATTTGATCACCTCTGCGGTTTTTATTTTTTGCGCTATAAACAAAAATAGAGCGACAATTTTGAAAAAAATTCAATATTTTTTACTTTTTGCTGTAATAAATATCCCCCAAAAACATATATAATTTTTTTTTTCCTCAGTTTAGGCCGATACTTATTCTTCTACCTATTTTTGGTAAAAAAAATCGCAATAAGCGTTTATCGATTGGTTTGCGCAAAATTTATAGCGTTTACAAAATAGGGGATAGTTTTATTGCATTTTTTTTTTTTTTACTACTAATGGCGGCAATCAGCGATTTTTTTCGTGACTGCGACATTATGGCGGACACTTTGGACAATTTTGACAAATTTTTGGGACCATTGTCATTTTCACAGCAAAAAATGCATTTAAATTGCATTCTTTATTGTGAAAATGACAGTTGCAGTTTGGGAGTTAAACACAGGGGGCGCTGTAACATTTAGGGTTCACTTTGTGTGTGTTTACAAGTGTAGGGGGGTGTGGCTGTAGGACTGACATCATCGATCGAGTCTCCCTAATAAAAGGGATCACTCGATCGATGCGCCGCCATAGTGAAGCACGGGGAAGCCGTGTTTACATACGGCTCTCCCCGTTCTTCAGCTCCGGGGGCGATCGTCATCGTCCCGGATCGCTCCCCGAGGCTTACCGACCGCCGCATGTACCGGGGGGGGGGGGGGGGGGGGGGGTCCCGATCAGACCCCCGACCCACGTCAAGCAGAGGACGTATAGGTACGTGCATGTGCCTGTACGTGCCATTCTGCTGACGTATATTTACATGAGGAGGTAGGCAAGTGGTTAAGCAATACACAATCTTTGGTATTAGGAGGAGAAATAATTGAGGTTGTGGGCAGGAATAGTGCCATATTTTTGTTGTCAGTGGAAAGAATATTGCCCCAATCGTTGGTGTTAGTGGGAGGAATAGTGTCCCATTGTTGATGTCAGTGGCAGGAATTATGCCCCATAGTTGGTGTCAGTAGCAGAATTAATGCCTCAAGGGCTGGATAAAACAAGCAAATGGCCACTGCTCTAAAGTAAAAAGGGTGAGAATGGCTAGCTTAACCAGTTCCCGACTGACTCATGTCTTTTTTTTTACAGGGGGCAGAATGGCACCCCTGCAGGAAAGCCCGTATATATACGGGGTTCCCTTTAAGAGGGAAAATCCCTGTCCTGTCAGGGGAGAGGAGACATGTCGTTTGTTCCTAGTAAGTACGAACAACAATATGTCTCCTCCCCTAGTCAGTCCTATCCCTATACAGTTAGAACACACTGAGGGAACATACAATTAACCCCTTGATAGCCCCCTAGTGTTAACCCCTTCCCTACCAGTGACATTTACACAGTAATCAGTGCATATTTATAGCACTGATCGCTATATAGATATCAATGGTCCCAAAAATGTGTCAAAAGTGTCCGATCTGTCCATCGCAATGTCGCAGTACCGCTAAAAATTGCAGATCGTCGCCATTACTAGTAAAATGCCATAAATCTTTCCCATAGTTTGTAGACGCTATAACTTGACACAATGTGGAACATTTTAAGGGGTATGAGTACTGTTTCAAGGCATTGTATAATGTACCCTATACTAGTTATTTTTAATAACTCATGTTATCCCCCCCCCCCCCCAAGACTGCATTAAAGGGATTTAACACTTGTCTGGAATTCACCTTTAAATAAACAATCTGCTCTGCATGCAGTAAAAATAAACCGTATAAACAGTATAATTGTACGCAGGTTGGCTTTCTCCGCTTTCAAGAAAGCCCATTTATAAAAAGAAAACACAATGGCTTGTTGACAACTCGAGTACTCAACTCGGCAGGCTAAAAATAAAAACGGAGCGCAGACGCGGGCAGACACAATGGTAAAGAGAAAGGGGAAGCATTTCATCGCACACAGCCCCGTAACATTGGCATTTGTCAATGCAAACTGCTCAGGGTGCCCCGGGGACAGGCGACTACAAAGAGAGCACATAGCGGCCCGTCTACTGGGAGAGGACGGGGCCGGGGTGAGAAACTCAGCCTCTGTGCTGATGAAAAGACAACTTTATTGATCACAATGAGTGTATTCTGCACCCACGGCCAGTCTATGAAATCTTGTGGGAACAAGACGTGGCACATTTCGAAGATTCTTCCTTCTTTGTGGATCAGATGCAGCGATAAGAACCTTCCTTGGCTCTCTGTGAGCTGCATGCTGTGATGTCCATTTACTGTTAAAAATATCAATAAAACAAATGTCTGTATAGAAGAGAAGAAAATAACTCTAATGCCTCGTACACGCGGCCGCACTTTCCGAGAAAAAAAGTCAGACGGTGTTTTTTCTCGGAAAGTCCGGCCGTGTGTAGCCTCCATCTGACTTTTTATTAGCGGAAGTCCGACAGACCTTAGATAGAGAACCTGTTGTCTTTCTTCCCGTCGGACTTGCGGCGGACACTTCCACGGTCAAAAGTCCGACCGTGTGTACGAGGCATAAGAATAAAATGTAAATTATTAAAACGTAACTCCACTTTTGTTAAGAAAAAAAAACATTCCCCTCTGGGTGATCTATGTACATTGCAAGGATTAGAACAACCTTTGTTGCAGATTCCTACCTTTTGTTATTCTGAAGAAATCCCTGTGTGTTTGTCTGTGCCTCTTTACCTAGTGGGTCTAATGGGAGTGGTTTCATAATTAACTGTCAGGTGTGCAGCTAAGGAAATCTTCTGGGCCTGCATCCCTTTAGACATGCTCCAATTGAAAGTACCGTATTTATCGGCGTATACTGCGCACTTGTTTGCCCTTAAAATCAGGGCAAAATCGTGGGTGCGCGATATACGCCGAAACTCGCTTCCCGCGCTGTGTTTGAATGCGGCCGCCGACATATACCGAGCGCAGTACACTCGGGTACACTCGGCCATGCTCGGCTCCCCTCGCGGTTATGCGAGAGAAGCCGAGCGTGCCCGAGTGTACTGCGGCGTTCAAACACAGCGCGGGAAGCGGGGATCGGCTCAGAGACCAGCGCGGAAGAAGCGGGGAGGACACCATGAAGGCCGCAGACGGACGCCGGACCGGACAAGGCCGCCGATGGACGCCGGGCAAGACACCAAAACTGTAAGCAATAAAAATAAAAAAAAACAGGAATTTCACGTCCAGATTAGGGGTGCGCGCTATACGCCAATATATACAGTATCTCTCCAAAAATGAAATTTTTGTTGCAGGGGATGCCTGAAATCTAAATGATGGCCCCGGGTATCTATGCGAGTGATTCCTAGAATCATTTTCGCATAGATACGGCCAACATCCGACAGGTGTAAGTCACTTACACCGTCGGATCTTGGATGTAATTCGCCCCTGGCCGCTAGGTGGCGTTTACGTTCAGTTCTCATTTGACTATGCAAATGAGCCTGATACGCCGATTCCCGAACAAATTTGCGTCGCGTAGTCGTCGTTTCCGTAAGCGTAAGGTTACTCCTGCTATATGAGGGGTAACCTTACGCCAGTCCGCCGTATGCCATGTTAAGTATGGCGTCGGGTCAGCGTCTTTTTCCGTCGGTTACGTTGTTTTACTAAGTCGTCCGCGAATACGACTTTACGTCAATGACGCTCACGTCGGCGTCATTGACGTTTTCCGTTGTGAGCTGGAGCATGCGCACTGGGCTCTTTTTCCGCCCGGCGCATGCGCAGTTCGATCGGCGCGGGGGCGCGCTTAATTTGAATACAAGCCGCCCCCTTTGAATTACGCGGCCATACGCTGGGCCATTTACACTACGCCTCTGCAAATTACGGAGCAAGTGTTTGGGGAATACGGCACTTGCTCCAGTAAGTTGCGGTGGCGTGGTGTAAATGGCTTACACTACGCCAACGCAGAATCTTAGAGAATCTGGCCCTTAGTGTACAGAACACCTTTAGGTAGCCATGTATTCTCAGAAAATTACAATGGCTGCAGATTGAAAGGGAAAGGTAATTTTTAATAACATTCCATAACAATATGATTAGTGTCGCAATTATATGTGTGCTAGATTATTTTTTCTTTATTTGCCATTTTTCACCCACGAAAGTGGAGATGCCCTTTTACAAAATATATGGAAGCCTTTCTTTCAATTGAATAGCACTGATGATGAATTATTTTCGGACTTTGGCAGTGTACACCGATCAGCCATGACAACATGACCACTGACAGCTAAAGTGAAAAACATTGATTGTCTCGTTAACAATGACATCTGGGATTTATTAGGCAGCAAGTGAACACGTTGTCCCTGAAGTTGATGTTTTGAAAGTAGAAGAAATGGGCAAGCGTAACGATTTGAGCGACTTTTGACAAGAGACAAATTGTAATGGCTGGACGACTGGGTCAAAGCAACTCCAAAACTGCAGCTCTTGTGGGATGTTCCCAGCCTGCAGTTGTTAGGACCGACCAAAAGTGGTCCAAAGAAGAAAAAACAGCCAACTGTTGAAAGGGTCATGGGCCGCCAAGGCTCACATTGGGAATGAAGGCTGGCCCATATAGTCCGGTCCAGTAAAAAAAAACGACTAACTCAAATTGCTGAAAAAGTGAATACTGCTTTTAATGGTGTCAGAACACTCAGAGCATAAGGCCCCGTACTCACGACCAAACATGTCTGCTGAAACTGGTCCGCGGATCGGACAGGTTTCCAGCGGACAACTGTTTCCTGGACTTGCTTTAAAACAGTCCGCTGGAAACCTGTCCGCCCGGACATGTACGGTCGTCTGTACAGACCTACTGTACATGTCCTGCCGCCCGCCATCCCTCGCATGCGTCGAATGACTTCGACGCATGCGTGGAAGCCTTTTAAAGGCAGGCCGCCCATGTCACCGCGTCATTGTCGCGGCGACACCGCGTCATCGACGCGGCGACACCGCGGACACGCCCCGCGTATTGTTTACGCGCGGACCTCTGTTCGATGGTGTGTACGGCCATCAAACAGAAGTCCCCGGGCAGACATGTCCAATAAAAACGGTCCGCGGACCGGTTTCATCGGACATGTTTGATCGTGAGTACTCGGCCTCACAGTTTGTTGTGTATGGGGCTGTGTATCCTCAGACTGGTCAGGGTGTCCATGCTGGCCCATGTCCTCAGCCAAAAGTGCCTACAATGGGCATGTGTGCATCAGAACTGCAGCACGGCGCAATGGTAGAAGGTGGCCTGGTCTGATGAACTCAAGAATGAGGAACACAACAATGAGTTTGAGGTGCTGACTTGGTCTTCAAATTTTCCAGATTTCGAGCATCTGTGGAATGAGCTGGAAAAACAAGTCCAATCTATGTGGGTCCCATCTTGCAACTTACAGGACTTAACGAATGACGTGCCATAGCCAGCCGTCAATCATCTTCCCTCTGGATAGGAACGCCCATTCCCCGCGGGGAGTCGGAATCTTCACTATAGGATTAAACAGTGAGTACGGGGCAAAAAAATAAAATAAAGGCATACTGTAGCTCGCGCTACAATGCTAAATTTAATGCTAGAATGTTGGTAATGAGGGTGAACCATCGCTTTAAAGGAACCAATTTAGAAAAAAAAAGACAAACCTTTACAACCCCTTTAACTTAGAAAAGTCCCTTCTATTGCTCTCAGCATCCTACAGTTTTTATTTTTTTTGCTGCTGTAACCAACTTTCTGGTAGAGGGTGGCTATGGGCATTCTCCATTGTCCCATTGTATGAAGGAACTTGCTCACTCCCATGGTTGCTTCTGGATTATGGGATTTGTAATGTGCATAGACCGATGAATGTGACTGCAACTAAATTACAATGCTGGTTTCAAACTCAAGGAGAGGTTTGGGAGCTCGCTGAGAAAGTTACGAGGAAATAGAAAACATTTCATGAAAAAAGAAATGGACAAGACCATCACGTAGTGGTGAATAATTTTTTGGAGACTAAGGAAATCCTTTAGTGTCACTTGAAGATGAAGTTAATTGGTGTATACTGATGGTTGTAGATTTGCTCTAGGCATCAAACCTTGGGTCAAAACGGGTTAATCTACAAGATAGCCTCTGCTTTTTTCTTCTTTTTTTTTTCCACCCACTTCACTAACATCCTCCAGCATCCATCAAAACGTGTCAGAAAGCTTCTGATGAGACCAGTCGTTGACTTCAGAAGGCCGAACTGTTTAACTGCTCTCCAAATGTTCATTAGGCTCTTCGTCACACAAGATCAGTTGGCTTGAGGTTAGAAGTCCATCCTTTGTTCATGCACTTCCGGCCTGTACGTCTAGAGCATGAACCGGTCTGCTCCCCGCACATTCCCATCAGAAAGTGGCAACGACCGACTTGACCAACAGCTGTACCAGACTTGCGTGGGCAAGACATTTAGACTAGCTGTCAGGAAAAATGACTCTACAAGAAAAGAGGGGGTCAGATGTCAAATGCTCAATAATTAGTGTCTGAGCTTTCCACCACTTTTCCCACTACCTACCTTCCGTACGAGGGAAGAGCTTCCCATACCGGGCCCTTAATGCTTATTTTGGTGTCCAGAATAAGCAAATAACTTGCAAACTATCAACACTGTAAAAGCGGATGGAGATGGGGAAAGCCAAAAGTTCTGCTTATTTGCTCTCAGGAAACCATAATATCCCTGGATGTCCTTCAGATGCCCTTGGAAAAGTAAACACGCAGGTTTGCAAAAAAAAAAAAAAAAAAAAAAATTCCACCCGCATTAGCGGAGACTCTTAATATCAGCCGGCTCAATGTTTAGGGGCCGCGAGGGTCCATAGGTTAAATATAGTATAAGGAAAAGAGCTCAAAGGATTTACTAGTACGAAGGAAAACAAAAACACAACTGTATACGTCGCGCTGTAAGTCAAGGAAGTAGCTTGTACAATTAAACATTCAATAATAGACGGAGTGAGGTTAGTTTACTGTATAGAAAGAAAATAAACTTGTGAATCGCACCAAGGCCCTCTGGCAGGGAAAAGTTTAATACACAACAGAAGCCGAGCGTTAATGGACGGGGGCTTCAGACTTCGGGGCTCTGTCAATGCTCCAGACACCATGACTGACATATAGATCATGATAGATGGGCATTCGGTAAACACCATGAACAAAGGTTTCTATTGTGATATTTTTTTTGGGGGTGGGGGGTACAAAAGAGAGCCGAACAAAATCAAAAAGTTCAAAAAGTTTTTCAGTGAGTCGTAGTCTTTGAAATTGATGACCGTTGACAACAAATTAGGCAAAATTAGTGTGAGAGCAGCAAAATGTGTCACTTCCCACTTGGAAAGATGGAAGGCGCCAAACTGCTTTAGAAATTTAATTTATTTTTTCATAAAATAAAAAATGATAAATAAAAATATGAAATGATGGAAAAATAATAAATAATGGAAAAAATAAATAAATCATAAAGAATTCAAAAATGAATAATAATTAATAATGGGAAAATTAATATTAAAAAATAATATGGAAAAAAATAATAAAATAAATGGAAAAATAATTAATAATTTTCATTGATTTATTTATTTAAGGCCTCGTCCACACTTTACCTTTTTATTTCTCCCCTGGACACTTTGCTTCAGGGGAGGAAAAAGAGGTCAAGTGTGGATGAAGCCAGGAACCAATAGAAATCATACTGCTGATGAGAAAAAGGTATTTAGCAGTTTATATTTATGAAAATAATTGCATTTCCATGTTCTGTGTACTGTGGGGGACCAGATATAGAGAATGCAGGCTCCTGGGTTTAGTATAACTTTAAATAGAAGCAGATTGAACCTTGGCTATATTTGCCAGAAATGCGTTTGTATGAGCGAGCTTTATGCTTATGGCACATACGTGAATGCATATATACTGGGCTAGATTCAGCATTGAATTACTCCGGCGTACCTATAGATATGCCGCGTAAATTCAAAGCTGCGCCGGCGTATCTTCTTTCTGTATTCAGAAAGCAAGATACGCCAGAATTAGACTAAGATCCGACTGGCGTAAGTCTCTTACACCGTCGTATCTTAGGGTGCATACTTACGCTGGCCGCTAGGTGGCGCTTCCATCGTTTTTGGCGCAGAATATGCAAATGACCTACATACGCCGATTCACAAACGTATGTGCGCCCGGCGAATTTTTTTTGCGTAAGGCTTTCCCGGCGTAACGTTGCTCCTGCTTCTATGAGGCGCACGCAATGTTAAGTATGGACGACGTTCCTGCGTCAAATTTTAAATTTTTTTCGTTGCTTGCGTAAGTTGTTCGCGAATAGGGCTGGAGGTAATTTATGTTCACGTCGAAACCAATGACGTCCTTGCGGCGTACTTTGGAGCAATGCACACTGGGAAATTCCATGGACGGCGCATGCGCCATTCAGGAAAAACGTCAATCACGTCGGGTCACCAAGAATTAACATAAAACACGCCCCCCTCATCCTCATTTGAATTACGCGCGCTTACGCCGGCCCCATTTACGATATGCCGCCGTAACTTAGGAGGCAAGTGCTTTGTGAATACAGCACTTGCCTCTCTAACTTACGGCGGCGTAGCATAAATACGATACGCTGCGCCGCCGTAACAATGCGCGCCCCTACCTGAATCTAGCCCACTGTGTGTGTGTGTGTGTGTATATATATATATATATGCGTCAGCTGTTATCAAGGCGAACCAAGTTCACCATCCATCTGAAAAATCGGTTTTTAGTTTTACTTCCAAGAAAAAACCTCTAAGAATAGTCGTGTCCGCCGGGAGCTTGTAAATCATGTTTTATTACTCCCGCCTTCGTTATGAAGGAATATCGTACTGAATTATCTTCAAAGAAACAAAGTGCAGCAAGAGGGTGTCAGCAGACCAGAGCGGAGGGGAGGACAAGACGTTTCAACACGTCATGTGATGTTTGTTTCTAGAACTCTCAATATGAGAAGAGAGAGGGGGGGGGGCTGGAGAAAGCCAAACTGTAAATGTGAGTGATGGACGCGGAGACGTTGATGGCACTCTCTCTCCATTGTGATGTTTTATAACCACCAAAACCTCTGACCTACATATGTAAAAACAAGGATGACGAGCGTCTCCGCTAATCCCAAGAATAAAGTTCACTTGTAAGAAGTTGGAAAAGTTCCTTTTTTTTGTTTAATGGAGCATTAGAGGCTAGAATAAATAAACGGCTTTTGATTTTTGAAATGATTATTAAAAACTGAACTCCGGACAGGTATAAAAAAAAAAAAAACACAAACCGATACACTTTGGAATAATTTAAAGGGGTATTAAAGGATAAGTTCTCACCTCTTGGAACACATTACAGGTTCCACTCATATTTAGAGTATATATAACATGTTCCAGCATCTGCCACCAGTTCCTCCGATTCCCCTGGGGGATGTTGACAGTGGGCAGGGGAACCTTTTCCTGCACCCGCTGTCACAATTTAAAATGATTGTAAAGTCTTATTTTATTTTTTTCGATACAAATAACAAACATGATATACTTACCTGCTCTATTGCAGTGGATTTGCACAGAGCAGTCCTGATCCTCTCCTTTCCGGGTCCCTTTTCTGTGTTCCTGGCCCCTCCCTCCTGTTGAGTGTCCCCACAGCAAGCAGCTTGTAATGGGGACACCTGAGCCGAGTCACAGCTGCCTGTGTCCAGTCAGACATGGAGCCCCCTCCCCTGATTGGCTAGCTGGCTGACTGACAGAAGCAGCAGCCAATGGCGCTCCTGCTGTGTCTTAGCCAATCAGGAGGGAGAATCTCGGGCTGCTAAGACACTCGTGGACATCGCTAGACAGAGAGGGACCCCAGGTAAGTATTAGGGGGTGCTGCACACAGAAGGCTTTTTATCTAGGGAAACTAAAGTTAAGATTTCTTTTTTTAAATAACAAACATGTTATACTTACCTCCACTGTGCGGCTCGTTTTGCACACAGAGTGGCCCCGATCCACGTCTTCTGGGGTCCCTCTGCAGCTGTCATGGCTCCCCCTCCGCAAGAGCTTTCCACCTTCATGCGAGTGAGCTATGTTATTAGTTTATTTTTATCAATTAACAAAATGGAAAGAAAATGAATAGAAGAGAAATCCAAATCAATATTTGGTGTGACCGCCCTTTGCCTTTAAAACAACATCAATAATTCTAGGTACATGTGCACATCGTTTTTGAAGGAACTCGGCAGGTAGGTTGTTCCAAACATCTTGGAGAACCAAGCACAGTTCTTCTGTGGATGATGGCCTCCTCAAATCCTTCTATCTCTTCAAGTAATCCCAGACAGACTTCATGATGATGAGATCAGGACTCTGTGGGGGCCAAACCATCACTTCCAGGACTCCTTGTTCTTCTTTACACTGAAGATAGTTCCTAATGACATTGGCTGTATGTTTAGGGTCGTTGTCCTGCTGCAGAATTAATTAAAGTGATACTAAAGGTTTTTGTTTTTATTTTTAAATAACAAACATGTCATACTTCCCTCCACTGTGCAGTTTGTTTTGCACAGAGTGGCCCGGTCCACCTGTTCTGGGATCCCACGGCGCATCTCCTGGTTCCTCCCCGCATTAGATAACCCCCTCTGGAAAAGTCTCTCCCGAAGGGGTTACCTTGTGGGCGCGCTCCCGAGTCATACACTCAGCCCCCCCCCCCCCGGTCATTGGATTTGATGGACAGCAGCGGGAGCCAATGGCTATAAATCTATCCAATCAAAGCCAGGACTCTGTGGAGAGAAGGACGGCAGGGACGCGCCCCCGGAAATTCAGGGCTCGGGTAAGTAAAACTGGGGGGCCCGACACTGCAAGGTGTTTTTTCATCTTAATGCATAGGATTACACGTAGGTTTACAACCCCTTTAAGGAACAATCACACACCTCCCTTATGGTATGACATGATGGATAAGTATCTGCCTGCATTTCTCTGCATTGAGGACACCACTAATCCTGACCAAATCTTCAACTCCATTTGCAGAAATTCAGCCCTAAAAGTGCAAGGAACATCCACCATGCTTCACAGTTGCCTACAGACACACACTATTGTACCACTCTTCAGCCCTTCACCAACAAACTGCCTTCTTGCTACAGCCCAAAATGTAAAAAAAATTTGGACTCATCAGTCCAGAGCACCTGCTGCCATTTTTCTGCACCCCAGTTCTTATATTTTCATGCATAGTTGAGTCGCTTAGTCTTGTTTCCACGACGGAGGTATGGCTTTTTGGCTGCAATTCTTCCATGAAGACCACTTCTGGACAGACTTCTCCGGACAGCAGATAGGTGTACCTGGATCCCATTGGTTTCTTTCAGTTCTGTGCTGATGACACTGCTGGACATCTTCCAATGATGAAGAGAAATCATTCTTACTTTACGGTATTTCGTTACACTTGCTTAAAACTTTTCCACAGTACTGTACATCACACGGGCATAATTCACTGTTGTCACCATCAAGTGTCACGCGACCTTTGCTGGAGTGCAGGTAGATAAGAAGTGCTGATAGTATTTCCACCCAAAAATGTAATGTTTTGGAATCCTCCCCCCTCCGGGGTGACACATTAGGCACCTTTCATGGGGGAGGAGGGAGCAGATACCTGTCTAATACAGGTATTTCCTCCCACTTCCTGGCATAGATCACCTCGGTGATTGAGATGACCTACGCAACTTCCAGCGCCTATTCTGTCTTCCCCGCTGTCTTCTGAGAGACACACAGGTCCCAGAGAATGCGCAGCGCGACTCGTGCATGCACAATAGGGAACTAGGAAGTGAAGGCGCGAGGATGGCGGCGCCAGCAGCCGATCCTCAGCTTCGGTTGTCGACATCGCGGGCGCAGCTGCTGTATTTGTAGCTGCTGGCTTTTAATAAAAAAATAAAAATTTGTGGGACCTCCGCTTTAACCGACATACATTTTTTTATTAAGTGTTAAAGCGGATGTTCACCCAAAAAAAATTTAAATTGCATCTAGCAGAGCCAGCATACTAAGGAGATTAAATTTTCGGCAGGTCATTTTTTTTTTTTTGTCGTTACATACCTTTATATCCTGATGTTTTCCAGGGCTTCTGGGTTCCGATGACTGCGTGACTGGGCGTTCCTTTCCTTCCGTTTGATGATTGACGTCTTGTGAACCAGGTGACCTGTCGCACAACGCGCGTCGCCAGATGTCGGGAAAGAGCCGAGCTGCGAGTCGGCACTATACGGCGCCTGCGCAGTCAGCTCTACACGGCGGGCGCAGGCGCTGTATAGTGCCGACTCTTAGCTCGGGTATTTCCCGGAAATCTGGTGGTGCGACAGGTCACCTGTTTCACAAGACGTCAATCATCGAACGGAAGAATAGGAACGCCCAGTCCCGCAGTCATCGGAACCCTGAGGCTGGGATAGGAACGCCCAGTCCCGGAGTCGTCAGAACGCAGAAGCCCTGGACAAAATCCAGATATAAAGGTAAGTACAGAAAAAAAAAAAAAAAAAACTGCCGAAATGAAATGTCCTTACTATTGTACTTTTATTGTAAAAAAAAACGTTTTTAGGGTCAACTTTAAGTGTTCATTTGTGCCTTTAAAGCGGGAGTTCACCCATTTCTAAAAAAAAAATTTTTCTTCCCCTAGATTCCTGCTCGTTCGGTCTAGGGGAATCGGCTATTTGTATTAAAATATGAGCCGTACTTACCCGTTTTCGAGCTGCATCTTCTTCCGTCGCTTCCAGGTATGGGTCTTCGGGAGCGGGCGTTCCTTCTTGATTGACATTCTTCCGAGAGGCTTCCGACGGTCGCATCCATCGCGTCACTCGTAGCCGAAAGAAGCCGAACGTCGGTGCGGCTCTATACTGCGCCTGCGCACCGACGTTCGGCTTCTTTCGGAAAATCGTGACGCGATGGATGCGACCGTCGGAAGCCTCTCGGAAGACTGTCAATCAAGAAGGAACGCCCATTCCCGAAGCCCATACCCGGAAGCGACGGAAGAAGATGCAGCTCGAAAACGGGTAAGTACTGCACATATTTTAATACAAATAGCCGATTCCCCTAGAGAAAACGAGCAGGAAGCTAAGGGGAAAAAGTGCCCTCTAAGGGTGAACCCCCGCTTTAATATCTGCCTGGAGTTCGGCCTCAACAATCCCTTGTAAGCGTCTTTTAATGTAACAACTTTCATTACATTTTAAAACTTTTCAATGGCTTTGTGAACAAATAAATACAAGCAAAATGAAAAAAAAAAAGGAAAACTTTGTTGCTATCAGCAGCTGCCATGAGCAGTTGGTTGCCTGCGATTTTTTTGCTCCTACTCTTTTCAGAAGTGCGGTTTAATATTCAGTTTTGTTTCGCGAGATGATATATACAGATACAGCATTCATAGGAAACCGCAAACACCTCAACCAACCCCCCCCCCCCAAACCCCCACTTCAAGATAGGCAATATTTAGGAAATATAATATGTGCGCTCTACTGAGAACAACCTGCTCCTTTTGTTTTGGTTTTATCAGCATTCACGCGATAGCGGGAACAAGGAGAGAGAAGGGAATAGGCAGGCCTTATCTTTACGGATAAGTGATTGCATTAGCTTACAAATATAAGTTTCTATTAAGTGCGGAGCTGCTTTGAAAGGTCGGGGGGGGGGGGGGGGGGGGGCTTTTTTTTTTTTTACTTCACTTTTATTTTCGTCAGACACTTCGTTGTTAAGGCTATGGGCGTTTCTGAATTAAAAGTGGATTCCACTTGGAAATATTTTTTTTTCTTTATTGTTCTTTTAAAGCCTAGTAGGCTGTACATGGTTATCATGGGTCTTATAGCTGCATACATTGAAGTTACATAATGTTTTAAAGCCGAATTTAATCAAAAATTTAAATAAATCAGCGCAAGGGATAGTACTTGCAGTCAATGAGTGAGTGAATAACTTGTATAGCGCTACAAATGCGAACTGAATCGCCTCAAAGCGCTTATTTCCATCCAATGTCATCCTGATCATTCAGAAGAGATGAGTCTTAAAGGAGTTGTAAAGGAAAAAATAATTTTGCTTTAATTTTGCCTAAAATGAATGTCTGCAAGGTAGACAGACAGAATAGTGTAATGATTCTGTTAAAAAACAAGTAAATACCTATTAAATTCCTTCATCTATATCACCTCCGGCATTCTAGTTTCTGCTCTCTCATTCACTTCCTGGTTTGCATCGCTCGTTCATGTAAGAACTACATTTCCCAGTATGCATTGCGGCATGCCCAGTGATTCACACCTCCTTGAAGTCTCTAATGCCGGGTACACACGAGAGGATTTATCCGCGGATACGGTCCTCCGGACCGTTTCCGCGGATAAATCCTCTGAGGATTTTGATCCGATGGAGTGTACATACCATCGGATCGAAATCCGCGCCGAATTCCCATCGCGATGACGTGTCGCGCCGTCGCCGCGATGATGACGCGGCGACGTGCGCGACGCTGTCATATAAGGAATTCCACGCATGCGTCGAATCATTACGACGCATGCGAGGGATGGGTTCGGACGGATCGATCCGGTGAGTCTGTACAGACCACCGGATCGATCCGCTGGAGCCGATTCCAGCGGATAGATTTCTTAGCATGCTAAGAAATTTTTATCCGCTGGAAATCGGTCGGCCCGAAATACATCCGCGGATAAATATCCGCAGGATCGTACACACCAGCGGATCTATCCGCTGAAACCGATCCGCTGATCAATTTTAGCGGATCGATCCTCTCGTGTGTACGGGGCCTAACACTTAGAGAGCGTCCTGCCGCACAGATGTAGTTCCCAGGAGGGGGGGAGCACGTCACTGACCACCGCAGTAAAGCCTCCCTTCACGGTGGTCAGTAACAATCAGACAAGCAGGAAGTGAACAGAACAGAAAAGAAATAGAGCAACTTCTGAGCAAAAACGAACAATGAGGAAGTGAAAAGAGGAATGTCTGCAGGTAAAGGATGCTTATTATGAAAAAAAAAAAAAATTTCCTTTACAACCCCTTTTTCCGAAGGCCTGATGGTTTTCTTCCATGCGGATGTTTGTGGGTAGAGTGATCCATAGCCGTGGTCCTTGGACTGCAAATCTTCGTTCTCCCTTTGATTTGTAGCGGGACTTGGGGATGTGGAGGAGGTTTTGGTTGGTTGATCAGAGAATGCGATTGGGGGGTAATGCTTTATTTTATCGCACAAGTATTGAGGAGCGTTTCCTTGTGTGCACATGTGGGTAAGATAGAGGGTCTTGAATGTGACCCTATCCTTTACGGTCAGCCAGTGAAGGGTCCTCAGTGAAGGGGTGATGGATTCCCAGGGTTTTTTCCCCCGTTACCAGTCTGGCTGCCGTGTTCTGGACTACTTGTAGACGCAAAATGTGATATTTAGGTAGTCCAAATATAGAGGGAGTTTGCGTAGTCCAATCGGGAATTGATGATAGTTCCAACTACTACTGCTATGTCTTCTTCTGGGATGAAGGGGATGAGTCTACGCAGCAGCCGGAGGAGATGGTGAGATCCGCTGACTACTGATCCTTTTTGTGCAACCATCAACATTTCAGAGTCAAAGATGACTTCCGAGAAATTTGACTTTGGTACTTGGGGGTGATCATCTGTCCAAGAATGGTGGGTGGTGTCCATGAAGTCTCAGCTTTTGTCTTTCGATGAGAAGTGTCCCTCTGTGGTTTTAGGTGAAATCCTCCTCCTGATCCCAAGAGTTGTAATCCTTGGTGGCATAGGGGTTCAAACAAGCCAAAGAACCTGTTATAGTTACTCCTCAAGAGTGCCGACTATGCCCGCCCTTTGTGTCCCTCACCCCTCCATTCATAGAAAGCTGTACTACAGCTTCCATTAATGGAAAGCACTCTATGATTGGAGGATGGGCAGATGAATGAACAGTGCCTCCTCCATTCAAAGATCGCTTTTTATTTATGGAACCTGTAGTACAGCACCTATAAATGAAGGAGAGGGGCACCATAAGATTCTCGGAGGCACTGGAAGATAAGAGCGGGCATAGTTAAAGGGTCACTAAAGGATTTTTTTTTTTTTTTAGCTAAATAGCTTCCTTTACCTTACTGCAGTCCTGGTTTCATGTCCTCATTGTTCGTTTTTTGCTCTGATGTTGCTGTAATTCTTCTCTGTTCTGGTCACTTCCTGGTTGTCTGTTTCCTGATGACCACAGTACTGGGAGATTCTAGTTTCATTTTCCAAACCATCACTGCTCTATGGCTCTGTACATGCACACAGGCAGGATAACATGCAAAAACGAAACTAGATGCAAAAACGAAACTAGAGGTACATTATATGATTGATTTTTATCTATTTTTAATCAATTTTAAAAGGAATCAGTTAACTATTATGTCTCTACACCCTGTAAACAGTCATTTCAGCAAAAAAATGTTTTTCCTTTACAACTCATTTAACACTTTTGACAAGAGCACGTAACAGGGCCTTGTGTTAAACCCCCCCCCCCCCCGCGCTAGAAGATTACCGCTGCGGGGGTAGAGGAGATCAGGGGATTGAGGATTTCAACCAAAAAAATCAACCAGCAGAACAAGGGACACTTTGCATTAAAGCGGGAGTTCACCCGGAAAAAAAATTTTAAGATTAGATTGATGCTCAGTTTGTGAAGGGGAATCGGGTATTTTTTTTTAAATCGAAGCCGTACTTACCGTTTTAGAGAGCGATCTTCTCCGCCGCTTCCGGGTATGGTCTTCGGAACTGGGCGTTCCTATTTGATTGACAGGCTTCCGACGGTCGCATACATCGCGTCACGAGTAGCCAAAAGAAGCCGAACGTCGTTGCGGCTCTATACGGCGCCTACGCGCCGACGTTCGGCTACTTTCGGAAAATCGTGACGCGATGTATGCGACCGTCGGAAGCCTGTCAATCAAATAGGAACGCCCAATCCCGCAGCCCATACCCGGAAGCGGCGGAGAAGATCGCTCTCTAAAACGGTAAGTACTGCTTCGATTTAAAAAAACCCCACCAGATTCCCCTTGACAAAATGAGCATCAATCTAATCTTAAAAATTAACTTTTCGGGTGAACCTCCACTTTAATGCTACTTACCATCCCTTGTGTTGATTTTTTTTTCTTTTCATTTTTGATTAAACTTGAAATTGATTGATATTAAAGGCAATTTTTTTTCTTCTCGAGTCCCCTGCCGGCTGGTGTGCTCCCGAGCCGCTGCTCTGCATGTCCATTCACACAAAGCCCCGTCTCAGCCCCGTCCCCTCTCTCTCCTCATTGGCTGTCTGGCTGTGATTGACAGAAGTGGGAGCCCCCTATCAGAACACAACAGCTCAGCGGGGGAGATCACTGTACCTACTTTGCATAGCGAGTACAGCGGCTCCGACCGGAGCGGACAGTAAAACAGAAAAAGAAACCTATGTGTACTAGGCTTTAGACTGTGGGGTCAAGGCTGGTGTAAATGGGCCTACTTATTCTGCAAAGTGCTACATCATAAGTCGATGTTATATCAATAAATAAAATAAATAATTCAGAAACAGCTGGCACAACACAGAATCGGAAAACAGGATCGGCTAAAGAGAATGGCACCATAAGTCCGGCCCTATGGACAAGAGAGGAAGGTTACAGCCTGGTCAGGAAGCCTCCCCAGAGATGACAGAAAGGCTCTCCTAACCTTTTTCTATCCATATAAATAAACAGTTGAACATGGAGAGCCTTGAACCGTGGGCCCGCTGTTTACCTAACCCCTGAACTGTGAGAGACATCAATCCCACACTTATTAAAGAAAGACCTCACTATCCGGACTGGCTTTTGAGCAGCCCGGCTCCCCCTGCATATTTACAACCATGCAGAGGTCAGAGAAAGTTCTGATGGGCCATGTCTTATAAATAAGAGAAAGTCTCTGTGACTGCGAGGAACAGTGGTATTAGGATAAACTCAGACAGCTTTAATTAGAGAACTTCGCTAGACTAAAGTATCAATATACAGGTCATGTTATTCAGGCTGCCAGAGGAGACACTTATCTCACGGCTTGTCGAGATGAGAACTGCTGGTGTTGTGAAGTTATTGTAGCCGGTATGGTATCCCTGTTCACACCGCAGACTGATACTCTCCAGAAAGGCTCCCCCGATACAATGGACAAACCAAGGGAGCTTTATCACCCTCAATTGGGTACAGAAGTGCCATTGTCCCAGACAAAGCGAAGAGGAACCTACAGCCTAGACAGGAAGAACTGGAAACGCCAAAGTCAAATGTGCAAGAAAAAAAAAAAAAAAAAAAGTTTGACTGTGTTGGTAAACAGAAAAGAACCGCAACTGAGAACATTGGGCCAGATTCACAGACAAATACGTTACGCTGCCGTGGCGTAACGTATCCCATTTACGTTACACCGCCGCAGGTTTACAGCGTAAGTGCCTGATTCACAAAGCACTTACCTGTAAACTAGCGGCGGTGTAACGTAAATCCGCTCGGGGCGCAAGCCCGCCTAATTCAAATGGGGCAGGCACCATTTAAATTAGGCGCGTTCCCGCGCCGAACGTACTGCGCATGCTCCGTCCGTCAAATTACCCGACGTGCATTGCGCTAAATGACGTCGCAAGGACGTCATTGGTTTCGACGTTAACGTAAATGGCGTCCAGCGCCATTCACGGACGACTTACGCAAACAAAGTGAATTTTACAATTTTGACGCTCGAACGACGGCCATACTTAACATTGGCTAGGCCACCTAGAGGGCAGCCTTAGTTTTACGCGGCGTATCTCGACGGAAACAACGTAAATTTAAAGTGACGGGTAAAGCGTACGTTCGTGAATCGCCGTAACTAGTCATTTGCATATTCTACGCCGACCGCAATGGAATCGCCACCTAGCGGCCGGCCTAGAATTGCAGCCTAAGATCAGACGGTGTAAGACAATTACACCTGTCGGATCTTAGGGCTATCTATGCGTAACTGATTCTATGAATCAGCCGCATAGATACGACAATCGTATCTCAGAGATACGACGGCCTATCAGGAGATACGCCGTCGTATCTCTTTTGTGAATCTGGCCCATTGTGGTTAAATGGTTTGTTTCCTTGTCTTGCTAAAAGTACAAGCTTGTACGTTTTTAAAGACAGTCTACCAGCGCCCATCAAATACAGCCTAACAGCGCCCATCAATGAATGTTTGCTTGCTTCCATTCATTCCGGAGTCGTGACACAAACACAGTCCTCTTCTGCCGCTGCGCCTCTGTCACTCTGTATGAACAGAGCAGTGGCTGCCTGCTGATGCTGAAACTTCGTTGCTTTCTGTCGCGAGAAGAGAGTAGTAGCACCAGTGGCTGGGCGCCCTACGCAGCATTGTGCCCTAGGCGGCCGACTAGTTTGCCTAGTGGTAGCACCGGCCCTGCCCTGCCCTCAGATGTGCCAATCACCTGCCAACCAGTGCCCAGCAATGTCCCAACATTAAATTGTTGCCAGTGCCCACCACAGTGCCAATCACTGCCCGTCAGTGCCCATCAATTCTACATATCAGTGCCCATCAGTGAAGGGGAAAACAAAAATTTTGGTATTTTTTAGTTTGTTTAGCAAAAAATAAAACCCCCCCAGAGGTGATCAAATACCACCAAAAGTAAGCTCTATTTGTGGGAAAAAAATTATCAAAATTTAGTTTGGGTACAGTGTAGCATGACCGCGCAAAGCTGAAAATTGTCCTAGGCAGGAAGGGGCAAAAGTGCCTGGTATTGAAGTGGTTAAAGGTGTCTTATGTCTGCCTGGGTCTGCCCATGTCCCAAGGTCCACTATGCTCTTTTACCGCTTGCCGACCAGACGCCGTATAACGGCGGCAAATGGTCCCAAAAATGTGTCATAAGTGTCCGCCATAATGACGCAGTACCGATAAAAATCGCTCATCGCCACCATTACTAGTAAAAAAAAAAAAATAATAAAAATGCCATAAAACTATCCCCTATTTTGTAAACGCTATAACTTTTTTGCAAACCAATCAAACGCTTATTTTTGATTTTTTTCTTAGGAACTTATGTAGAAAAATACGTATCGGCCTAAACTGAGGAAATTTATTTTTTTTTTTTAACATATTGGGGGATATTTATTATAGCAAAAAGTAAATAATATAATTTTCTTTCAAAATTGTCGCTGTATTTTTGTTTATAGCGCAAAAACTAAAAATCACAGAGGTGCTCAAATACCACCAAAAGAAAGCTCTATTTGTGGGGGAAAAAAGGACGCCAATTTTGTTTGGGAGCCACGTCGCACGACCGCGCAATTGTCTGTTAAAGCGACGCAGTGCCGAATCGCAAAAAGTGGCCTGGTCTTTGACCAGCAATATGGTCCGGGGCTGAAGTGGTTAACAGGGTTTCTCAACCAGGGTTCACTCAGGTTCCTCCATCAGCAATGAGCAATTTCTGGCTCTCGGATACGTTTTTAGCTATCTGTAAAGGGGGGTAATTCTTCCCAATGACTACAAGTGTAAGGAGAATTCTTCCCACCGACCATCACACTAATGTATCATAAGTTGTAGATATAGGAATTTTTGCAGGGGTTCCCTGAGACTGGATCATTTTTTCAAGGGTTCCTCTTTCCAAACACATTATATACTCCCGGAGTAAAAATCTAATAACATATTATTATTTAAGGTATTAAGGTTTGAACATGCACTACAGACACAGATCTAGTCGTCGTGATATATAACCAGTAGGGTTGTCCGGATACCACTTTTTTGAGACCGAGTACAAGTACCGATACTTTTTTTTTTAAGTACTCACCGATACCGATACTTTTTTTTAATGTCATGTGACAGTGGGGGTATTTTTTTTATATATTTTTTACAATTTTTTTTTTTTTACAGTGATTTTGTTTTTGTTGTTTTTTTTGGGGGGGGAGTGAATTGTCAGTGTGTTTGTTTTTTTTATTTACATTTTATTTTTATTTATTTTTTAAAATATTTATTGCAATTTTTTGTTTTTTTTTATCAGCCCTGTTGGGGGTCTTTGGTGAGATATCAGGGGTCTTAAAAAACCTCTGAAATCTCCCCTTTAAGACAGAGAAAGGGACTAAGGACACAGATTCCCCAGTCCCTTTCTCTGCAGCCTCAGCTGAAATGAATGGAGGGAAGCTCCTCTCCATTCATACACTGAAGCATCGTAAACACAGGTTACGATGCTCAGTTATGTGAATGGACAGAGTCAGTGATCACTGAGAAGAGCGGCACGGACGGACGGGGGGAGAGAAGAGCGGCACTGACAGGGGGAGGAGAGAAGAGCGGCACGGAGCACGGGGGGAGGAAAGACAGCACGGAGTAGAAGACTTGCAACTCCCCTGACTGCCCAGGTATCGGCTGAGGCATCGGAGCATTTCCCCCGGGTACAAGTACTCGGGGAAATGCGCTCGGTACTGATACCGATACTAGTATCGGTATCGGGACATCCCTAATAACCAGTGTTCATTTTGATCAAATTTCTATTTAGTTTTAGTCATAGTCCTTTGACTTAAATGCCAATTTTAGTATTACTCGTATTTTAGTCATCTGAATTGTTTTAGTATTAGTCATATTTTAGTAGTCTAAAATGGTGTTAATTTCGTCAACAAAAATACACCTTATTGCCAAAAGTATTGGGACGCCTGCCTTTACAAGTACATGAACTTTAATGGCATCCCAGTCTTAGTCCGTAGGGTTCAATATTGAGTTGGCCCCGCCCTTTGCAGCTTTTTGTTTTTTGCATCTCAATGCATCATGCCTCCCTTGTCTACAATACTAAACCCCTTGTCTACAATACTATAATGAAGGTGAAAATAAATGAGCGCATTACCGTCCCATTCACAGAAACATTTATTTTCACTAAACACAAACCGTCTGTGCTGTGCGCACTGGGAAACGCTTTGAGGCGCTCTCCGTCGTGAGAATCGGAGAAACCATTTCCTAAAATTATCTCAATTGCTGTCATTAACACCAAAGTGAAGTATGTGATGTTTTGAAACAATTGTCTGGTGAACAGGAAGTGAGAGCGAGTGAAGGGGGGGGGAGGGGGGGCTGGACGGAGTCTGAAAATCTGCAGGTGCAGGAAGGAGATCCTGCGCCAGCACAGACTGCGCTACACCTGGCAAGGTCACAACCACAGCTGTGCCACGAGGGCCGATAATTATTCCCACGGGGGCCAGGGGCCGGCTATGCTCCTAATAGTCCCTTCCAAGTCTGAGACTTTAATGTGACTATTTTTCAGCAAGTGACAACAGGAAGGAGCAGAGGTTAAAGAACTACTCTGTTAAAAAATATTCTAATTTGTACAGGCAGAACGGTTTTAAATAAGTTCAATAAAAACAATTCTGTGAGGATTTTCCAAGCTGGGAGGGGATGACAATAATGACATCACCTTGATCTTCCTTCATAGACCCTTAGAATTAGGGTTGTCGCGATACCGATACTAGTTTCGATATCGGGACCGATACCGAGCATTTGCGCGAGTACTTGTACCCGCACAAATGCTCCCGATGCCTCAGCCGATACCTGGCGGAGTAGCGGGCGGAGCGGAGGGCGGTGCGTAGAGCTGGCAGGGAGTGCAGAGTTCAGGGCGACCGGAGCCGTCACATTCGGTCGCGGAAGTGACGCTCTGCGTTGCTGTCAGAGACGCCCATCTTGGTACACCTTGCACTCGGCCACAGTATGCCAGCAGTGGAATGCATAGGATGCATTAAAGTGAAAAAACACGAAGCTTTACAACCACTTTAAGATCTTTGGGCCAAATCCAGAAAAAGGGATACGACGGCGTAACTGCCGTTACGCCGTCGTATCCCTGTTCCTAACTATGGAACTGATCCACAGAATCCGTTTTCCATAGTTAGGGAGAAGATCCGGCATGTGTAAGGGACTTACACTGCCGGATCTTAGGATGCAGTACCGCATCCGCCGCTGGGGGCATTTCGTGTCGAAATGCCGCCTCGGGTATGCAAATTAGCACTTACGGAGATCCACGAAGCTTTTCAGCTTCGTTTTTTCTCCGTAAGTTTTAGTTTGCAAACGCAAAATTAGGGCTGCTTTTACAAGGTGTAAAGTTAGTACACCATGTAAAAGCAGACCCTTCTGTCCAGCAACGCGATCAACTTTATTGACCCGACGCGATCCACAAAGCTCGGCGTAACGTAATTTCGCGCTATGCACGTCGGGAAAATGACGTCACGAGCATGCGCAGTACGGCCGGCGCGGGAGCGCGCCTCATTTAAATGGGAATCGCCCCCATTTGAAGAGGAACGCCTTGCGCCGGCGGAATTTAAGTTACACAGCCCAAAATTTCGAGGTAAGTGCTTTGTGGATCGGGCACTTAGGTAGAAATTTTAAGGCAGTGTAACTTACCGTATTTATCGGCGTATACCGCGCAATATTTTGCCCTGAAACTCAGGGCAAAATCGTGGGTGCGCGATATACGCCGATACCCGCTTTCCCGCCACGAGTTTTGAATACTGCGCCGGCAAATACCGAGCGCAGTACACTCGTGTAACTTCGGGCAGTCTCGGCGCCTCTCGCACTGACGTCCTGAGCGTACAGGACATCAGCGCGACAGTTGCCGAGCCTGCCCGACGTTACACGAGTGTACTGCGCTCGGTATATGCCGGCGCAGTATTCAAAACTCGTGGCGGGAAACGAGCGGGGAGGACGCCGCGAGGACGCCTGACCCGCCAGAGAGGACGCCAGACCCGCCGAAGAGGACGCCAGACCCGCCGAAGAGGACGCCCGACCCGCCGAAGAGGACGCCCGACCCGCCGAAGAGGACGCCCGACCCGCCGAAGAGGACGCCCGACCCGCCGAAGAGGACGCCCGACCCGCCGAAGAGGACGCCCGACCCGCCGAAGAGGACGCCCGACCCGCCGAAGAGGACGCCCGACCCGCCGAAGAGGACGCCAGACCCGCCGGAAAGGACACCGGACCCGCCGAAGAGGACGCCCGACCCGCCGAAGAGGACGCCCGACCCGCCAAAGAGGACGCCCGACCCGCCGAAGAGGACGCCCGACCCGCCGAAGCCAGACGCCCGACCCGCCGAAGAGGACACCCGACCTGCCGAAGAGGACACCCGACCCGCTGAAGACAGACGCCCGACCCGCCGAAGACAGACGCCCGACCCGCCGAAGAGGACACCCGAAGCCGCAGATGGAAGCCGGACCCGACGAGGCCGCCGATGAACGCCGCGCAAGACACCAAAACTGTAAGTACAAAAAAACGTTTTTTCCACAGGAATTCGGGCCACTTTGGGGGTGCGCGGTATACGCGGGAGCGCGTTATACCGCGATAAATACGGTAAATGGAAAAAATTAAGTTACGCACAAACTTTGTGGATTACCCCCATTATTTCAAGGGTTAGAACTTAATTTCAAGGGTTCCTCCAAGGTTGAGAAAGGCTGAAGCATACCGTCAAGTTGTCACGTTAAAATACAGACAAGTCATCCACAGATTCCGAGGCCACCTTCTCCACCCAAGCAATAAATCAGTTGATGGCTCCAAGGTCATGCTAGGGTACCGTTTTCCCATAAGACAAAGGCTGATTGCGCACAGAGAATTATGTACTAATGCAAACAGTTACTCAATCTATTTTTTTTTTTTAAAGGTAATATGATGTGTCCCTATTAAGCTGATAAGCGGGGGTTACCGCTGACTCTACGGCTGACGTTCCTCTTTTACCTTGGGTGCACAGGGAATATCTCTTCGGTCGGGAAGTCAATATGGTTAAACGTCTGCCGCCAGAAAAGTAGCTGCCGTATGTTGAAGGATGATGTTCATGAGCTAGTTCAACAAGCCTCTAATGAACTTATCTCCTTCCATGTCATACTATCTTAACTGTATAGCAAAGACAATTTGTACAACCGCAATCGTACCCGAGAAGTGTTTGATCCCGCCACGGCAATAAAAATTCATCTTACTTATCCCGTCTTCGTGGTACAATAAAGGGGCCCCAGAAATCCGTGATCTGCCCACAATGCGTATTATAGTGACATAATTTGGCTCGCCACACATTTGCAATTTAATCATTTGACTCGTGACTTTCCGCCAGTCTAACTATTTTTAAACCTGGATTATAGGAGCTGTAAAGGCTGCATTCATCTGGATATGAAGCTCTTTTTTACAAGGGCTATTGTATGCAGGATTGCATGATTAGTCTGACGAGCATCAGACAGGACAGATAAAAAAAATAAAAAAAGAGAGGGGGGGGGGGGGGAATGGATTCGGACAAAAGAGAAGGACGATGTTGCGAAGAATCATTTTATCAAGTGAGTCTAGTTCAATTGATTACTGTGATGTGCAGAATTAGTCTGTTAAAGCGGAGTTCCACCCAAATGTTTCACTCCTCACCATGCAGCACTAATGTGCATCCTTAAAATAAATTGGCAATTTATTTTTATTCTTTATTTTCACTTACCTGATTTAAGCCTATATCTAATTTCACTTCCTCCTTTAGCAGCCGCAGCTGTCATTTCCGGTTTTGCATTGGCTCCTGGGAGATCTTGGTCAGCTTGGAATGGTACTGCTCCCGTAATATTTACCATTGGCATCTATGGAAATTCTTGGTCAGCCTGGCATGGCACGGCTCCAGTAACAATTAACATTGGTGTCTATTGAAATTCTTAGTCAGCTTGGCATGGAGCGGCTCCAGTAACTTTTAACATTGGCATCTATGAAAATTCTTGGTCAGCTTTGCATGGCACGGCTCCAGTAACATTTACCATTGGCATCTATAAAAATTCTTGGTCAGCTTGGCATGGCGTGGCGTGGCTTCAGTAACATTTACCATTGGCATCTATAGAAATTCTTGGTCAGCTTGGCATGGCATGGCGCGGATCCAGTAACATTTAACACTGGCATCTATGAAAATTCTTGGTCAGCTTGGCATGGCGCGGCTCCAGTAACATTTAACATTGGCATCTATGGAAAATCTTGGTCAGCTTGGCATGGCAAGATGACCAAGATTGCACCGCACTGCACATGCGTGTGATCAGCAGGTGCATGCTGGGTAGCCAGCATGCATGGAATACAGGAAGGAGGACAGTGTGGCTGGAGATGGCCACGCTGTGCAGGAACTTCACAAAGTAAGAAAACAATGCAACTGGGCATAGTTTTCAGCATACCTTTGGTACATTGCACGAGGCATGAGTATTCTAAGGGGTATTTTTTATCTTAAAAGTCATATATCGTCCGGAACTCCGCTTTAATATCATTAACAAAAACATCTGATCCACAAAATACATTTTCTGAACAACTACATACATCCAGGGGATTGCCCAATATGTCCCCATGCCCCCATCACCAATCCTGCTAGGTACTGGTATGACTTCCAATAACGTGATGACGTCAAGATGTAGCTTAGTTTTTAGGACATGGGGCAATTAAGCAGGGCTGCCGTTAGAAATCACGGGGCCCCAGACAGGCTAGCTGACTGTGCCTTCCCCCACCCCCACCTCTGAAAATGTCAAAACAATATTGTCACTAAAAATTTAAAATTGAGTTAAGTGCTGAAACCAAAAATTCAGGATACATTTGCAAAGCAAGGTCCATAAAGACATGAATGAGGGAGTTTGGAGCGTAGGAACTTGACTGGCCTGCACAGAGTCCTGTACTCAACCCAATAGAACACATTTGGGATGAATTAGAGAGGTGACTGTGAGCCAGGCCTTCTTGTCCAACATCAGTGCCTGATCTCACAAATGGGCTTTTGGAAGAATGGTCAAAAATTTCCATAGACACACTCCTAAACCTTGTGGACGGCCTTCCCAGAAGAGTTGAAGCTGTTATAGCTGTAAAAGGTGGGCCAACTCAATATTGAACCCTACAGACTAAGACTGGGATGCCATTAAAGTTCATGTGCGTGTAAAGGCAGGTGTCCCAATACTTTTGCCAATGTTGGGCCGGATTCACAGACATCGGCGCATCTTTATGCAGGCGTAGCGCATCTAATATACGCTACGCCGACGTTGCGCAGAGAGGCAAGCACCGAATTCTCAAAGCACTTGCCTCCCAAACTGCGCTGGGTTCCCTCGCCGTAAGCCAGCGTAGGTGGAAGTGGGCGTCAGCCATGCTAATGAGGCGTGACCCCATGCAAATGATGGGCCAAGCGTCATAGAAGTACTTAAAACGAACGGCGCATGCGCCGTCCCGTGGCCGCATCCCAGTGCGCATGCTCAGAATCACGTCAAAACAACTGCCTAAGATACGTCGAATCACTGCCTACGACGTGAACGTAACCTACGCCTAGCCATATTCACGTACAACGTAAACGACGTAAAATACGACGGTTTGTGTTCCCTGGTCCATACCTTTGCATGGGTTGCGCCTCCTATATGGGGAATAACTTTACGCCGGACGTACGGCTTACGCAAACCGCGTATATGATGCGCCGGGCGCACGTACGTTCGTGAATCGGCGTATCTCCCTCATTTGCATATGTGCATAGAAAATCAATGGGAGCGGCAAATGCGCCCAGCGTAAATATGCGCCCGCGATACGACGGCGTAGGCAAGTTAGGTCGGTCGTAGGAAGCCTATTTTCAGGCGTATCTAGTTTTGTGGGCACGGCGCACAGATACGACGGCGCATATTTGCACTTACGCGGTGTATCTCGAGATACGTCGGCGTAAGTTGTCTGTGAATCCGGCCCATAGTGTATATCCCAGAACAGAATGTATACAGAGAATGCAGACTCCAAGGGTGTGTCACTAATTACTCGGGTATGTCATTTTATTCAGCAGTGATGGGTTATTATTTAAAGGCGATTGTTTTTTAGTGTGGTCATAATCCGCTGTCATCTGCAAAAGAATTCCCCATTTTAGTAAAGCTCCCCACTGCTATGTAGCTGAGTAAGTCATTTGTTTATGTTACCACCTATTCCAGGCTGAGAAAAGCCGCAATGCCGCGTCCTTCAATGGATTACTCAACAGGAAGTCAATATGTCACCAATGACAACTTTATCCTAAAGATCTCCAGCTCTGGAAAAACACTCCCCAATCACATCAATTTCGGTAAACGTCACAAAAGATTATTTTGTTCCACTCTGTAGTCTAACCCAGGGGGTCTTTTTTTGGTGGTCTATAAACCCAAAAATAAAATTCCGTCCAAAACACATCTACACTTTTTCTGTGAGTAATGTAGTAAATACCGGGAGATCCTGCCAGTTTCAGCTTTCTCACTGCACTTCCTGTAATAGGGTGACAACTAGTGGTGCACCGAAATGAAAATTCTGGTGCCGAAACTAAAACTGAATAGCATAAATATAAGATTTTAGATTTATTTTAGTTAAATGTATTATTTATTTATTTTAGTAGCTTGGCTTCCCCTATTCATATGCCAATAGACTTGTTGGACTGGTGCATGAGCACAGGACAGGAAGTGATACTATAGAAAGTAGAGAGAGGGAAAAGGATTTGAAACACAACAATGTGCTCAAGACAAAAGAGGAGATATCCTTAAAGAGGACTCTGATGGGGACACCTGATGTAAGGGGGGCACTCTGATGGGGACACCTGATCAGGGGACACCTGATGTAAGGGGGGCACTCTGATGGGGACACCTGATGTAAGGGGGCACTCTAATGGGGACACCTGATGTAAGGGTGGCACCTAATGTAAGGGGGACACTCTGATGGTAACACCTGATGCAAGAGGGGCACTCTGATGGGGATACCTGATGTAAGGGGGCATTCTGATGGGGACACCTGATGCAAGAGGGGCACTCTGAATGGGACACCTGATGTAAGAGGGCACTCTGATGGGGACACCTGATGTAAGGGGGGCACTCTGATGGGGACACCTGATGTAAGGGGGGCACTCTGATGGGGACACCTGATCAGGGGACACCTGATGTAAGGAGGCACTCTAATGGGGACACCTGATGTAATGGGGCACTCTGATGGGGACACCTGATATAAGGGTGGCACCTAATGTAAGGGGGACACTCTGATGGGAACACCTGATGTAAGGGGGGCACTCTGATGGGGACACCTGATGTAAGGGGGGCACTCTGATGGGGACACCCGATGTAAGGGGGGCACTCTGATGGGGACACCTGATGTAAGGGGGCACTCTGATGGGGACACCTGATGTAAAAGGGGCACTCTGATGGGGACACCTGATGTAAGAGGGGCACTCTGATGGGGACACCTAATGTAAGGGGGCACTCTGATGGGGACACCTAATGTAAGGGGGCACTCTGATGGGGACACCTGATGTAGGGGGGCACTCTGATGGGGACACCTGATGTAGGGGGGGGGGCAACTCTGATGGGGACACCTGATGTAAGGGGTGGCACTCTGATGGGGACACCTGATGTAAGGGGGGCACTCTGATGGGGACACCTGATGTAAGGGGGGCACTCTGATGGGGACACCTGATGTAAGGGGGGCACTCTGATGGGGGCAATCAATCTAAGAGGTACTCTGATGAAGACACCTTATGTAAGGTGGTTCTATTTTCTTTTACTTAAAAAGTGGATGTGATTGGCCTACTTTTATATTAAAGAGAGATTCGGACCTCAGCTGGAAGAACGTTTTAGCGACCGGACCGCCTTGAACTTTAATTCATTACCCCTGTCCTAGACATAACCAACATTTAACCCTTGCAACCCAGGTGGAGCCCCACTTTAAGGGTAGATTTTTTCCCTATTCGTGGATTGTAACGGACTGGGGTACCGAGGGGCCGATTCTGGTGGAATGAGCAATAAGACAACGTTTTCCCCCCATGGGAATACGGCCTCAAACATGCGTTCACCCTGCTCTGCTCTTGCTGTACAATCCAAGCTTCTGATGCGAATGTACGAGGTCATAAAACATGCCGAAACACTTGGTGAAAAGAGGAAATGAGGAGGAAACGTCTAAGCCCTAATGTGCACAGGAGACCACAGACCAATCAGCCGGCAGTTATCCACTCACTTATCGTTAGAGCGGGACGGCGGATAATCTCTCTGCTCGCTGAACAGATACATGATGCAGAAGTAACGCGGCTGAATGAACAATATCCCCACAAGTGACAACGTTATGGGGAACTCGGGCGCTCCTCGTAGACGCAGCTCATGAAAGGCGCCGCATTTGTATTGCCTAGAGGAGCGTCGGAGAAAACATTTTTCGTATCGAACGTTACCCACCAGTAAACTGTAATGAGGAGAATCATGTCCCTGACACACGTATGACACGAATGATAAGCATGACAGGAATTAGTTAAAACCTTAAAAAAAAAGTGTATATTAGATTGTAAGCTCTTAGGGATAGAACCCTTCATAAGCTTCCTGTATTGAACTGTATTTTAAATTGTCTGTCTCCCTTTAACCACTTCAGCCCCCGACCATTTGGCTGCCAAATGACCGGGCCACTTTTTCGCGATTCGGCACTGCGTCGCTTTAACTGACAATTGCGCGGTCGTGCGACATGGCTCCCAAACAAAATTGACGTCCTTTTTTCCCCACAAATAGAGCTTTCTTTTGGTGGTATTTTATCACCTCTGCGGTTTTTAGTTTTTGCGCAATCGTGCCGTTTCTAAAGGAGATCGCGCGCCGTGACTGGCGGCTCTGGCTGCGACCAAACGGCATACCACGAAACTCCACCATGAGGCCTCATAATAGAGCGTCAATTTTGAAAAAAAAAGCATATAATAAATATCCCACATTTGTTTTCCTCAGTTTAGGCCGATACGTATTCTTCTACATATTTTTGGTAAAAAAAAAAATAAAAAAAATCGCAATAAGCATATATTGATTGGTTTGCGCAAAAGTTACAGCGTCTACAAAATAGGGGATAGTTTTATGGCATTTCTATTTTTTTTTTTTACTAGTTATGGCGGCGATCGGCGATTTTTATCGTGACTGCGACATTATGGTGGACACATTGAAAACTTCTGACACCATTTTGGGACCATTCACATTTATACAGCGATCAGTGCTATAAAAATGCACTTATTACTGTATAAATGACACTGGCAGGGAAGGGGTTAACCAGTAGGGGCCGCTGAAGGGGTTAAGTGTGTCCTAGGGAGTGATTCTAACTGTTAGGGGCGTGGCTTACTGTGAGGCCACGTACACACGGTTGGTCCATCCGATGAGAACGGTCCGCCCGATGAGAATGACGTGCAGAGAAAAATAAAGTTCAATGCTTCCAAGCATGCGTCGACTTGATTCTGAGCATGCGCGGGTTTTTCACAATTGTATATTGTTTATGATTATTGATCTGCTTTAAAAGAGATTGCGCACCTTTTTAAACACCAAGATGAGTACTTAACCCGCAATACAAGCACATCCCCCAATGTTAGGGGCAATTCCTTAGTGGCCCCGAGTTGGGTTCTAACACAGCCCATGCAGTCAATCACCTACCATAAATGTGCCCACGGGTGTACATATCTTCTGACTTTCATCTATAGCATGCGCTCACCAACTCCGGCCTCTACTACTTCTTTCCAAAGTCATTAAAACACATTGAAAGCACTTTAAAAAAAAATGAGGAAGTGAAAAGGAAACATCCCCCCCCCCAATGTACACAGGAGACCACAGAGCGCTCAGCCTGTGCAGACTTTACCCTTCTATGGAATACTCAGCCATCAAAGGTTGCTCAGAATTCTTTATGGAAGTAATCTGTGGGCCAAGACAGGCTGAAGCTTTGCGGGATAGAGGAATCCGATCAGTTGCTTTTAATGAAATTTAAAAGTAAAAAAAAAAAAAGCCACAAACAGGATGCAGGCACATTAAGAGACAACATTGACCCGGCAATGGAATGCGAACTTCAGTTCACATGAGCTGTCATACGGAGACCCCCGCCCCCCCCCCCCACCTCGCTTCTTGTTAACAGTAAAATCAGCAATGGATATGTGGGCACTCGCCGCCCCCCCTCCCCGTCCAAAAACAAATACACAGCAAAGAAAATCAAACTATAGTCTGACTAAGCTTCCCTAATAGTCTAAACTTCCCCTTTATGACCCCCAAAGACTGTGCGCTACATCCGAAACCCCTTCCTCACTGTACCGGCGTACAGCTGTTTCCATAAAATGTGCGAATTACAGCCATGTGTAGAAAAAGGTCTACAGAAAATACAAGGCCAGACTGATCTTTAATGTGAAATGCAGTTTAATGTATATTATTTTTATACAGGCATAGGCGTGCGCACAGATCTGTGTTTCTGCACTCACAGAATGACAGTCTGCCTTGTTTACATAGGCTAGGGTTGTCCCGATACCACTTTTTTGAGACCGAGTACAAGTACGGATACTTTTTTTCAAGTACTCGCCGATACCGAATACCGATACTTTTTTTTTTAATGTCATGTGACAGTATTTTTTTTTTTTACAGCGATTTTTTTTTTTTGGGGGGGGGGGGGGGGTAGTGGATTGTCAGTGTGTGTTTTTTTATTTTATTATTATTATTATTTACATTTTATTTTTTTAATTATTTATTGGAAATGTTTTTTCTTTTTTTTAATTAGCCCTGTTGGGGGGCTTTGGTGAGATATCAGGGGTCTTAACAGACCTTTGACATCTCACCTTTAAGACAGAGAAAGGGACTAGGGACACAGATTCCCCAGTCCCTTTCTCAGCTGCACTGGAAATGAATGGACAGGAGACAGAGGCTCCTATCCATTCATAAACTGAAGTATCGTAAACACAGGTTACGATGCTCAGTCATATAAATGGACAGAGTCCGTGATCACTGACACTGAAAAGGTAGGAGCCGGGTTTAGCGGCTCCTACCGCCGCTCTCCATCCAGACAGAGGGGGCGGAGGAGGACATGGAGGGGGGACACAGATCACGGAGGGGGGAAGCAGCGGCACGGAGGGGGGACACAGATCATGGAGGGGGGAAGCAGCGGCATGGAGGGGGAGAGCAAAACAGAGGATGGCAGCGGCACGGAGGGGGAGAACAAAGGACGGCAGCAGCACGGAGGGGGGGAACAGAGGACGGCAGCGGCACGGAGGGGGGGAACAGAGGACGGCAGTGGCACGGAGGGGAAGAAAAAAGGACGGCAGCGGCACGGTGGGGGGGAACAGAGGACGGCAGCGGCACGGAGGGGGAGAACAAAGGACGGCAGCGGCACGGAGGGGGAGAACAAAGGACGTCAGCGGCACAGAGGGGGAGAACAAAGGACGTCAGCGGCACAGAGGGGGAGAACAAAGGACGTCAGCGGCACAGAGGGGGGGAAAAGAGGATGGCAGCGGCACGGATGGGGAGAGCAGAACGTCAGCGGCACGGAGGGGGGACACAGGAGCATGGAAGGAGAGTCAGGTATCGGTAAAGTATGGGAGCATTTTCCCCCCCGAGTACAAGTACTCGGGGAAATGGTTGGTATCGGTCCCGATACTAGTATCGGTATCGGGACAACCCTAACATAGGCAAACTGTAATTTTGTCAGAGTATCAAACAAACAGTGGGTCCTGGTAGACATTGGGTCCGTGGGACCCGCTGATCAGCTCCCGTTCTGTAAAATCACAGCAGAAGCAAGCTGCCAGCAGCAGACGTTTGCGTCCAAAACCCGAAGGTGCAGAATCGCGTATATATATATATATATATATACACACACATGCGATTCTGCGCAGATCGGCCGCCCTGTAGCAGTAAGCCACGCCCCTAACAGTTAAAATCACAGGTATGGACGTGAATAGGGCTGTACGTAAGTTACGATCACGTCGAAAGCATTGACAGTTTGCGGCGTAATTTGGAGCATGCGCACTTGGAAACGTTCACGGATGGCGCATTCGCGTTTGTAAGAAACGTCAATTGCGTGGGGTCACAAGTAATTTAAATAAAACACGCCCACATCATCCACATTTGAATTAGGCGGGCTTACGCTGACACATTTACACTAGGCTGCCGTAACTTAGGGCGCAAGTTCTTTATGAATACGGAACTTGCGCCCTAAGTTACGCTACGCCCGCCGATAGATATGAAAATGTATCTGAATCCGGGCCAAGAAAAGTAAAATGGAAAGAAAATTGTTTACCCTTCAGTTTTGTTTCATTTTATTTCAATACATTTGCCAATTTGGTGTCCAATGTAAATGAGTGAAAAGTTTGTACTCACTGGGGATTCTGATTTTGTACTTTCCGCTCTGTCCAAAGCTCCCTTCGATCACTCCGTCTTCTCCGCTCGACAGCTTGACCTTCAGCCCGACGAACAGCTGGATGTTGGTCTCCTTTTTGAAGAGAGAGCGCCCAATCACGCTGTAATCGTCATTCACCTGTAAGAAGGAGGAGACACACCGGATCAGACATATGTTTTAAAGTGAGGATCGGCCAAGGAAGATCTACAACATCACATGACACGGCTCCTCAAATCATCACGGACTGTGGAAAACTTAGCATTTCATTTGGTAATCAAGGTCCCAGATTCTGGAGGAAGAGGCACAGAACCCAAGTTGCATGAGGTCCAGGGTTGGACTGGTCATTGGGACTACAGGGAGTTTCCCGGTGGGCCGATTGGCTCAGTGGGCCGGCTTCAGTGACAGCGGACCGCCGCCCCCCTCTGCTCCTCTGTCTCTCCCTTCCCGCAGCGCTCACCTGGGGGGGAACAGAGAAGCAGGGGGAGGACCAGAGGAGCATGGGGGACGACAGAGGAGCATGGGGGAGGGGACAGACAGCTGACTCAACAGCTATGGCCTGGGAGTTTCTCACTTCTGCCTAATCCTGTCCCATAAGGGGGGGCACCGAACTGATTCTTTGCCCCGGGTGAAATGATGTCTAGCTGCCCCACTGGTACTGCCTATAAGAGTACCAGTACCAGTTGGTCTACTCTAATAAAGTAGAATGGCTAGTGGCTAGTGAAGGGGGAGAGGGGGCTTGGGTGGCCGGGGGGTGAAGTGGGCCAGTCTGGATAAAGTCCAGGGCCAAATTGTTGTCCCAGTCCAGCCCTGATGAGGTCCAGTGTGAAGTTCATCTGCTGGTAATGGTCCACTGTGTTTTATCAAGTCCAAAGTCAGTGCAGCCCTCTACCAGGAACGTCTAGAGCACTTACAGTACAGACCAGACGGATGGCGAATGTATCGCCATATATATATCTGATTTTAGCAGATCCGATCCGACCGGATCGATGTCAGCGGAAATGGTCAACGCTGACATCCGACGCTCCATGGACTTGCATGGAGCGCCCGTTCAGGTCCACCGAAATGGTCCGCCCGTGATAAAGGGGCCTTATGGAGATGCTAATTTCATTTTTCAGCAGGACCTTGGCACCTGCCCACACTGCCAAAAGTACCAATATCTGGTTTCATGATCATGGTATCACTGTGCTTGATTGGCCAGCAAACCCACCTGACCTAAACCCCATAGAGTATCTGTGGGGTATTGTCAAGCGGAAGATGAAAGATACCAGACCCAACAATGCAGACGCAGCCATATTTAGGCCCCTTTCACATTGGGGCGTTTTTCATGCGGTACAGCGCTAAAAATAGCGCTGCTATATAGCATGAAAACTCATGCCCTGTAGTGTTCAATGTGAAAGCCCGAAGGCTTTCACATTGAAGCGGTGCGCTAGCAGGAGCGCACCAAAAGTCCTGCTAGCCGCATCTTTACCGCGGTATAGGAGCGGTGTGTTCCTATTGAAATCAATGGGAAAGCGCGGTAATACCGCGATAATACCGCCCGCAACGCGGGCAGTATTAACCCTTTTTCGGCCGCTAGCGGGGGTTAAAACCTCACCGCTAGCGCCCGAATATCGCGGTAAATACGACGGTATAGCCGCGCTACAAATAGCGCGGCTATACCGTCACCGCGGCTGCACGCCCCAATGTGAAAGCAGCCTTATATGATTAAAAAAATACAAAAATTATAAAAGAAAGGGACAGGCCTTAGCTTTATTAAAGCGAAGGTCCACACAAAAAGTGAACCTCGACTTTTTAGAACCCCCCTCCGGTGTCACATTTAGCACCTTTCAGGGGGGTGCAGATACCTGTATAATACAGGTATTTTCACCCACTTCCGGAAACAGGCTCTCGCGGGAGTCACGCCCCTTCGCGTCACCCCCCGCTGTCTTCTGGGAAACACACAGGTCCCATGCGACTCGTGCATGAGCAATAGGGAACCAGGCAGTGAAGCCGCAATGCTCCACTTCCTGATTCCCTCATGAGGATGGCGGCGGGGGCAGCCGAGAGACGAGTGATAGCTCGGCCTCGGCTGCCGACATCGCGGGCGCGCTGGACAGGTAAGTGTCCCTTTATTAAAAGTCAGCTGCTGCAGTATTTGTAGCGGCTGGCTTTTAAAAAATAAATAAATTTGGGTGGACCTCCGCTTTAATATCATGAAAAAAAATAAATAAAAAAAAAAACATAAAAGAAAATGACAGATTTTAGCCACATTTATATGGTGGAAAAAAATAAATAAAAGGAAATGCCTGACTTTAGCCATATTTATATGATGGGGACCTATTTATCGGCGTATATCGCGCACTTTGTTGCCCTGAAAATCAGGGCAAAATCGTGGGAGCGCGATATACGTCGATACCCGCTTCCCGCGCTGTGTTTGAACCACTGAGCCAGCATATACCGAGCGCAGTACACTCGGGTATAGTCGGGCTCGGCTCCTCTCGCAGTCACGTCCTGTGCGTCCTGTACGTCCTTTACGCGAGAGGAGCCGAGCCTGCCCGACTATACCTGAGTGTACTGCGCTCGGTATATGCCAGCGCAGTGGTTCAAACACAGCGCGGGTAGCGGGGAGGACACCACGATGGCCGCCAGACCGGACGAGGCTGCCGATGGACGCGATTAACGTCAGGCAAGAAACCGACGAGGGGCATCCAAACTGTAAGTATTTTTTTTTTTTCAGGAATTTTCCTTCAAGTTCGGGGGTGCGCACGCTATACGCCGGGGCGCGTTATAGCACGATAAATACGGTATTTAGATTCTCAAAGAAAATTTGGCTCAGGGAAACACAACACACATCTGCAATATGTTATTTGGAAAATCCCTGTTTGCGACAACAAGAAGAAAGAAGGTAAAAGCCGCCCGAGCCCAGGATCACAGACAAAAGAAAAAGCAATGCAGCCCCTCCAGCCAGGATCCCAGGAACGTCCACCCGTCCGGCTTCACCGACCCCCCCCCCCCCCCCCCCCCCGATCACAGGTGTTCCTGATTCAGAAACTTGGCGGAATTCACCTTCTTCTGGCTGCATAGAGGGAATTTTTGCTCGACTATTTTTAGTCTTGGCAAAGCGACTTCTTACCCGCGGTGTTTATTTAAGAGAATTTCTTGCCTATTTTCCCCCTACATTTACAAATTTGTAAGACATTATATGGAAAGTGCATAGCAGTATGGCTGCAACTAACGATTATTTTCATAATCGATTAATTGGCCGAATATAGTTTTGATTAATCAGATAATATTTTAAAAAAAAAATTTGGGCCAATTTGTTGTTGGGCAGATTACAAAACACAAATTCCCGCAAAAAACACATTACATGCTTTTCTGCAGCTTCTCCATTGAAGTATATTGACCAAAAAAATAAAAAATATTTTGCGTTAAAATGTCCTTGCCCTTTCCAGTCCTTCGCGTCTGCGACCCGGACCGAAGCTCCGTGACCCGATCGCCGCCGGAGTCCCGCGATCGGTCCCTGGAGCTGGAGAACGGGGAGAGGTGAGTGTAAACACACCTTCCCCGTTCTTCACAAAGGCAGCTTCATTGATCATGTGTTCCCTAATATAGGGAAACACGATCAATGACGTCACACGTCCAGGCCCGCCCCCCTACAGTTAGAAACACATATGAGGTCACACTTAACCCCTACAGCGCCCCCTAGTGGTTAACTCCCAAACGGCAATTGTCATTTTCACAGTAAACAATGCATTTTTATAGCATTTTTTGCTGTGAAAATGACAATGGTCCCAAAAATGTGTCAAAATTGTCTGATGTGTCCGCCGAAATCAGGGCCGTTTAAAGGAATTTGGGGGCCCCAAGCAAGAAGCAGGGGAGGGGGTGTTTCTGAGTTTCAAGTTGAGAAGCGGGGGGTGGGGTAATTTGACAAGAGTAAAAAATTATTCTGCTATAAACTAGATAAACGGGGGGGTACTTCTTCTGACTGCCTCCCCCCCATGTTCTTTTTAACCCCCCCCCATCCCCTCCCTACCGCATACCACATACCGCTGCATACAGCTGCTGCCCCCCTCCCTACCGCATGTCGCCGCATACAGCTGCTGCTGCTGCCGAACGTCAGCTAGTACTTCTTCTGACTGCCTCCCCAACTCCCCCCCATGTTCTTTTTACCCCCCCCTTACCGCATACCGCACTGCAGAAGATTCAGTTTGCTGTTCCCGGCCGGACTGAAAGGAAGTGAGCACTAAGTGTGTGCACTTCCTGTCAGTCCGGCCGGGAACAGGAAACTGAATCTCCTGTACCATGCGGTTACGGTACCCGGCCGGACTGCAGGAGGAATTAGGAAAGAAGCTCGGCCACGCTACAGGCTGCAGCATTTATAGGAAGCGGCTCCGGCGCTCTGCTGGGGCCCCAGGCCAGCTCGGGGCCCCAAGCAGTTGCTTGTTTTGCCTGTCCTGTTCCGACGGGCCTGGCCATAATGTCGCAGTCACGAAAAAAATCGCTGATCGCCGCCATTCGTAGTAAAAAAAAAAATATCAATAAAAATGCAATAAAACTATCCCCTATTTTGTAAACGCTATACATTTTGCGCAAACCAATCAATAAACGCTTATTGCGATTATTTTTACCAAAAATAGGTAGAAGAATACGTATCGGCCTAAACTGAGGGAAAAAAAATTATTTTATATATTTTTGGGGGATATTTATTATAGCAAAAAGTAAAAAATATTGCATTTTTTTTCAAAATTGTCGCTCTATTTTTGTTTATAGCGCAAAAAATAAAAACCCGCAGAGGTGATCAAATACCACCAAAAGAAAGCTCTATTTGTGGGGAAAAAAAGGATGCAAATTTTGTTTGGGAGCCACGTCGCACGACCGCGCAATTGTCAGTTAAAGCGACGCAGTGCCGAATCGCAAAAACTGCCCAGGTCCTTTACCTGCATATTGGTCCGGGTCTTAAGTGGTTAAAGGTTAAGTGGTTAAAGGATACGTAAATCCATGCTGAATAATGAGCATTATGATGGATTCTCACTCCAGGGCTGTATATTGCAGTTTACAGACCGATGCACCGCCAACACAGGGACCTCGCCGGGAGACCCCCGCCGGGAGAACACAGTGGCCCGGATTCAGAGAGCAATTGCGCCTGCGTAACCATAGTTACACAGCGCAATTGCTTACTTGCCCCGGCGTAACGAATGCTCCTGATTCAGGAACCTCATTACGCCGACTGCAGCCTAAGATATGCGTGGCATAAGGCTCTTATGCCCGCATATCTTAGGCTGCATTCTTGCGATGGCCGCTAGGTGGCGTTCCCGTTGTGCTCAGCGTATAGTATGCAAATTGCATACTAACGCCGATTCACAACGTTGCGCGAGCCCTGCGTACGCAGTTTACGTTGTTTCCGTACGGCGGTTTTTGCGGGGGCAGCCAATGTTACGTATACCCGTCGTTCCCGCGTCACGAAATTAGAAATTTACGTAGTTTGCGTAAGTGATTCGTGAATGGCGCTGGACGCCATTCACGTTCACTTTGAAGCAAATGACGTCCTTGCGACGTCATTTGCCGCAATGCACGTCGGGAAAGTTTCCAGACGGAGCATGCGCTCTACGCTCAGCGCGGGAACGCACCTAATTTAAATGATTCCCGCCCCCTATGGGATCATTTAAATTGCGCGCGCTTAGGCCGGGCATTTTGCCGGCGCGCCCACGCAATTTACGGAGCTACTGCTCCGAGAATCAAGGGCAGCGCAGTAAATTTGTGGGGGCGCAGGGCAAAAACGTTGCCCTGCGCCTCCGTAAAAAAAGCGCAATTGTTACTGAATCCGGGCCAGTGATTATTGCTAACGGCTATACCAGCCGCTAGCGATAATCACATTTAAAATCCGGCAGGTTGGTTGTACCCAAGTCGATCGATCAGCTTGGTACATTCAGCCTGCCCACACATGGCCGGCCCTAGACTCCCTGCACAACTGCTGGATCAGGAAAGTTAGTGCCAAGTCTGACAATTGTATTTCGGTGACTTTCGCTGTGGCACATCCGAAGCTCAGCATCTCCTATCCGTCCTGTGCCGTCTTGCCGAGTTCCCATGAACTGGTCAGGCATGTACATTCTGCCAAAACAAAGGTTGAAAGTTGAAACAATATTAACAGGCGATTGTGCAATAAAAAAGTATGTCTATACACAATTACACATGCACTGAGAGCTCATAAATATGTTAGGTCAACACGATGGAAGCTTTTATTCCCAGCCGGTGACTCTTTACAACCTCGTGAGCGCAACACGACTCCTTCCCGCACTGTCCGGACTGCACTTAGTGTGTCTGCGCCGTCCAGCCAAAACCAAACAGAGCCAGGCAGACATCAAAGCCGTAAACATATTTATACTGGCGTCTGGGTGAGTCCGCGCAGGTAACAGCGGGCACCTGAGGCACGGGGTATTGTACGGGCGCACAGACACTTCTGAGGGTTCACCGGGAACGATACCGACATCTGCAAAACACTGGCTGAGCTACAGATACAAATGTCAGAGAGGAAAAAGATAAATGGGCAAAACGATGGAGGAGGATTATTCTTATTTTTCCTAATTATATTGTTTATTTCTTGATAAACAAATACTGTAATAGGTTTGTCACACCTCAAAGCAGAAAGAAAGCAGAAGCCATAGCAGTCTATGGAGGGCAACAAGTCACAAAGACTGCAACAGTGAGCTGCTTCAAATGATATGCAACCTGTTCATTCTGAGATACTCGACTGACATCAGTAAATCATTATATAATGCAGTGTAGATGAGCTGGGGGGGGGGGGGGGGTATAAGAACAAGCGTCACTGTTTCTTACTTCGGCACCTGTACAATTTCTATTCACCCTTGGCCAGTTTGCTTGCATATTATATATACAGTATATATACTGTATATATATATAATATGCAAGCAAACTGGCCAAGGGTGAATAGAAATTGTGTGTGTGTATATATATATATATATATATATATATATATATATATACACATACACACACACATACACACACACACACACACATTATATATATATATATATTAGGGCTGGGGAAATAAAAGATTAATTCCTCGATTAATCTTTAATTCTTTTGATTAGGGTTGTCCCGATACCACTTTTTTAAGACCGAGTACAAGTACCAATACTTTTTTTCAAGTACTCGCCGATACCGAATACCGATACTTTTTTTTTTTTAGGGCTGTGGAAATTAACTATTAATTCCTTGATTAATCTTTAATTTTTTTGATCGATCAAAATTCTTTTGATTGGTGCTCACCTCTCCGCCAGCTTGTGGGCCTTTAGGGAGTTCCGTCGGAGATCCGGTGACGTCACGGACACCGGCGGGGCTTGCCGTGTCCATCTGAGGGGCTCCTTTGCTGTGCCTTCATATCTGCATGCCGGCGGGACCTTCCTATCTGCCACACGCAAGGGCTGTTACACTTCCCTCTGTCATCCTGGGATTCTACAGCCATCCACTGGGAGTTGTGATAGTTCCCTTCACGGGACATCTACATGCCGACGGACTGATGTTAACCTCTCCTCATCTGGATTCAGCAGTGGTATCGTTGTACACATTTTTATACCAGTATCATTCTTGGCTACATGTTTTTAGGACTGCTTTTGCTACCGTTTGGTATTACTCGCACCATTTTTACAGTTTATGTAGCTACATCGATTTCATCTCCAGTGCAATATTTATTGTGTTACCTACTTGAAGACTATAAAAGTTGTAATGCTATTCCCATCGGGCGCTGCCTTTGTGTGTTTTTTTGTATCCTGCTATCCATTTTTCCAGTGGTTGGTAGCTGCACTGGGAATCAGCCTGCAAGGAGATCAGCTAAAAATAGTTGGATCTGTATGTGCGTTATAATTAATCAAAATTAGTCGATTAATCGATTAAAAAAAAAAATCAATTAACCACTTCCCGACCGCCTCATGTAGATATACGTCGGCAGAATGGCACGGACAGGCACATCAACGTACCTGTACGTGCCTGCCTAGACGTGGGTCGGGGGTCCGATCGGGACCCCCCCCCCGCTACACGCGGCGGTCGGTTCCCTCGGGGAGCGATCCGGGACGACGGCGCTGCTATTTGTTTATAGCCGCTCCGTCGCGATCGCTCCCCGGAGCTGAAGAACGGGGAGAGCCGTATGTAAACACGGCTTCCCCGTGCTTCACTATGGCGCTGCATCGATCGTGTGATCCCTTTATAGGGAGACTCGATCGATGACGTCATTCCTACAGCCACACCCCCCTACAGTTGTAAACACACACTAAGTGTACACTAAATCCTACAGCGCCACCTGTGGATAACTATTTACCAAAAATAGGTAGAAGAATACGTATCGGCCTAAACTGAGGGAATTTTTTTTTTATATATATGTTTTTGGGGGATATTTATTATAGCAAAAAGTAAAAAATATTGCATTTTTTTCAAAATTGTCGCTCTATTTTTGTTTATAGCACAAAAAATAAAAACCGCAGAGGTGATCAAATACCACCAAAAGAAAGCTCTATTTGTGGGGAAAAAAGGACGGCAATTTTGTTTGGGAGCCACGTCGCACGACCGCGCAATTGTCTGTTAAAGCGACGCAGTCCCGAACTGTAAAAACACCTTGGGTCTTTAGGCAGCATATTGGTACGGGGCTTGTTGGTTAATCGAACACAAAAATTTTAATCAGTAACAGCCCTAATATATATATATATATATATATATATATATATATATATATATTACAAGGGGCTACCACCATCCCTTCACTTAATTACCAGGTCTGTACACCTGCTGTGCCCATTGTGAGGGGTTCCCACCATCCCTGTGCCGCGCTCCCAAGTCTACACATTTGCTGTGCCCTTATGAGGGGTTCCCATCATTCCTTTGCTAGGTCCCCCGAGTATGCACAGTGCACACCTGTGTGTTCATTTTGTGCGGTTCCCACCATCTCTGCTGGATTATTGATTTTATACTATGAAAAAATGTAACAGAAGAAGCATGATTGCACAAAATGTGGGTGGAAACACCCAAAGAGTCTCCCAGGTGGACTGGAACAGAGTCAGGGGAATATCGATGTTGCATTATCCAACACATGATACAGCCCACCAGATTCCGCGTATAAATATAATTTCTGGGTGGACTACCCCTTAAAAAGGTGTTTTGTAATTATAAAGTCTCTTCTGAGGACAAAACAAGAAACGTGTCATTACGGAGGAGTGCGCCATCTCCCCCGATCTGCGCTCCCTCTCCAATGCCGCCATTCTCTTGTTTTTAATCTCTGCAACTTCTTGGCGTCTCCCGGTATCAATTACTGTTTGTTCTTGCAGAAAGTGACTGCTGCTAAGGTGAGAAACCCAAATAAGAGATAACTCTGCCGCATTCCATGACATGCTTCGGCGAAGTGACTGCAAGCAGCCCAAATAATAACATCTCACCGCACAACAGAATAGAAATACAGGACAAAACACGGCGAGCGGCGAATCGCTTCTCCCGACACACGTCGCTGGCTAGCTACAGCAGGCGGGTTAACCTGAGGCCTCCGGATTGCAGGTGCACTAGGAGTCCCAGCATGCTTCATAGGGGACTGCCTAAAAAAAACAAGTAGTTACTTTCTCAGTTTATAGAAAACTAGCAAAAGTGTGCTTTAACCAACGAACGAGATGAATACGATAAATTGCACCTGTGCAGTGATGGTAAATGGGGAATTGCAAGTCAGTGCAGTGGGGGAAATGCATGTCACTGCAATGTGAGTCAGTTGGAAAAGTGTGCATCGGTGCAATGGCAACAAGTGGTGAAAGTTTACATCGGTGGCCAGTGGGGAAAGCACGTGCTGGTGCAATGGTGGCCAGTGGGGAAAGCCTGTGTTGGTGCAGTGGTGGCCAGTGGGGAAAGCCTGTGTTGGTGCAGTGGTGGCCAGTGGGGAAAGCCTGTGTTGGTGCAGTGGTGGCCAGTGGGGAAAGCCTGTGTTGGTGCAGTGGTGGCCAGTGGGGAAAGCCTGTGTTGGTGCAGTGGTGGCCAGTGGGGAAAGCCTGTGTTGGTGCAGTGGTGGCCAGTGGGGAAAGCACGTGCTGGTGCAATAGTGGCCAGTGGGGAAAGCCTGTGTTGGTGCAATGGTGGCCAGTGGGGAAAGCACGTGCTGGTGCAATGGTGGCCAGTGGGGAAAGCACATGTTGGTGCAGTGGTGGCCAGTTGGGGAAGCACGTGTTGGTGCAGTGGTGGCCAGTGGGGGAAGCACGTGTTGGTGCAGTGGTGGCAGCACATGTTGGTGCAGTGGTGGCCAGTGCGGGAAGCCCGTGTTGGTGCAGTGGTGGCCAGTGGGGAAAGCACGAGTTGGTGCAATGGCGATGAGTGGGGAAAGCCTGTGTTGGTGCAGTGGTGGCCAGTGGGGAAAGCCTGTGTTGGTGCAGTGGTGGCCAGTGGGGAAAGCACGTGTTGGTGCAATGGTGGCCAGCGGGGAAAGCATGCGCTGGTGCAATGGTGGCCAGTAGTGAAAGCACGTGTTGGTGCAATGGTGGCCAGTTGGGGAAGCATGTGTTGGTGCAATGGTGGCCAGTGGGGAAAGCACGTGTTGGTGCAATGGTGGCCAGTAGTGAAAGCACGTGTTGGTGCAATGGTGGCCAGTTGGAAAAGCACGCGCTGGTGCAATGGTGGCCAGTAGTGAAAGCACGTGTTGGTGCAATGGTGGCCAGTTGGGGAAGCACGTGTTGGTGCAATGGTGGCCAGTGGGGGAAGCACGTGTTGGTGCACTGGTGGCCAGTGGGGGAAGCACGTGTTGGTGCACTGGTGGCCAGTGGGGGAAGCACGTGTTGGTGCACTGGTGGCCAGTGCGGGAAGCCCGTGTTGGTGCAGTGGTGGCCAGTGGGGAAAGCACGAGTTGGTGCAATGGTGGTGAGTGGGGAAAGCACATGTTGGTGCAGTGGTGGCCAGTGGGGGACGCACGTGTTGGTGCAGTGGTGGCCAGTGGGGGAAGCATGCGCTGGTGGCCAGTGGGGAAAGCATGTGCTGGTGCAGTGGTGGCCAGTTGGGGAAGCACGTGTTGGTGCAGTGGTGGCCAGTGGGGGAAGCGTGTGTTGGTGTAGTGGTGGCCAGTGGGGGAAGCACGTGTTGGTGCAGAGGTGGCCAGTGGGGGAAGCACGTGTTGGTGCAGAGGTGGCAAGTGAGAAAGTGTGCATCTATGCAGTGCCTGCTAGTGAGAAATTGTGCATCGATGCAGGGGAGCCCAGTTTGGGAGGTGAATATTGGTGCAGTGGCGGCCAGTGGGGAAAGTGCACGTCAATGCAGTGGTGGAAGTGTGCATTGGTACATTGACAGCCAGTGAGGAAGTGTGCGTCCATGCAGTGGCGGCCAATGAAGATGTGTGCATGGGTGCAGTGAACGGCAGGGTGGAAGTGTGAGTCTGTTGAGTGGCGGCCAGTGATGAAGTGTCTTATAAATAATGCAGTGGCAGTCAGTGGGGAAAGTGTGTGTGTCCGTGCAGTGGCATCCAGTAAAGACAGACTGCAATGGTGCAGTGCTGGTAAGTGGGGAAGTGTGCGTTGGAGCAGTAGCTGCCAGTGGGGGGAGTGTGCCTTGGTCCAATGGCAGCCAGTGGGGGGAGTGTGCCTTGGTCCAATGGCAGCCAGTGGGGGGAGTGTGCCTTGGTCCAATGGCAGCCAGTGGGGGGAGTGTGCCTTGGTCCAATGGCAGCCAGTGGGGGGAGTGTGCCTTGGTCCAATGGCAGCCAGTGGGGGGAGTGTGCCTTGGTCCAATGGCAGCCAGTGGGGGGATTGTGCAACAGTGCAGTGAACTTTGAGATTGGAAAAGTGCACCTTTGGAGCAGTGGCGTGGAGTAGGAAAGTGCGAGCTGTCTCAGTGGCAAAGAATGGGGAAGCAAGCGGCAGTGCAGTGGCAGCGAGTGGGAAGTTTCAGTCGATCCAGTGGCAGTAAGAATCTAGAGGTACATTGGAGCCCCAGGTAGGTCGTGGCCCCTGGATGTTTGCCTGGAGCGTCCCTTTACCTGTTTAATCTCTGCGTATACACTTAGGCAATGCTTCTTCTTTAATCTCTTTCTGTTTTTTTTGTAGTTTCACTGCAATTCCACATTTCCTCATTGCCAACATAGACTCTGCTTTGAGAAACAAATAAATCACGTCTGATAGAAGTAAAAAGGAAACTTTTACGAGAGTAAACCTTGTAAACCTCTCCGTGTCCCGCGGAGTCTGCCAGCTGCAGCAAAGTATACGTTGTAGAGTCCCCGTCGCGGTTACTGGCAGAGTTCACACAGACGCTGGAAGTCGAAGTGCACTGGGTTCTCTCTCACTTCCACCTGGCTTTCATACGCTCTCCCGGTGGGCCCGGCAATAAAAGTCAATGGCTCGGGGCAGCCTGCCGTGGAGAGAACATTGCATGCAAGGCCCAGGATGAAGAAAAGAGAGCGCATGGATCTGCGATGAGATGTTTGAGTACACACTACAAAACATGGCTGCGGCTTAGGAGCAGTAAATAAAATTTAAAAGAAAAGGGGGCCGGGGGGGGCAATTCTAATGTAATCATAACCCTTCCCCCTTGCCTCAGTGTCCCTGTTACTGGGCTCGTATGCCCAGGGGACGAAAGGAAGGTTGGCCTAGTCATGTGACTAAGCTGACGTAAATTACATTTTTGTTTTGTTTTCAGATACACGTTAACATCTTGCCACCCGCGTAACAACCTTTTGTGCGACGCAAAAATGGTGGGCTTTAATGCCCATATGCTGCACATAAATGTCTACGGATGACAGGTGTTTCTTTGCACGCTCACTGTTGCATTCCCAGCACTGAAAATTAGCTGACAGCAAGTCGCTGCTTAAGGGGAGTTCGCCGCCGATGCCGTTATCCTTCAACCTCTCACTCATACGGGTTCCAGCCCAGTTCGCATAACTGCATATATATAGAAAAAATCCAAAGGTTCGGACAGTCGCACTCCAAGAAAACATCCAAATTTATTAAAGCATAAAATCACCTGAATACGGCACAAAGACACTGTGGGAGCCAAGAAAAAGGGTCAACATGTTTCGCTCTATCGCTGCATTTATTCATGAGTGTAGCAAAAGGCGTTGACCTTTTTCTTGGCTCCCACAGTGTCGTAGTGCTGTATTCAGGTGATTTTTATTTACATTGGTAGTGTTTCAATGTTGTGCCGATAAAGTAAAACATTTTTGACTGGACGGTATACATGCCAGTCTGTTTTTTTAAAGCCTAAAAGTCATATTCATTGTGAAGATTGATTAAGACAAATGAAAAACAGCCCTTACCCTTTCAACTTGCCCTTCTTTATGCTTCATTTTGAAGACCTTCAACTTGGGAAGAAAGGTTTCTGCATAATTTTTGTCTTCCACCCCCTCCAGAAGGACCCCATGGAAAGCCAGCCTGCAGGTGTTGGAATGAATGTCAGTGTCCAGCTTTGAGCCAATGACAAGGCACAACTTGGGGCACGTGACTGGCTTCTCAAACTCCAATAGGGCCCACTGCTGTTTGGGAAGGAGATCACACCCGTGTTGACCATCTGCCTTGTCCTGTTCTGAATTTGTTGATTCCTTGGTAAGGTAGCTATCCTGGTATGAGTATTCTTTGCTAAAGTCAAACCCATCCGTGGATTCTTCTTGGTTGAGGTGAGGAGGGAGACTGAAGAACATAACCTTCCCCATGACGGTTTCATGGCCAACTGTGATGTGAAACTTGGCTTTGGTGTTGAGCGATCCTTTGAAGTATAGTATCTTGTTCACCGATATTATGGCTGCGTGGATGGTGTGCAGGGACTCTGGGGTGCAGACAAGTCCTCTTTCCAGCAGTTTAGGATCGAACTGAGTGACACAGATCCCCAGCCGGTCCCCTTGCATGGCACTGTTTACGGGGCGGTGAAACATCTGCATGCTCTTCACTTTTTTGGTCACCTGTAAGACAAAAACAGAATCTGAATAGGAAGGTTGAACACAGCTGAAGAAAAATAAAGTGTAAAAACACTTTTTAAAGTGAGACATTTCTCTGCAATTTACAATGGAATGCAAAGTTTCCCACAGTTTAGATGACACCTGTACCCCCGGGGGGTACTAGAGTGGAGTGACCACTTGAATACCGTATTGCTGACTCTCATTAAAGCGGAGTTCCACCCAAAAATTTTACTTCCACTGTCCAGATTCCACCCCCCCCCCCCCTGGTGTCACATTTGGCACCTTTGAGGGGGAGCAGATACCTGTCTAATACAGGTATTTTGCTACCACCTCCGGGCATAGATACCCAAACCACCCGTGGGTATCTATGCCACTTCCGGCGCCTTCTCCGCCCCCCCACTGTCTTCTGGGAGACATACAGGTCCCAGAAGACAGCAGGGACCAGTGGGATCGTGCATGCGCAGTAGGGAACCAGGAAGTGAAGCCGCAAGTCTTCACTTTTCGATTCCCTTACCGAAGATGGCGGCTCCTCCACCTGAGAGCCGAGGTTCTTTGTTTGACTAGCATGACAGGCAGTAAGGGATGCCGGCTGGATGCCTGGTGTTAGCAATGCTATTGGTGCCCTTCCTTCCACATTACATCAGCTGCGCCCAGGGCACGTGTCCTCTCTGCCCCCCCCCCCCCGTCGCCCCCCCCCCCCGTCCCCCCCCCCCCCCGTCCCAGGAAAAACGGTCCAGGTCTGCCCATGCTGTAGCCTGCTCTATCCCGTATCATGGCACCTGGTATGTACATTATTGCAATTCATTTATTTATATATATATTTTTTTTTGTAGAGACCATAGAGAATAAAATGGTGGTTGTTGCAGTATTTTATATCGCACTGGATTTGAGCAGCGGTCTTTCAAATGCAATTCTTGGGGAAAAAATTACTTTAATTAATAAAAAAAAAAAATAACCAGTAAAGTTAGCCCAATTTTTTTTTTTTGTACAATGTGAAAGATTTTACGCAGTGAGGATCGTGATCTTTATTCTAAGCAAAAAAATTGTGATTCTCATTTTGACCAGAATCGTGCAGCTCTAATATTTAACTCTTACAAATATTTCAAATTTCATTAAACATTTAATATGTTCTTTTTATTGCTCATTCTCTGGATGTTTATCACTACATGTACAACTATGCAATAACCAGGTTATCCTTTATATAAAAGTAGAACAATGCGTTATTCAATGATTTTTCATGACATAGAATGTTCTTCCTTTTTAATGTTTAATATATATATATTATACAAATGTTTTTTTTATGGGAGCTGAGGTGGCTCAACGCGATTGGCACTGCGCTGACAAGCCATTCACCTCTGCAGCTAGGGGTTCGGATCCCGGTCTTAGCTACATGTGAATTGAGTTTGGTGGTCTCAGCCCGGCTCCCAGGGGGTGTGCTATGCGAGGTAAGCCTGCGCTTAGTACGCCTACCCCCCTCCCACAAAAACCACTTACACGCACTTGAAATTGGGTTAACATGCACGCACTTTGACCATGCGGTCTCTAAAAAGAGAGGCGAAGGACTAACGGGGCTGGTTGAGCGGGCTAGATCCTCTCACTCCCTTATAGGGAGTCCCTCTGCCCCGTTGGGCTTCAAAGCGGAGCAGGTAGGGCGGGCTGTGTGGGAGGACCCCCTCACACACCCACCATTGCCACCCGGGGCATGGAGAAAGGTGGCAGACTGCCTCTGGGGGAGGCCTGCCTACTCCCAACTCCTGCAGTCCGGCTCCTCTCTCGAGTACATGCACAAAATACACTTTAAAAAAAAAAAAAAAAAAAAAAAAATACAAATGTTTTACATGTAATTTAATATGTTCTTTTTATTGTCCCTTCTCTTGATTTGTATTGATAACTACATGTGCAGCTATGGATTACACATTTTATCCTTTGTGTGAAATTTATTGAAAGTTAAAAGGAAATCGCCTATAGAAGTCATCAGCTTTGGCAAAGACTTGAGAGAGCCACAGAGCCGCCCTGTCTGGAGGATTCTTGTTCCCAAGTAGAGACACTATGAATGATTTAGTAAGCTGTTTATCAGCCACTGGACTGTAACATGTAGGAAAATACACCATTGTCTGTATCAAAGTTCCAAGTGATCCCCGTACAGAAAAGCACACACACCACGCCGGGCAAGGTGAAGTTTCCACACTGTGATACAACGTCTACATGCCTATCCTTGGCACCTCTTTTAAGACAGAAGATTGTTGTACAAAAAGTAAAAACAACAAAAAAAAAAAAAATCGGTAAACTCCAGTCTAATGATATAGCAAAGTTTGACAGCTGAAAGAGCAGGTATACAAAGACACAAAAATAAAATTTCTGCACAGGCTCCTGGCAGTTACAAATTAAAGGGATACTGCACTGATGCTCCAAATGTATTAGAAGCAGCCAGCACAGCAAGGGACAAAATTGTGTAGCAAATATGAAAAAGATACGTGCGGCACTAAAGTGAAAAAAATATCTGTGTATATACAAAATATTTTCTTTACTGTACATCACGGGACACAGAACACCAGTAATTACTACATGGGTTATGGGCCACCTTCAGGTGATGGACACTGGCATAATCAAAGGCCGGAAGTCCCTCTCTATATAACCCCTCCCACATGGGGAGTGGCTCAGTCTTTTCGCCAGTGGCTCAGGCAGGGGTGTCCAAACTGTTTTCAAAGAGGGCCAGATTTGATGAAGTGAACATGCGTAAGGGCCGACCATTTTGCTGACATTCTTTGAACCATTAAAATTTGGTCTAAGTGTGTTTGCCCGAGCACTAATACACGGCACAACAAGAATTCTCCTGCCTTTGTGGCTGTGTGTGGTGAAGAGATGAGCTTGGGCGTGTTATTTGGATATACCATATTTATCGGCGTATAACACGCACCTTCACTTTAGGAGGGACGTTTCAGGGGAAAAAAATGTAAATAAAGAACTGTGAAGCAAAAAGGGGGGGGGGGGTGGGACGAGTGCCAACAGATTACATACAGGAGAATCTCCTGTTTACACAGCAGCTTCTTTAATACAATGTCCCGCCTCCTATGTTTGACAGAGGAGTCGTCCAATGGCAGCCCATTAGACGAGACTTCCTATTACAGATGCCGCAGAGTAAACAAGAGATTCTCCTGTATGTAATTTGACAGCACTCGTTCCCCGCCCCTCCCTGTCCCCTCCGAAGCAGTGCCGATAAATACAGTATATATCCAAATTACCAAGGGGGCCACATTAAACTGGAATGGGGGCCGCAATTGGCCCCTGGGCCGGACTTTGGACATGCCTGGCTAAGGTATTGGTCACGTTTAAGATTATGCTCCATAAATGACTCTAGCCAGGGTCTGGGAGCTATACAAAATTGGATCCATTCAATAAGCCAGAAACAAGGCAAAAGTGGATGGTTCCCTGGGGGACCTTGTTATGGAAGAACAAGGGATCGAGCACCTTGGTCACATTAGTATACCACAGGTTTGCTCTGGCAGGGCGCTATACAGGTCCAAGACAGTGGACCCTAAAGATATTAATCTGTATAGAACAGCCAGTGAACTTTGCAGGTAAAAAAACATCAATCGTATAAACATGAAATTAGACTAATAATAAATGGTGAATAAATTCATATGTGATAAACAAAAGAAATCAATTGGCACAAAGTTAAAGGGGTGAAGAAGAAAAAAAAGTGACGAAAAGTCCAAATAAGTCCAAATATGTGAAACAGGTAGGACAAATGGAATCCAAAAAAAAAGGGGGGGGGGATTAAGTCCCAATATCTGCAAAAAAAGATCCAACAAAGTGTGTGTAGAGGAGACAGCCACCACCAAGAGGCTTACTGGAACATGTGTACTCAATAAGGTGTTTACCCAATGAGTCAACAAGGCTTGAGTTGTGTGTACACCAATGTGATGAGGCTTGCACGTCACTTGATCCTGGCCACAATGGGAGATGATCCCTTCGTCCCTGGCACCGCTCAATATATGCCTGTCTAATCCAGATCGCCAGCTTCAAATCGAAGAATGGACAGAGTCTTCCCCATACACTCAAATGGTATAACCAACAAATAGAAAAGTGCTCCACACAGTGTAAAACCATTGATGTAGACAAATTTATAAAAAATGCAGGAACATAAACATATTGCGCTTGTAGGAATATTCCAATGACAATCTAAGCAACGCAATGACATCAGCAGGGCTCATCCCGGCGTGTTTCGTCCAGACGTCATCTGGGGTAAAGTCACGGGGGACACCATGCAAAGAAAGCATTTCCACTGAAACCGCTGCACTTTTTCTAATGCTACAACAAAGTTATGTTGCAGTATTACATACTAACAGTGGTTAACAAGGTTCCTTTCTTTTCATGCTTTCTGTAGTTGACTTTAAAAGAGAAGTATAGTTTTTTTTTTTTTTTGCAGATTTATACTTACCTAGGTGGAAACAGCATCAGTCCAATGCTGCGTTTGTCCCCCTCCGGCTCTAACACACTGAGCTCCCCGAGCAGGGAGCTGCTGACTGTCAGCAACTGCTCTCTTCTCTGCCCCCCCCCCCTTGCTCACAGGAGCGCTGAGCTATGGAGGTGGTGGGAGCGGCCGGCACAGCCTCTCAGCAACTTGCTGAGAGGCTAACCAGGTGCCGGTCCAGGCATGTGGGCGAATTCCCACTCCAGTGACGCGATCTTGCCCGAGCCTGGAACGGCGTCGTTTGCGTAAGGCTTTTCCGGCGTAACGTTGCTCCTGCTTCTATGAGGCGTACGCAATGTTAAGTATGGACGTCGTTCCCGCGTCAAATTTGGAATTTTTTACGTTGTTTGCGTAAGTCGTTCGCGAATAGGGCTGGACGTAATTTACGTTCACGTCGCAACCAATACGTCCTTGCGGCGTACTTTGGAGCAATGCACACTGGGATATGTACACGGACGGCGCATGCGCCGTTCGTAAAAAACGTCAATCACGTCGGGTCACCATCCATTTACATAAAACACGCCCCCTTCATCCTCATTTGAATTAGGCGCGCTTACGCCGGCGCCGGACCTACAAGAAGTCAGTCATTGGTTACTTACTTAAGGCCACCAAATGTATCGCCTTCCGATGGGAAGATCAAAACTCCCTTTCCATTTCGTTGTGGCTCAACAAGGTGGAGGAATTCAACCAGATGGAAGATTTAGTCCTAAGGGAACAGAACCATTGGGAACAATATACCAAAACAAAGTTCAACTGGAACATTTTTGTCTACTTAGATGAAGACAAGGCCCTACTGGAAACCTGTTCTGGGGATAGACTTCTTTCTGTGCTTCCTTTCAACATCAGCTCCCCAGCATAGTGTTGTTTCATTTTTTTTCCTTTTCTCCCTTTCCATCTATATTCCATTTTCTGTACCCTTTGCCCTTTTATGATCTGAAAATTGGGTATCTGACTAAATATACACAGAGGCCGGTAACTGGCAGTATAGTAGAGCGAAGACGTAATGGATTTCCACGTCGGACTTGTCATGGGATAAATCTCTTCATGTTCATAGATTATGTCCTTATTGACATTTGGTAATTGATATTCATTTTGTACTTTTGCACTTTAGACTTTATGTACATACACTATAATTCCAAACGTATTGGGACATCTGCCTTTACACGCACATGAACTTTAATGGCATCCCAGTCTTCGACTGTAGGGTTCAATGTATATGTAAAGTGCTGCGTAAAATAAATAAAAAATAAACTATGTGCGCCCCCTGGAATGAACGGGCCGTTAGGGCTCACTCAAACAAGGTGCACTGATTAACTCAGGCTTAAAGCAACGACACTGAAAAAAAAACAGGTGCCTTGTTCACACCATACAAGTTCCCAGAAGTGCATGTGAACTAGCATTAAACACAGTGGCCCGGATTCTTGAAACACTTACGCCTACGTATCTACAGATACGCCGCGTAAGTGCACAGATGCGCCATCGTATCTATGCGCCTGAGTCTGCAAGCAAGATACGCCTGAAATTTGGCTTCATACGACCAACGTAAGTTTCCTACGCCGTCGTATCTTGGGCGCATATTTACGCTGGCCGCAAGGGGTGCTTCCATTGATTTACGCGCCGAATATGTAAATGACCGGCATACGTCTATTCACGAACGTACTTGCGCCCGTCGCTGTAATATACGCCGTTTACGTAAGGCGTACGTCCGGCGTAAAGTTATTCCACCTAAAGGAGGCGCATCCCTTGCAAAGATATGGACGACAGAACAGCTGTCAAATTTTACGTTGTTTACGTAGGACTACGTGAATAAGGCTGGGCGTAGCTTACGTCACGTCGTAGGCAGTGATTCAACGTATCTTATGGAGTATTTTAGACGTGATTCTGAGCATGCGCACTGGGATGCGTCCACGGTACGGCGCATGACCTGTTCGTTCGGACCATCATTTGCATGGGGTCACGGTCCATTTAAATGGATCACACCCACTGTCCACCTACTTTGAATTAGGCGGGCTTACGCCGAATAATTTACGTTACGTTGGCGCAACGTAGGGAGCGAGTGCTTTGTGAATACTGTTCTTGCCGCTCTATCTTACGTCGGCGTAGCGCATATGAGATGCGCTATGCCGGCAGAAAGATGCGCGGCTCTACGAGAATCCAGCCCAATGCCTTCGCCTGTACAGGAAAAATGCAATAAAAAAATATAAAAAAAAATCAGATTTTAATATCTAGTAAAACGTAGCGCAACATGCTGAAAATGAACAAGCCCTAGGACAGGGGTTGGCAACCTTGACCCTCCAGCTGTGGTGAAACTACAAATCCCATCATGCCTCTGCATCTAGGAGTCATGCCTGTGATTGTCAGTGTCCTGCCATGTCTCATGGGACTTGTAGTTTCAAAACAGCTGGAGGGCCGAGGCTGCCTACCCTTGCCCTAGGCCGGGGTTCATTCTCACCAGGTATGCTAGGGTGCATTTGTGAACCCATTACCAACACATGGCAAAGAAAAATAATGGTTTTATGCAGGGCTGTGGAGTCGGTAGATAAATTTTTCCGACTCCTCAGTTTTATGTACTTCCGACTCCGACTCCCCGACTCCTCTGTATTAATATGCGAATGTATTTTATACATTCCTTGAGGGAAAGAAACGCAACCTACCACAGGACTACTGGCTGGGAAGCCAACAGTCTACTGTATTGCACAGTTTAAGCAAAAGACAAACACAATGAAAACAATCAAGTGGCTGGATAGTAGCAGCAGGCATAAACATCAGGAACAGGATCTTTACCAGTTCAAAAAGACAAACCACATTATTTGGTTGTTTTAGAACAAAAACAAAGATTATCAATAATGAACCAAAAACAAAATCTGTAAAACCTAGAAATGGTTTATATTAATCTTGAAATGTAGTTATAGGCTTAGTAAATGCAAATCAATTCAATGTAGAGTTCTAAGGAAGAGAATTGCCTCTGCCAGATCCTCTTTCATAGAGGCTCTTAAAGGGGAGGTTAACCCTAAAAACTACTTTTTTTTTATTACACTGCCCCCCCACATTACAATACGATTAAGGCTATTATTTTTTTTTTTGATGCTGTACATACCTTTGTACAGCATATTCACCCGTGGCATCCGGGTTGCGAGTCCCGCGGGAGTGGGCGTTCCTAAAATGTCTGTGATTGACGTTTTTACCAAAAACGAGCTCCCCCCCGTCGCGTAAGCCACGTCACGGTTGGCGAAAGGAGTCGAACGGCGAGTGGGCGCTATACTGCGCATGCGCATCGCCGTTCGGCTCCTTTCGCCAATCGTGACGCGTCTTGCGCGACGGGGGGGAGCTCGTTTTTGGTAAAAACGTCAATCACAGACATGTTAGGAACGCCCACTCCCACGGGACTCGGAAGCCGGAAGCCACGGGTGAATATGCTGTACCAAGGTATGTACAGCATCAAAAAAAAAAATAAGAGCCTTAATCGTATTGTAATGTGGGGGGCCAGTGTAATAAGAAAAAGTAGTTTTTAGGGTGAACCACCCCTTTAAGTCAGACTTTATTATTTTTAGGGCTGAAAATAATCTTTCGACACTGACTTGGGTGGGTGGCATTGCAGTAACTATTCTGGCCACATCACTAACGATCTCTGGATAAACAAGGATGGCTTCTTCAACAGTAAGTTTTGATGAGCGATCATACTTTTCAACTTCTTTTAGTGCTTTATAAAACTCCTGTTGGAATTTTTTTATTTGGACACTTACTGGTTCTCTAACATGCGTTCCCTGTAAAAGCAGAACACAACACTATGGAAAGTATAAGTATTGCAGCTCCTAATTGTGCGTTGCGTGCCATATAGTGAAGCACATGAAAAGCATGCGTCTTCACGGTCACTTAACGTGTTCGTTTTGCGGTTACGTGAGGCACTGCATGCATTGGTCTTTATTCTTACAGTAGAGAAGTCATTAATTCCAATCTAAATTTAGTAGGAGTCGGAGCATTGTTTGCCGACTCCAGGTACCCAAAATTTCCCCCGACTTCGACTCCGACTCCACAGCCCTGGTTTTATGGATGCAGTTCCCATAAGCATACTGCGTTTGCCCAGCAAAAAGTACAGCATGCACTACTCTTTTACAACGCCATGCATTCAAATGCCTGCATGCAAACATGCACAAAAGCGCATAAATGCAATGCATTGCAAGCAAGAAAAAAAAAAAAACATACAGCGCATATAAAGTGCATTACTAAAAACGTAGGCACCACAAAGCAACGCGCATGTCAATGAGCTCATAATGTCCTCCATCTCATGTTTACATCTAACGATTGCACATTTTTAGCTACTTAACTACGACAAGTACAGAAGTACCCACTTAAAATTCAACATAACTCCCCACGTCTCTGGAAGCTAGAGCCCTCCGCTTTGTAAACGGAAAGTCCTGCGGTATTTCTGACATCATAATGGGGTCGCGTCACGCGGCCATTTTAGATATAAATATTACTAAGTGCCATTTATCTCTCAGCAAATTACATCGGGAATATGTGAGACGCGTGTAGCCAGTCCCCCTCCGGAGCGGCCACAATCGATAGCAGACTGCGTTAAGTGTCGGGATTCGTATTCGGCCAGACTGCGCTAGTCCGAGACGTGATTAGAGCAATTTATTTTCAGTACTTGTTATATAAGACACTATCAAGCTGTCTGCGGGGAATTGCAAAATATCTACTACTGACATACAAGCTGTTTAAGTGGTCCGAGGCAAATCACCGCAAATATTTACTCCAGCGAGCAGATGGCAAGGTCAATTTCAGGCAGGAAGAGATGATGTACACAGCGCAGCAATCCATAACGGCTAATCAGATTCCACTTTTCATCATAGGTCACCGTTTACTGGCTGCTGTGGACAAGTTCAAATTTGATTGGTGGCTTTGAAGCGTATAGTCAGCATTCAGCTTATTCAATAAAGAGCTCCTTTTCCTAAACTCCAGGCAGCTTCATTCAGCTCTGTAATCATAAATACGTTGGCAAATTTATTTTTCTAAATGCAAGCAGTGTAAGTACCTAAATGTGACCTGATGTCAGTCCCTGTACAGCAGGGCTGGATTGTAAAAAGAAAAAGCAGCACCAGTAGCCTATCAGTTCTAGTGCTGACAAGTTAAAGGGATTGTGTAAAGGTTTGTTTAAAATAAAAAAATTAAAAATAACAAACATGTTATACTTCGCTCCTCTGTGCAAGATATTTGTACAGAGTGACCCCGGTCTTCCTCTTCTGGGGTCCCCAGCAGAGCGCCTGGCTCCTCCTCTTCTCAAGTGCCCCCACAGAGAGACGCTTTCCATGGGGGCATTGACACAGACAGCAGGACTTGGCCCCGCCACCCGTGGCACTGGATTTGATTGACAGCAGTGGAGCCAATGGCTCCACTGCTATCAATCTATCCAATAAGAACCTGAGACAGCGGCTGGAGCTGCTGTGCTCGTACCCGTCACTGGAAAGATCAGGCTCAGGTAAGTAAAAGGGGAGCTGCTGCACTACAGAAGGTTTTTCACCTTAAAGGGGTTGTAAAGGTACAATTTTTTCCCCTAAATATCTTCCTTTACCTTAGTGCAGTCCTCCTTCACTTACCTCATCCTTCCATTTTGCTTTTAAATGTCCTTATTTCTTCTGAGAAATCCTCACTTCCTGTTCTTCTGTCTGTAACTCCACACAGTAATGCAAGGCTTTCTCCCTGGTGTGGAGTGTCGTGCTCACCCCCTCCCTTCGACTACAGGAGAGTCAAGACGCCCTCTAAGGCCTCGTACACACGACCGGACATGTCCGCTGAAACTGGTCCGCCGACCAGTTTCAGCGGAGAGATCCGATCGTGTGTACAGGCTAGCGGACAGATTTCCAGCGGACAAATGTTTCTTAGCATGCCAAGAAACATGTCCGCTGGAAAGCTGTCCGGCGGACATGTCCGCTGGTTAGTACGTCTAACCAGCGGACCAAAATCCTGCGCATGCGTCGAATTGATTCAACGCATGCGTGGAAGCATTGAACTCGCGCGAGAGAGAACATCGGTGTCGTCTACGTCACTGCGTTCTCTGTCCACGCGGATTTCGGTTTGATGGTGTGTACAGCCATCAGACCGAAATCTCCGAGCGGACATGTCCGATGAAAACGGGCCGCGGACCGTTTTCATCGGACATGTCCTCTGGTGTGTACGAGGCCTGACACACAGCTCCTTTCTCTATCTGCAACGTAGAGAGCGTCATAACTCTCCTGTTTTCCAGGGGAGGGGTCGAGCACGACACTCCACACCAGGGAGAAAGCCTCGCAATACTGTGTGGAGTTACAGACAGAAGAACAAGAAGTGAGGATTTCTCAGAAGAAATAAGGACATTATAAGCCGAGGCACCTCATTTTACAACAAAAAATGGGAAAACTTATTGACTCGAGTATAAGCCTAGGGTGTCCATCTGCATGCCTCACTGTGCCCATGTGCATGCCTCGCTGTGCCCATGCCTCACTGTGCCCATGACTAGACTGATGTTTAACATGGGAGTCTATGGAAGGGGTGCCCGGCTTTGAAAAATTGATGCTGAAAAACTCGGCTTATACTCGAGTATATACGGTACTAATCATTTAGGCTGGGAAGGAAATTAAGCAGGTCCTATCTGACTTGCTGCATTCTCTGAGAAGCTCACATTGTGCAGTGAAATCAGAGTAAGACATTTCAGTACAGGAAAGGAACCTGAAAGACTGAAAGGCAAGAATGGCGTTCAGTTTTAAGAACTTTTTAATTCACTCTTGGAGCCAAAAAAAAAAAAAATCCAAATATTTTGTATGCCAAGCAGAACTCTCTGTGTGGTGTTAAACTGGCATTCATCAAGAAACTATTGTATGGACAATCACCGCGGGTTCCTTTCCAAACCGCAATTAATAAGGGTAATTGCAATCTGCCTGCCAGCCCCCTTGGTGTTAATGTAACGCGCTAATACAGCCGCCTGAACGCAGGAGAAAATGGCATCCCTAGGAATGGCTTGACAAGGGGAAACGACATTAATTCAGTGGATCACCTTTCAAGGTCAGGGAGAGAAAATGAGAGAGTCAGCGAAAAGAAAGAGAGGAAGCTGGATACAAACTGGAACATTCCTTAGGAAATTCCAGAGAGGGAGAGAACAGCGGGACACCAAACGGGGCGCAATATTAACCGGATACGCATTTCTCGTCTGCGGCTCCGCTTCACCCGTTAAATGCCGGGGGACTCAACCGTCTACTTCTCTCTGGAGATAATAGAGATGCGTTTATAAATTTAAAGCTGAACTCCAGGAAGAGAGAAAAGACACAAGTTAAATCTCTGTATTCATAATTACATTTTAAATGTTTTTTTTTTCTTTTTTAATGGAAACAGTGCAAGTGCCTGAATTTGGCTTAGTATCAGCCTCTTTCAGTTTACTGTACAGCCTATACAGCAGAGATCAGAGGTGGGGAGGAAGAAGCAACACAAAGAGCCAATTGGGTGTGCTGCCGTGTAAGGAACATGCCGATAGGAGGAGAGAGCCTAAAGACGGATAAATGAGCTCATCAGTGGGCGGCGCTACTCCTTTGACGGTCTGTGGTTGGTATGGTGGTTTGAGGAGTAGGTGGTTGGGATAGATGGGTTGGATAAGAGTGGATTGGAGTTGGTTGGCTGGGTAGAGAGGAATAGGGATGGTTGCAATGGGCTAGGGTGCGATGAGCATAGGCGTGCGCAAGGGGTGTGCCTGGTGTGCCTGGGCACACTCTTATCCTGGGGTTGGCAACCTGTCAATGGTGGGCAGGTGACAGGTAAACCGCAATCCTAACTTGCCGACCCTCAGAACCTGGACAGGAGAGGTTGTGCGGGTGGAATATAGTGATATCGATCTGTCTTTTCCTCCTGTAGCAGCTGAAATTAGGCTTCTCCTCCTCTTCCTATTGTCAACATTCAGCTGCCACAGGAGGAAAATATAGGGGATCAATACTAATATATTCCACCCCTCCTTTCCCTGTTCCTCTTCCTTCTGTTGCCCGGGTCCCCCATGTGTTCCCTTGCTCCCCCTTCCTCCCATTGTTTCAGGATGGAGAGCGGGGAAGAGGCCGGTAAATATGTCAAATGCATATGTGTTAGAGCTTTGGGGTGCACACCCTAATGCAATAGGCTGCGTACACCTATGGCGATGGGGTAGGTTGGGGTTGGATAGGTGGGATTGGGTGGGATGGGGGTGGAGAAGGGTGTGATAGTGTGGGATGGGGTTGGTTGCGATGGGATATGGTGGGATGGGATAGGTTGGGGTTGGATAGGTGGGATGGGGGTGGATAAGCATGGGGTGGATAATGGTGGGATAGTGTTGGTTGGATGGGTGGAATTTGATTGGATTGGTTGCGATGGGATAGGTTGGGGTTGGATAGATGGGATTGGGTGGGCTGGAGGTGGAGAAGGATGGGATAGGGTTGGATGGATAGGTTTGATGGGTGGAGTGGGATGGGGTTGGTTGCAGTGGGATGGGGTTAGAGTCAATTGGGTGGTATCGGGTCGGATGGGTGGGTGGGATTGAATGGGGTGAATCAGGGTGAGATGGATGGACTTGATGGATGGATTCAATGGTTGCGGTGGGATAGGGTGGGATGTGTGGAATAGGGTTGGTTGGAGTTGGGTGGTATTGGGAGGGTTGGAGGGTGAGATTGTGAGATATTCAGTGGATGTAAGTGCAAGTGAAACTACAGCAGAGAAGGTCAGTGGAAGATCAATGGAACAATGGTAAGCAAATTTGAACTGAAAAATCTTCATTTGCCAACAAACTCTTTGTTTTTTCACAGAACTGAATATCAAAACAATCAGATTAATGAACCATCGGACTAGACCATGTATTCTGCTGCTCACTGTCCTCCTTGTTGGAGGCTCTGACATGAGAAAGCAAAGCCCTGCCTCTACCAAGATGGCCGCCTCCATACAGAGAGAAAAGACATGGTAAACTAAAGCTCTAGTTTAAAAAATAAAAATAAAATTGTATTTAACTTTTTTTTACTAATTGATTCTGTGGTCACATGACCTCTCAGTCCCACTTTTCCCCCACAGCTCAGCTGGCCGAGGAGTGGAGAATGTGCAAGAAGCTTGTCAGCTCCTGACGATATCACAGATCCAAGAGAGGATCTCTCTCATCATGGAAACCCAACGCTGCTGGGTATATAGGGGTGAGTGACACCCTTTGCCATCCTTGCCAAAGGTCACTAGTACTTGCACTGTGAGGGGCAGGACGGGGTGTAGCAGCTGTAACTATGGCACTATAGGTATGCTGTCCGTCAGTATGGTGTCCAGTATCCCTGTGTCAGAAAAAATTATGAAAACTGACCATGCTAGGATGGATCTGCTCATGTGCCTAGCATGATTAGTTACACACAGGAAGAGGTTGTTTCCGGAGGGGACTGGCAGGATCGCCAGGTGTTTTATGACTGTACAGATGCACCCAGACATTACGGAGACAAGGACTAAGGCTGCCCATACATTGAGGGATTCTTCCATCTACACTATATGGTGCTGATGGCCAAATCCTCCTGTTGGGCGATTGTATTCTCACAGGCGACAGTGCCGGGTGTTAGAATATCTGAACTGCGACTGCATCTGATTGGAAGTAGCTGCTGTAAGCCAACAATTTTCTGCAAAGCTCCATTGATTTTGCAGTCGATAGATGTTGAGCAGAAGGGGGCCAACAGGGCCACCCACAAAGTGAATTTCAGAAGGTTCTTCAGGAACCAGAGGAAATTCACAGTATATAACGATGTTGACTGACACATTTTTCATTTTGCGGCCAGCATAATCGTATTTTTTTTGTGAATTTGACTTTTATTATCGCATGCAATCATTTTATGCAAATGAGCCATGTGACAGTGTTATCGCATGCGGTAAACGTTAATGAATCGACCCCTAAGTCACTAACACATCAATGTTAGCAGTGGCGGCATAGCATAGCATGAATCTATCCATGGCTGCCACCGCGGCCACCCCCATTCATGCGTCCGGCCCCTTTCAGGGCACTGGGTGCATGAATTACAGCTGCCAGGATTTTTATTTATTTTGTAATGTTGATCCATATGGATCAAGGGAGCTCCTGTCTTCCTCTGTGTAGCCGATCGATCGACGTGTGAGGGGTTAATCCGAGTCAGCTGCAGGGAAGCCTGTTTTTTCTCTGTGTAGCCGGATTGATCGTTGGCGAGTGAGGGGATAATCCAAGTCAGTTGCATGGAGCCCGTATATTTGTGTGTGTAGCCGCGGATCTATCGGCGTGTGAGAGGTTAATCTGAGGGGTTAATCCGAGTCAGCTGTATGGAAGCCTGTGGAGCGGGATCGATGGGCGTGTGAGGGGTTAATTTGGACAGGATCCAATTAACCCCTTTTTTTTTTTAAGCACCTGATTAGAGCCAGAGGCTCCAATAGGCTTCAAAATCGGATGGGCTTGGGTCGCAGAGGATGCGCTCTGATCCCAAACAGGTGTGTTGCAACAGCAAATGAATATTCCCCCCAAAAAAAAAGGTCACTGCCCCCACCTATAACTGGTCTTCACAGCAAGGAGCACTGAAAGGGCAAACGCATGCCAAATAAAACAGAAGAATTTCCAAGCTCAACTCACCAACAAGCCTCCGACCAACCGAAATAACCTGTCCAACAGTATGCGTTAAAAACAGGGGTTTAGTTGCACACATTTGCAAATACATGCATAAGCTGCAGGCCCTGCCAAGGCACCCTGTATCCTGCAGACCCTAAGGCTGCATTCACACCTAAGCGACAGCCGCGTACGCGTGTAGCGGCAGATTTGCCGCGATTACAAATGTTTCTTTTTTTTTTTTTCTAAAGTATTCCCATTGCTGTCTATGGGAAAACGCGCCTGTCGCGTGAAAAAAAGGGTCCGGGACTTTTTTTCAGGCGACAGGCGTTGCGCGTCTATGAGATGTGAACCATCTCCATAGACGGCAATGGGAATTCTCCCCTCTAGCGACAGAAGCGTCCCGCGTCGGGCGTTTTGTCGCTTAGGTGTGAATGGGGTCTAAGGCCCGGATTCATGTAGAACCGCGTATCTTTGTGCGGGCGTAACGTATTCTATTTACGTTACGCCTCCGCAACGTTGACAGGCAAGTGCCGTATTCTCAAACCAAAGTTGCGGCGGCGTAGCGTAAATAGGCCGGCGTAAGCCCGCCTAATTCAAATGTGGTAGATGTGGGCGTGTGTTATGTAAATTTTATGTGACCCCACGTAAATGACGCTTTTTACGTATCTGTACTGCGTCGGCCGGGCGTACGTTCGTGAATTGGCGTATCTAGCCGATTTACATATTTCTAGGCGTAAATCAGCGTACACGCCCCTAGCGGCCAGCCTAAATATGCAGTCAAGATACGACGGCGTAAGAGACTTACGCCGGTCGGATCTAATACAAATCTATGCGTAACTGATTCTAAGAATCAGGCGCATAGATACGGCGGCTCGGACTCAGAGTTACGACGGCGTATCTGGAGATATGCCGGCGTAACTCGTACGAGAATCCGGGCCTAAATCTAAATTTGAAGAGTCTCCACAGTGGGAGCGCATGTATTCTAATGGATAGATGAAGGGCAGATGACTGGAGGGAGCCCAACCCTCCTTAAAGGCGCAGGAACACACTAGACACCCAGCACATTGCACAATGGCAGCAAAGGTGTCGGTGCGTTGCCTGACCAATATGTCAACAATCCAAAAAAGGGCACTGCCCTCACCTATAACTGCAAGGCAAGGAGCACTGGAAGGGCAAACGCATGCCAAATAAAACCAAAGAATCTCCAAGCTCAACTTACCAAATGAATATTCACTGTTGAAACACTCATCCTCAATCGGGCCAATCAGAAGCGGGTGAGGGACCCCTTTTCCGATTGTCCGAAAAGAGAAAAACTCCTGATTGGCCGCCAAGGAGGAGGGAGGAAACGGAAGCTGCTGCTGCCGCCGCCACCGCGATGTCCCGGGAGAACAGGAGGCCGCAGGAATACAGCAGGAGAATGGGAGGCCACGAGCAGGGAAAGCCGCCGCCGCCGATGGGGTAAGTGCTACCGACCATCCCTGTGGTGTGGAGGGGGGTTGTACCGTCCCCCCGAAAAAAAAAAAAAATCCACTAGCCACCACTAATGTTAGGCCTCGTACAGACGATCGGATCTATCCGCTGGGATTGATCCACGGATCAGTTCCAGCGGACAAATCCGGTCGTCTGTACGGCTTAGCGGAGATTCGTCCAGCCGATCGATTTCAAGCGGATATAAATTTCTTAGCATGCTAAGAAATCTATCCGCTTGAATCGTGTCCAGCGGATTGATCCGGTCGTCTGTACAGACTCACCGGATCAATTCGTCCGCTTCCATCCCTCGCATGCGTCGTAATGATTCGGCGCATGCGTGGAAGTAGTTACCTTCCAGCGTCACGCACGTCGCCGCGTCATTGTCGCGGCGACGGCGCGACACGTCACCGCGGATGTATTCCGCGCGGATTTCGATCTGATGGTGTGCACAGCCATCAGATCCAAATCCGCCAGAGGATTTATCCGCTGGAAACGGTCCGGCGGACCGTTTCCAGCGCATATCCTCTGGTGTGTACGGGGCCTCAAGGTTAACATCTAGCTTTTTCATAAGGAGAGGTGTCAATAGCAGCCTACATTGGAGCATAGGTGTGCACAGGGGGTGTGCCAGGGGTGACTAGGCACACCCTAATGACCCAGTGCACATTAGCATTATCATTCTGTGTGCCAGTGGAGAGATGGCAAATATCTTCCTCTGACCAGTTCGGTTATTAATGAAGTGCTACTGTAATTCTTTCACCGTACCGGTTCTGCCATAAGAGTGTGTGTATATGTATATATATAAATCACACACATGCATGTGTGTTTGAGCTTTGGGGTGCACACCCTAATTCAATAGGCTGCGCACACCTATGCCTAGGAGACATTTCCTACCTAATGAGTTCTGCGTTGCTTCCAACAAGCAGATACTTTTGTTTCCTATCTTCATTATGGAGGAAGCACCTGATTGGTTGCTGTAAGCAATACCGACTGTTCTTCCTTCACACAGCATAAGCAATAAGCCCCGCACATAAATAAGAATTCCTCTCCTAATACATCGATATGACCGAGAACGGAGGAAAGCGCGGCGGCGGCGGCACAAATTACGGTTCAGTTTTATCATCCAGAACCCTCTTAGCAGCCGGCGGTTTTCTTCCGTGCCTGGCCCCCGCCGCAGTACTCCGGTGATGGATCTGCCCCTTGGGTATGGAAAGCAGGTCTAAAAATATATTCATGTTTGCCTTGTGTCACGTACAGGAGTGCGAGCGGCGACCTATCTCAAATGGGAATCAGCCTGTGAGTCTACGCAGGCTGGGAGAGGTAATTCTTCCAATCGGCCAAATGAAATGGAGACATGTTAGATCAGCGATGCATGAATATTTACCCAGGCCCGGCTTAATGCACTCCAACCTGGGTTCAATTTTGCAAATTAAAATGAGCAGCGTGTGGATGGGGAGATTAAAGTGCAGCGTCCTACAGGCTGCTGGCTCCCTGGATGAGGTATTAAGTGATCTTGGGCTCCTGTTTGACGGGTTATTTTTGTTTTGCTATGGGGAGGAGGTCAAAAAGGACTTAAAAAAAAAGAAAAGAAAAAGGCCATAGGTCAGGAGAAGGTCACGTCATACACTTTTGAGCATGGAGTGTACACTGCTCCTCGCCCATGGTGAATGTGACCCTTAAAAAGGAAAGCTCCACTTTTGACCCTTTTCTTCTATTCAACATAATCCACAATTAAAGGAGGTGTAAAGGCAGAAGGTTTTTTATCTTAATGCATTAACCACTTGTACATATACGTCCGCCGAATGGCACGACTGAGCAAAGCAACGTTGCATTGAATTTGCTGGCGTGCGGGAGCTCCGTGAGCGTGCCCCGCGGACTCCATGTTCGCCGGGTGCCCCGCAATCGTCTCACGGAGAGGCAGAACAGGGGGGGGGGGATGCCTATGTAAACAAGTAATTTCCCAGTTCTGCCTAGTGACAGGACAGTGTTCTACTGCTCCCTGTCATCGGGAGCAGTGATTCGCTGTCATGTCAGCGGTAGCCCATCCCCCTCACAGTTAGAATTAGGGGTGCAACGGATCGTCACCGATCCGTGATCCGAACGGGTCACCCTGTTCGGATCGGCACACGACGCGATCCGCAGAGCGCTCCGGAGCCTCGGCCGTAGGAAAGTCCCCGGCTTAGGCCTAGCTCCGGAGCGGCGACCATCTTGCTCCACCCCTGTGTGCTTGTCAGAGCACAGCGTGACACTCCTCCCCGCCTCAGCGCGCTCACTACAGACCCGGAACTGCCTGCAGACATGTGGAGACAGCATCGGTGAGCTCTGCACCTGCAGGTAGGAGCTACACCATCACCTGGGGAGCATGTCTGTACACCAGAGTGGAGGGGGGTGATGCCAGGGTGGAGGGGGGTGACGCCAGGGTAATGATAGTGATTAGGTGGGTGTAACAAGATTTGGCTTATTTTTCTTTTTGCTGATCCGAAAATGATCCGATCCGTGACTCCTGATCCGAGGATCGATCCGATCCGTGATTTTTTTTATCCGTTGCACCCCTAGTTAGAATCACTCCCTAGGACACACTTAACCCTTTCATCGCCCCCTAGTGTTTAACCCCTGCCAGTGTCATTTACACAGTAATCAGTGTATTTTTATAGCTCTGATCGTTGTATAAATGACAATGGTCGCAAAATAGTCTCAAAAGTGTCCCATGTGTCCGCCATAATGTCGCAGTCCCAATAAAAAAAAAATGCAGATTGCCGCCATGACTAGTAAAAAAAAAGAATAATAATAAAAATGACATAAAACCATCCCCTATTTTGTAGACGCTCTAAATTTTGGCCAAACCAATCAAAATACGCGTATTGCGATTCTTTTTACCAAAAATATGTAGAAGAAAACATATCGGCCTAAACTGAGGGAAAAAATTGTTTATTTTTTTTTTAAATGTGGGATATTTATTATAGCAAAATGTGTTTTTTTTTTTCAAAAATTTCGCTTTTTTTTTGTTTATAGCGCAAAAAATTAAAACCTCAGAGTTGATCAAATACCACCAAAAGAAAGCTCTATTTGTGAGAAAAAAAGGACGTCAATTTTGTTTGGGTGCAACGTTGCACAACCACGCAATTGTCAATTAAAGCGACACAGTGCCGAATCGCAAAAAGTGCTCTGGTCAGGAAGGGGGTAAATTCTTCCGAGGCTGAAATGGTTAAGATAAAAAAATAACTTGTATGTAGCAGCCCCCCCCCCCAAGCACCCCCCTAATTACTTACCTGAGTCCCATCTCTCTCCAGCGATGTCCATAAATGTTTAAGACGTCTGGGACACTCCTGATTGGATGAGACACAGCAGCAGCGCCATTGAGACACAGAAGCAGCGGCAAAAAATTTATTTCTTTAAAAATGGGATATTTATTATAGAAAAAAAAAATTTTCGCTCTTTTTTTGTTTATAGCGCAAAAAATAAAAACCGCAGAGGTGATCAAAAACCACCAAAAGAAAGATCTATTTGTGGGGGAAAAATGATAACAATTTCATTTGGTTACAGTGTTGCATGACCGCGCAATTGTCATTCAAAATGTTACAGCGCTGAAAGCCTGGGCAGGAAGGGGTGAAAATGCCCGTTATTGAAGTGGTTAAAGGAGACAGCAGACAGAAAGGGCACTCAGTGCTCTGGATTGAGACAAGAACACACTATAGAGCAGTGGTTCTCAACCTGGGGGTCGAATGATGATTTGCCAGGGGTCCCCAAATCCTGGGCTGTTCTTGAATCCCGCTCTGCTCTCCCTAGCCTTTTTGCGGCTGCCTAGCTAGGCTGTTCCTGGATCCCGCGGCTGCCCACTTAGCATCTTTGCAGCTGCCCATTCAGTTCACAGCATGGCTGGGGGGCAGAGACTGGAGGTCAGCTGACTGGTGAGGAATGTGAAGTGGGAGGGGCTGGATGAGACCCTATCTCCGGATTTCGGCATAGGTGTCACTGCTGAGAGACACTACAAAGTCGAAGACACAGTGAGTAACACTACCTGTGATTAGAGTTGCCATTAAAAGCCCCCACTACAGTTCTAAGATCAGCAGATGACCTTGATCAAGAGAACCAAAGTTGGCTGATCAGAACCCCCCTGCACTACCACTGATCCCACCCCCCACCTGCACTGTCACTGATCCGATTCCCCCCACCAAGGAGTAAGATAAGGAATAAAAAATAAAGAATACATGAAAAGAGGGGGAGGGACAAAGATAAAGGTGGAGAAAGAAAAAGAAAGATGGTGAGAGAGAGGGATGGGGGGAAACAAGAAATTAGGATAGAGAGATAAAAGGGGAAAAAAGGAGAACAAAGAGAAGAGTGGTACATCCTAAAATGTACCATAAGGGGTTTTAATACTGTACGAGTTGGAAGGGACTTAGGGATCGCTAAATGTCCGTGGGTTAGGGGGCGCAAATTACTTGTCTTGGCTTAGGTGCTGACCACCCATGCTACGATTTTTTTTTTTTTTACTGTTAGGGGTCCCCACAACTTGAGAAATTTTATCAAGGGGTCACGGTAATAGAAAGGTTGAGAACCACTGCTATAGAGGGATAGGCTTTGTTCACATTTCATGTCTGAGGTTTTGAAGCACTTTAAAATTTGGATATTTATTACAGCAAAAAGTACAAAATATGGTTTTGTTTTCAAAATCAACCACCGCCAAAAGAAAGCTCTGTTTGTGGGGGAAAAAAAGGACATACATTTTATTTGGGTACAATATCGCATGACCGCGCAATTGTCCGTTAAAGTGACGCAGTGCCGTTTTATCGGGGAGCGTATGGGCACCCTATTTTGATGCAGGGTGGAGACTGCGCACCAAGCAATCCAGGTGAGACCTATCAGAGGCTGTAAATCGGCTCCCGTCTCTTTGCGCCGGGGGAGCGCCTCTCTCCATCTCCTCTGCTTTTTTTCTTTCAGCGTTTCCCAAAAATCCCAGATGTGCCGAGATTGATAAAAAAAAAAAAAAAGGGAGACAGAGAGCTGAAAATCAGAACGAAGTGCCGGCTTTTGTTCTTGAGCATTGTAGCTGAACTAATTATTACTGTATGCCGTCTAATGAAATAGGGTTGTTGCAGATTAAAAAGGAAAGTATTAAAAGATGAGATGTGGGGGTCACCGTGAAGAGCCAGCCATGTACAAACTTCACTGTCTTCACTTAAAAGAAGCACTCCATTCAAAAGCACAGAAAACCTTTTTTGCTCGCTTAGATGATTTCCTTTCAAACCTTGCGTCGTCATTTGTCATTACCTGAAGTCTGTTTTTTACCCAGTTGTCACAATCTGAGTGATTGGGAGTGCTTTTCTGTAAGCTGCTGCGGGGGAGTGGGTAAGATGCTGCGGGGGAGTGGGTGGCAATTCAGAGAGCTCACATGTGGGCTTCCCCAGGAAGGAACTTTTCACTTGTCCAAAAATTTAAGTGGGGGGGCGGGGGGTCAGTGGTAAGGCTGACCTAGTACTTAGAGCCGGTTCACACAGGGGCGACTCAGCCGCCTGACAAGTCGCGTCCTGTTCTGTACAATGGAACCGTTCTAATAGGAGCGACTCAAGTCGCTCCGACTTGGAAAGGTTCCTGTACTACTTTGGGGGCGACTATCATTGACTTCAATACAGAAATCATTTTGCAAGTCGCCTCTGAAGTCGTCTGCAGATTGCCTTGCCGAGTCGCGCGACAAGTCGTGCCGCTCCAGTGTGAATCCGAGCGTCCAAAACGCGGTGACATCCAACACTACGACGAGCCTAGAAAAATGAAGTTCAATGCTCCCGAGCATGCGTTGACTTGTTTCTGAGCATGCATGTTTTTTTCTCCGTCGGAGTTTCATACAGATGAACGTAATTTCTGATAGGATTATCAGAATTTGCATTGTAGGGAGGGTTGTGTTAGGGTAAAGTTACAGGGGATGTTGTGTTATGGTTACAGGGATGAGTGTTGAGGTTTCAGAAAGGGTAAGTGCTATGGGTAGTGTTAGGGTTATAAGGAGAGTTGTGTTAGGGTTATAAGGAGAGTTGTGTTAGGGCTATAGGGAGGGTTGTGTTAGGGTAGAGTTACAGGTGATGTTGTGTTACACTTACAAGGATGAATGTTGAGGTTTCAGAGTGGGTTATGCTAGGGTTGTGTTAGAGTTATAGGGAGGGTTGTGTTAGGGTAGAGTTACAGGTGGTGTTGTGTTATCGTTACAGGGATGAGGGTTGAGGTTTCAGGAAGGGTAAGTGTTATGGGTAGTGTTAGTGTCATAGGGAGAGTTGTGTTAGGGTAGAGTTACAGGGGATGTTGTGTTACGGTTATAGGGATGAGTGTTGAGGTTTCAGAGTGGGTTAGTGTTAGGGGTAGTATAAGGCCTTGTACACACGACCGAACATGTCCGCTAAAACTGGTCCGCGGAACAGTTTCCGCGGACATGTCCGACTGTGTGTAGGGCCTAGTGGACAGTTTTCCGGCCGAGCGGACAGGTTTCCAGCGGACAAAAGTTTCTTAGCATGCTAAGAAACTTGTCCGCTGGAAAGCTGTCCGTCGGACATGTCCGATGGTTAGTATGACTCATCGGACATGTCCGCTGGTTATGACGTATAACCAGCGGCCCGAAATCCCGCGCATGCGTCGAATTGATTCGACGCATGCGTGGAAGCATTGTACTTCCGTGTCAGAGAATGTCGGTGTCGTATACGTCACCGTGTTCTCTGTCCGTGGGGATTTTGGTCTGATGGTGTGTACACACATCAGACCAAAACCTCCCAGCAGACATGTCCGATGAAAACGGTCCACGGACCATTTTCATCGGACATGTCTGATCGTGTGTACAAGGCCCTAGGGTTGTATGGAAGGGAGGGTTGTGCTATGGTTGTATTAGGGTTATAGGGAGGGTTGCGTTAGGGTAGAGTTACAGGTGATGTTGTGTTACACTTACAAGGATGAGTGTTGAGGTTTCAGGAAGGGTAAGTGTTATGGGTAGTGTTAGGGTTATAGGGAGGGTTGTGTTAGGGGAGAGTTACAGGGGATGTTGTGTTATGGTTACAGGGATGAGTGTTGAGGTTTCAGGAAGGGTAAGTGTGTTAGAGTTATATGGAGGGTTGTGTTTGGGTAGAGTTACAGGGGATGTTGTGTTATGGTTACAGGGATGAGGGTTGAGGTTTCAGGAAGGGTTACAAGAGATGTTGTGTTACGGTTACGCGGAGGGTAAGGCCCCTTTTACACGGACGGATCAAATGGTGCTTTTAGCTGCGGATTTTCTAGTTTTCTACCGCAGCTAAAAGCACACAATGCTTTCCTATGGCCCCATTCACACACAGCGTTTAGCTGCGATTTTGTTAAATGCGGTTTGGTGTGAATTGAAAAAATAGAATTGAATGCGTCCAGGTGCGATGTAGCGCAGCTACATGCACATAACCGCAGGTAATCGCAGTCTTTTTTGTCTACTGTGGATAGCAGCGTGAGAAAAAAAACAAACAGGAAGCACATCATAATCAAAAAAATAAAAAGGGTTGCTATGGGAATGACTACCGCAGCTAAACGCGGCCGCATGTAACCGCACGTAAACGCATGTAATCGCAATGTACAAATGCAGCTAATCGCAGAGGCTGGAGCCTTGAATTTCACGAAACATTTTACATGCGGCAAAACAGCCGTCCGTGTAAAAGGGGCCTTAAAATAAGCAGAGAGCTTGAGGTAGGGCCCTGCTTCTTGCACTGGGATCTCAGGACTAAACAGGACCAGCACCGATCTCCCAGGAAGCCCGTGTATCGCTGGCAATGGCAGTGGAAATTTAGCTTTACTGACGTTGCTAGAACCCCTGTGAGATAAATGCTGATGCCAAACAAAACACCTTCACAATAAAAATAAGAACTCATATTGTGTTCCTCATACCTAGCTGAACCATTATTAGAAGAATTTCTGCAGCCCAACTCTTCTTTACACGGTGTGATTTATATAGAAAAAGATCCTGAGAAGACCCTTAGGAAAGGCGCGTGCCCGCACTTCTACTGCTGTGTGATGGACGGCTTGGCTGGGAAACTTTCAGATGAGATTGCGATTTCTCATCCCGGCATGTGATTGGAGGATGGGAGAATTGAATACCCAGAGGGATGCCCAGGATGCTTGTATAGATTTGGAAACTTCGGTAGACATCCTTATCACACAGAAAATAAGACTGGATGGGGCATTTAAGGTTTCCAGTAGAGTCTTCAGGTAAACAGGTATATTTGCAAACTTGCTTGGTACACTAAAAGCTGCCAGGATGGAATTTAAGAAAACATTGCGTTCCTGCCAGAAAACCAGTGATTTTCTAACTTCCTGCTGCCAACATAACGCATATGTGCGGCAGAAAAGTGGACGAAAGTGGGTGAGGTCAGGACAGTCAAGTTCCTCCACCCCAAACTCACTCATCCATGTCTTTATGGACCTTGCTTAGTGCCCTGGTCCAAAGATTTTGGTGGAGGGGGGATTATGGTGTGGGGTTGTTTTTCAGGGGTTGTGGTTGGCCCCTTAGTTCCAGCAAAGAGAACTAAATTTGCTTGGAATCTAGGAGCCAGCTAAAAAAGTTAGGAGCCAGAAAACGCACCCCGTCCCGACGAGCTTGCGCGCAGAAGCGAACACATACGTGAGCAGCGACCGCATATGTAAACGGTGTTCAAACCACACATGTGAGGTATCGCCGCGATTGGTAGAGTGAGAGCAATAATTCTAGCCCTAGACCTCCTCTGTAACTCAAAACATGCAACCTGTAGATTTTTTTAAACGTCGCCTATGAAGATTTTAAAGGGTAAAAGTTTGTCGGCATTCCACGAGCGGACGCAATTTTGAAGCGTGACATGTTGGGTATGAATTTACTCGGCGTAACATTATCTTTCATAATATTAAAAAAAACTGGGCATAACTTTACTGTTGTCTTCTTTTTTTATAAAAAAAAGTGTAATTTTTCTGTTACAGCGTGATGAATGTGCTTACTCCATTACGAACGCTAGTTTTACCAGAACGAGCGCTCCCGTCTCATAACTTGCTTCTGAGCATGCGCGGATTTTTCACGTCGTAAAAGCCCACACACGACCATTTTTTACAACCCGAAAAACGACAACGTTAAAAACGTTAAAAAATAGAGCATGTTCGAATTTTTTTTTGCCCGTTTTCCAGAACCGGAAAAATGCTCTGGAGCCCACACACAATCGTTTTTAATGACATTAAAAAAAAAAGTCACTTTTTAGAACCCGAAAAGACTGGATTCACACCTATGGCATTTTTAGTGCTTTTTGCATTTTGAAGATTTGCACTACAGAACGTGTTCCATAGGAAACCATGTTAAATGGACTGTAGTACAAATCTACAAGATGCAAAAAGCATCAAAACTGCATAGGTGTGAATCCAGCATAATGCCGCGTACACACGATCGGAAATTCCGACAAGGAAACAGTCTATTTTTTTCAGACGAAATGTTGGCTCAAACTTGTGTTGCATACACACGGTCACACAAAATTCCGACCTTCAAGAACGCGGTGACGTACAACACTACAACGAGCCGAGAAAAATGAAGTTCAATGATTCTGAGTAAGGATGAGCTCTGGCGTGTTCGCATAGAACACGTGCAGAGCCCGCCAAAAAGTAAGCACGGCGCTGTGCTAATCACAGCCAGGGAGACATTGTCCCGATGCTCGGCTGCAGGGATCGTGAAATGTCTCCCTGGCTGTTATTAGCGCAGCGCTGTACACGCTTCCTGGCGGGCTCTGTACGTGTTCTATGCGAACAAGCCAGAGCTCATCCTTAATTCTGAGCATGCGTCAAATTGATTCTGAGCATGCATGTTTTTTTGCGCGTCGGAAGAAGAGCTTTTCTTGTCGGAAAAAGTGAGAACCAGCTCTCAAATTTTTGCGGTCGGAAATTCTGACAGAAAGTCAGATGGAGCCTACACACGGTCAGAATTTCCGACCAAAAGCTCACAAAGAACTTTTCTTGTCGGAATTTCCGATCGTATGTACGCAGCATTAAAGGGTTTGTAAAGGTAAACTTCCTGTTCTTCTGTCTGTAACTACACACCGTAATGCGAGGCTTTCTCCCTGGTGTGGAGAAAGCCTCTTGAGGGGGCGAGCAGGAGTGTCAGGACAAGCTCTACTTTGCAGATAGAGAAAGGAGCTGTGTATTAGTGGGCGTCCTGACACTCTCCCTGACAGGGAGAAAGCCTCGCATTACTGTGTGGAGTTACAGACAGAAGAACAGGAAGTGAGGATTTCTCAGAAGAAATAAGGACATTTAAAAGCAAAATGGAAGGATGAGGTAAGTGAAGGAGGACTGCAACAAGGTAAAGGAAGCTATTTAGGGAAAACATTTTTTTTTTACCTTTACAACCCCTTTAAACTGGGATGCCGTTAAAGTTTATATGCGTGTAAAGGCAGGCGTCCCAATACTTTTGGCAATATAGTGTATCTGTATGCATTTTGTGACGCACTTCATTCGAGATTTTTGGGGGATTTTTATGAATTTAGGCAATATCTTTGTTTATTTATTGCTATGCACATGGACTTTTTCTATTCTTGGCAGCACATAGCAATTGAGATAACAATTACGCTGTATTATTTTTTATTTGCTATTTAATTTTGTTTTTCCAACAAAGGTGGAGTTACATTTTAAGTAGAAAATCTCTTAGAAATAAAAGATAATAAAAATTGTGAAATAACCGCCACGGTTTTGCAGGCATGTACATGAATGGGGTTAAAAAGGAAAAAATACAAATCCAGAGTCGCAGTAACATTGTAACGGCATGCGGATAATCGCTTCCATACCCTTCCAATAAACACATCATTTCACCTTGTTATTGTCTTCTCTTGCTGAAATTTTATGAACTAACATGCAGTGACCTTGCACTTAACACCTTATTAAGGCTGGGAGGTCCCGGGGTGATCACAGCGCCGGGGATTAACCTGATTAAAGGGAGCTCTGGTGGAGTGGGGGGGTCTTGGCCGGGCTTCAGCTGTCTAGTAAAAAAAAGCCTCTCCGGCTCCTTTTATACGGACGCACGGCGCCTTTCTTGTGTTTGCAAAACAGGGAAACACGCTGTTTGTTCCTGGTGGCGATGAAGAATTTCCTAACGGTGTCACGAACTGAAGATGCGCCAAGCCGGTGGCGGGGAAAGCAGCAAACCCGCTCTCTGAGCGAGGGGGATAATCCGACGCTCGCAGCCACTGGCAGAGCAAAGATGTAATGGAGCGTTCCCTTAAAGGAAGACTCTGGAAAGTGCCAACCGGATTTACAGAGCCCATGTATTATCCCTACTGTAAAGACGACAAGTAACCCTTTCATCGATATTATGTCCAACTGTCAGGTACATGTGCAAGAATTCCAAAGGGCAATTATGCTGGAAAACACCTACACTTCAACATTGTGTCAACTGCACTGTGGCGCAATTCATTTTTAATGGCAATACACTTGTGTTGCTGCACTAACTGCATTGTGGTGGAATTGATTTTCAATGGCAATGCACCATGGGAGTTATTTACGAAAGGCAAATCTACTTTGCACTACAAGTGCACTTGGAAGTGCATTCGCTGTAAATGCTGATTTTATTTTCCAATTGTGTGCAACCTAAAATGCTCTTCTTTATATTCCTTGCATGTCCCCCTCGGAGCTACAGCGACTGCACTTCCAAGTGCAATTTCAAGTGCACTTTGCACTTGTAGGCCCGACTTTTAGTGCAAAGTGAATGTGGTTTTCGTGAAAAAAAAAAAAAAACCCTTGTGTTGCCGCGCTAACTGCATCGTGGTGCAATTCATTTTATTGGCAACACACCTGTATTGCTGCGTTAACTGCATTGTGGTGTGTTGCTGAGCTAACTGCAGTGTGGTGCAATTCATTTTAATAGGCAATACACCTACTGTTAACTGCATAGTTACATAGTCGGTAAGGCCGAAAAAATACAATAATCCATCCAGTTAAACCTGTGTAGGTGTATATATATCCGTGTCTAAGAGGATTACCTGTAGTCCAAGGGAGGGGGCGAGCACAACACTCCACACCAGGGAGAAAGCCTCGCATTACTGTGTGGAGTTACAGACAGAAGAACAGGAAGTGAGGATTTCTCAGAAGAAATAAGGACATTTAAAATCAAAATGGAAGGATGAGGTAAGTGAAGGAGGACGGCACTAAGGTAAAGGAAGATATTTAGGATTATTTTTTTTACCGTTACAACCCCTTTAAAATGGTAGTAAACCCAAAAGCAATATTTTATTACATTGCAGCTTACCAATTCTAGAAGTGATGGCTGCATTTATTTTCTTTTTTAGGCTTTCTTCCTTCTAATTTTATCTGGTGATCCAGCCAGTAAGTCTGTTGTTTTTCAACAGAACAAGCTGTCCTGCAGATGTAGCAGTTACAGTGTTGAGACAAACCATTTACCATTGACAGGGGTGCTTATAATGGTCAGCTTTCATTTACGTAAAACGTTTATGCGAAAAGAAAAAAAAAAAAACAACTTGCTGTAACTGCTTATAAATTATTAACTAGAGTTTAGCTTTAGTGTATCTAAATCTGCTGAAAGGCTGCACTGATGGGGCTGCACTGATGGGCTCTGATAGGTAGCACTGATAGGTGACTGATGGCCACTGGATTGGCAGCACTGGTGGGCACTGATAATGAGGACACTGATATTCAGTGCCCTCATTATCAGTGTCAATGTCCCTCTAAGGGCTGTTTCACAAGTCCGCTTGTCAGATTTTTTTAGGCGGACCTGAACGGGCGCTCCGTGCTCTTCTAAGGAGCCGCGGATGTCAGCAGTGACATGTCCGCTGACATCCTACCTGCCAAAGTGTGATGGAGGAAAACCCTACTTTTCCATCCATCTGGCAGATCGGATCAGGTGAACACGGACAGACGGTCCGTGTTCATCCGATCCCCCCATAGGGGAGAGCAGAGAAAAGACAGGGCGGTCCCTGCACAGTGTTCGGGGAGCGCCCTGTCATCCGCCGGCTCAGCGGGGATCAACGGATGAGCATACGGAGGTTCACGGGGCGGATCATTACTGATCCGCCCTGTGTGAAAGGGGCCTAACACAAGCTGGTTATCGGCTCTCTTCTTCTCTCCTCACGCTGTCAGTGTGAGGAAACGAAAGCCGATAACCGGCTTGTGTTGTCAAATCCGTGATCAGCTGTCATTGGACACAGATGATTACGTGGGTAAAGGGCCGCTGTGATTGGCCCCCCGATCTGTGATCAACCGAGTCCGAAGGACTTGCCGATCAGAGAGCGTGCCAAACGCACGCCACGTGGGAAGTACGATCAAGGGAGGACATCAATAGACACCCTCCCGGCAGGGTAGGCCTGCGCTGTAGCTGTCATTCGGGTATAGCGGGGGCTAGGTGGTGTTAAATTCATGATTTTACGAAAAAGTGGAATATAATATATATATATATATATATATATATATATATATATATATATATATATATATATATATATATATATATATATATATATCGTATTTATCGGCGTATACGCGCACTTTTTTGCCCTGAAATTCAGGGCAAAATCGTGGGTGCGCGATATACGCCAATACCCGATTCCCGCGCCAAGTTTGAACTACTGCGCCGGCATATACCGAGCGCAGTACACTCGTGTATAGTCGGGCAGGCTCGGCTCCTCTCGCAGTCACGTCCTGGAACGTACAGGCCGTGACCGCGAGAGAAGCCGAGCCTGCCCGACTATACACGAGTGTACTGCGCTCGGTATATGCCAGGGCAGTAGTTCAAACTCAGCGCAGGAAGCGGGGATCGAGCGGGGAGGACACCGCAGAAGGACGCGGGACCCGACGAGGAGGACACCAGGCGCAGACGGACGCCGGACCCGACGAGGCCGCCGATGGATGCCGCGCAAGACACCAAAACTGTAAGTACTAAAATCTTTTTTTTTTACAGGAATGCGGGTCCACTTTAGGGGTGCGCGCTATACCCCGATAAATACGGCATATATATATTTTTTTTTTTTAAACCGTCAATTTCGGTTTCGGCCAAGTGCATCCAGAATTTTTTTATTTCAGGTCACCACTAGTAATAACTCTTCCTCACTATTCAAAACAAAAAAAAAAAACGTCTTTTTGGCTGGCGTTGTACTTTGCATGTAAAACGTTCCCGTTGTTGTGACCCGGTGGGCGCCCTGCAGATCAGAGATGACAGGGGACGGGTACACGTCTCGCACGCAGTGTAATAAAACGCACAAAGCCCAGCAAGGCGTGACGAGCCTTGTACGGGATCTCCTCCTCCGCCGCCGCCTTCCTCCACTCATCCAGGCCTTAATGAATCCCTGGCCTTGGTGAAATATATCACATCTAGGCGGGCATCGGTGCCTGTCCAACAATACGCTGGCGCAGGAACAGAGCCGGGCGGCCCCCGCCGGGGTACAACGCGTCTCTCAACTGTTCCTTATTAACTGGGACTGTCTATTCTGCTATATGTCAGCCTGTGCCCTCGTCTCTCGCCGGAGCAAAGAGAGACAAAATATTCTTTGGTTACTGCGCGAGCTGCTGGGACAGCGACAAGTTTAATCGTTGGCCCGAGGGTAACAAAGTCAGGAGAACGTTGGGCTTAAAGTGGGACTCCGGATAAATACATAAAGGACAGGTGCTTTAAATGCCAATACACCTGTATATATGTCTGTCCAGTCCTGAGATCTACACAGCTCTGCCACACAGCACAGGGCAGTAGACCAGATTCCCCCCCCCCCCCATTTGGTGCGTTAAGCCCGGGTTCACACTTAATGCGGTGCAGGGCACTGCATGTATTTCGCACAGGAATCGCAGCACATTCCTGTGCAAATTGCATGCGGTGTCTCTGGGGTGCGATTTCAGCCATTGATTTGTATGGCTCAAATTGCACCGAACTCGTACAGGACACTTTTTTTGTAAGCACCCCTCCAGCTTCCCCAATCGGCTCTCTGGTCTCTCCACACTGAGCTCTGCAGAGTGTGACTTCAGCTCTCCGCCCCCTTTTTTTCTGAATGCTCAGACAAGTTTTATAAATTTAGCAATGTAGAAAAGAGAAGACTGCAGATAAACAGGTACAATTTATGTAAGAAGATTTGTTTCATCTCTGTGTACCATCTGAGGCCAGTCACTTCAATGGATATCGGTAAGGGTTTACAACCACTTTAGCCCCTTGCCGCCAGCCCATTAAAGTTGAAGTAAACCCTCCTATCGTTTTGAGCCAAGGAAGCTGCCATCTTTGCCTCTGTTTAATCTACAACTGCCACTATGCTGCACATGTGATCAGTTATGACACCAGCCATTGGATGGTTTGACAGTTTGGTTGAGAGCACAACCAATGGGAGTGTTACTTTTCCGTTTTATGGATGGGTTTACTTCCGCTTTAAGGGGTTTTCTATGCCGGGATGCGGGGCGGGGCTTATGGCCATGTGACTGTTGTGATTGGCTGTCACATGATCAGAAAAGAGCTTTCCATGAGTCCACGGTCACTGTGCTGGGAGTGTGCGCTCTTGCATACAAATATGCGACCGCTCGGCCCCATGGCCCGGTCGCCGAGAGGCCACGTATTTACGTGCGCTCGCCGCCAAAAGGTTTAGTAACATTTACATACCTTGTCTCCTCCCCCAGCATGTGTCTGTTGCAGGGCGGGTTTTTCGGTGTATTGAAGGGCGGGTTTTCTGTCTGTTGCAGGGCGGGTTTTCTGTCTGTTGCAGGGCGGGTTTTCTGTCTGTTGCAGGGCGGGTTTTCTGTCTGTTGCAGGGCGGGTTTTTCGATGTATTGAAGGGCGGGTTTTCTGTCTGTTGCAGGCCGGGTTTTTCGATGTATTGAAGGGCGGGTTTTCAGTCTGTTGCAGGGCGGGTTTTTCGACGTATTGAAGGGCAGGTTTTCTTTCTGTTGCAGGGCGGGTTTTTCAATGTATTGAAGGGCGGGTTTTCTGTCTGTTGCAGGGCGGGTTTTTCGATGTATTGAAGGGCGGGTTTTCTGTCTGTTGCAGGGCGGGTTTTTCGGTGTATTGAAGGACGGGTTTTCTGTCTGTTGCAGGGCGGGTTTTTCGGTGTATTGAAGGACGGGTTTTCTGTCTGTTGCAGGGCGGGTTTTCTGTCTGTTGCAGGGCGGGTTTTTCGGTGTATTGAAGGACGGGTTTTCTGTCTGTTGCAGGGCGGGTTTTCTGTCTGTTGCAGGGCGGGTTTTTCGGTGTATTGAAGGACGGGTTTTCTGTCTGTTGCAGGGCGGGTTTTCTGTCTGTTGCAGGGCGGGTTTTCTGTCTGTTGCAGGGCGGGTTTTTCGGTGTATTGAAGGACGGGTTTTCTGTCTGTTGCAGGGCGGGTTTTTCGGTGTATTGAAGGACGGGTTTTCTGTCTGTTGTAGGGCGGGTTTTCTGTCTGTTGCAGGGCATGTTCACCGTGTTGAATGGCGGGTTTTGGCTTTGTGTAAGGGCGGGTTGCAACACACACAAAACCCATCTTGCAACAGTGAGGCAGAATCTGACAACTAGGTTCTCCCTTGGCTCTTTGCAGATCCTCGGATACTGCCTCCGACGATCAAAGCAATGCGCCGTGTTGAAGTCACGCCACCTAATCAACATATCAGCTGGAGTGACGTTGCGTACTGCACATGCGCAGACCCATCAGAGGCATTATTCGACAGAACACTGGCAATTTGAAAGGTAAAAATATTTTTTTTTATTGAAAACAATGTTGGGGTAAAAATCCAGGAACAAGACAGTTGACACATTTCAACCTAAGGACAAGCTGTATAGGTCGAAACGCGTCGACTAAATTGTTCCTGGATTTTTACCTCAACATCGTTTCGATAAAGAAGATTGGATTTTAACCTTTTCAGTTGCCGGCTGCTTTGACTGTTGTATACCTAAAAGCCATAGGTATTCGACAGTCAAAAGACCTGGGCAGGTTTAACCTTTGTTTGTGGAAAGGGTTCTTTACTGTTAGAGCAGTAAAAATGTGGAACTCCCTCCCACAGGAAGTGGTACTACCTGAGTGTGTGCAGAGGCTTTGACTGGGGCACCAATAACATATCTAGCCGTGTTTGACGCAGGGTGGTAGCGCTCTGAATCTTTGTTACCGTTATGATGGAACAGCGCACAAATTGGCGGTACATCGAGAATCTTTACATAACCTCCAAAAAGTTGTATTCAAGATGATCAGATGACAGCGGACGAATGCAACATATTGGAGCCGCACAGGACCCCCTCCCCCCTCTTCACCAGGCACGTGATGACGTGACTCCAATTTCTGGAATTTATTTGAAGATCCGTGGTGTGCTGGTAATATTTATGTTGTTCGATTCAAGTAAAAGGGGCAGTGCCGCGACCATGACTGGGTGCTGCCCGCCCAACACAACCCATTCATGTGATCAGCGCAGTGCTGTGGGCATTTAGGGTTTCAAACAAGCGGTGAGGAGGCAACATAACCCCTCCCAGGCGCTTGTCAAAAGCCCTTTGAAAAGCGATCCACCATAAATCCCTGTGCCCTAAATAATAATAATAAAAAAAATAAAAAAAAAATATTTTTTTGCAGTCTGTAAAATTCTGAGTGGTCAGATACTCTGTCACTGGAACCCCCGAGAGATACAAAGGTCAGGATTTAAGAATTTAAGACAATGGGGTCGCTTAAAAATGTAACTTTGGGGTTTCATTTCTCTCCAATATGCTGTCATCATTACCATTCATATTACAGAACAGATCACAAGTTCTCAGAAATCCTTTGTGGCACATCCACATTTCTATTCATAGATCTCACTTATTACACTTATGAATTTTCATTTTAGAGCGACCGCAAGTTTTGTCTTTAGTTGTATTTTCTTTGTGATGACAATCATTTTGTCCATCTAATAATAGCATGAGGCCCACTTTAAATGCCAGCCTTGGCATTGCCATTGTGGTAATGTTGATGTTTACCCTGACATTTGCTAAAGCACCGTGAATCACAAACAGTTGCCTTCCTTTTTTTTTTTTGAAAATTCTTGTTTTCAACAATTTTTTATCCAAGTGATGTTGATCTCCCGTAACCTCTTTGCAGCCACTTCTCATCTACATGCGCTCCAGCAATGGCTCAGTGGCATTACTCAGGCTGGGTTTCCTGATGGAGATAACAGTGGGCCATGCTTGTATATTGTGTGTTGAAAGGCCACTTGTCGCCTGCATCAGAAGACTGTGTGATAGAGTGACAACGCAGGAGCACAGTTAGAATAGAGTTGTCACCCCCTAACAGGACGTGGCTGAAAGGACTTCCAAGGCAGGGTCACTTTAAAAAAAAAAAAAAAAAAAAACATTTATCTAAATAATATTTAGGAGGAAATTTGCAGATGTATATGTATTATCCAATGGTTGCCACTGCACACATATCAGAGATACACACATGGTATATACTGTATACATATACACACACACACTACATATCTTAAATTATTTCATTATTGACCAGAATTGTTTTTATGTATATATATATATATATATATATATATATATATATATATATATATATATATATATATATATATATATATATATATATTTTTTTTTTTTTTTTTTTTATTTGTATTTTTTTTTTTTATTGACCACAAATTTTAAATGTATAACTTCTATTATAATATTTATTTTTTCTTTAATTGACCACGCATTTTAAATATAAATATATATATATATATATATATATATATATATATATATATATATATATATATATACACACATACACATACACATACACACACACGCATATACTGTAGATACACACATAGGGCCAGATTCAGGTAGGGAGCGCGTATTTGCGTGCGGGCGTAGCGTATCCTATTTACGCTACGCCTCCGCAACTTTGACAGGCAAGTGCAGTATTCACAAAGCACTTGCTCCGTAAGTTGCGGCGGCGTAGCGTAAATAGGCCGGCGTAAGCCCGCCTAATTCAAATGTGGTAGATGTGGGCGTGTGTTATGTTAATTTACTGTGACCCCACGTAAATTACGCTTTTTACGAACGGCGCATGCGCCGTCTGTGAAAGTATCCCAGTGCGCATGCTCCAAATTAACCCGCAAGAAGCCAATGCTTTCGACGTGAACGTAAATGACGCCCAGCCCTATTCGTGAATGACTTACGCAAACTATGTAAAATTTTCAAAATTCGCTGCGGGAACGACGTCCATACTTAACATTGGTACGCCGCATCTACGCCTCATATAGCAGGGGTAACTTTACGCCGGGAAAAGCATAACGTAAACGGCTTATCTGTACTGCTTAGGCCAGGCGTACGTTCGTGAATTTGCGTATCGTGCTCATTAGCATATTCAACGCTGCAAACAACGGAAGCGCCACCTAGCAGCCAGCGTAAATATGCACCCTAAGATACGACGGTGTAAGAGACTTACGCCGGTCGGATCTTAGGGAAATCTATGCGTAACTGATTCTAAGAATCAGGCGCATAGATACGACGACTCAGAGATAAGACGGCGTATCTGGAGATACGCCGTCGTATCTCCTACGAGAATCTGGGCCATAGTATGTATATATTACACACACATACATATAATATCCAATGGTTGCCACTACACACATATCAGAGATACACACATACACAATATATACTATATACACTGTATACAAATATAAACAGTATATATCTTTTTTTATTTATTTTATTAACCAGAGTTTAAATAAAATATATATATTACACACACAGTATATATTGTATACTGTCCATTTATACACATTATATACTGTATACATACACACTCACTCTATAATATATATATATATATATATATATATATATATATATATATATATATATATATATATATATATATATATATATATATATATATATATATATATATATATATATATATATATAAAAAATGAAAAACTCTGGTCAATAAAATACTGTAAATAAAAAAAATATATATATATATACTGTGTATATATGTATGCACCGTGTATGTGTGTATCTCTGATATGTGTGTAGTGGCAAACATTGGTTATTATATGTATGTGTGCATATATATATATATATATATATATATATATATATATATATATATATATATATATATATATATATATACACACACACACACACACACACACACACACACACACACACACATATATATATATATATATATATATATATATATATATACACACACATATACACACACACAGTATATACTGTATACATACTGTCTATACACACTAATATATATATATATATATATATATATATATATATATATTTATTTATTTTTCTTGACCAGAAATTAAATCTATATATATATATACACGGTATATATTATCAGAAATTTTAGTGTCCCTGTGATTGATTCACCACTGGAGAATGTTTGATGAAAGTCATATTCGCTGCATTATAAACAGACCCCTAAGCGTTAGGTTTAGTTATATTCTTTTATTCAGGTAAAGGGTTAGTAAATATTACATTTTGCTTTCTCAGGGTTGAATAATCTCTTCGCTGACACTCGCTGATTGCGCTCAAATCTGCCCCAAAATTATCAGAAGTGAAAAAATATATACCGATATATATTCAGATATTACGTGTATTAAAAAATAAAATAATAAAAATAATAAAGAATAATGTTGCATATTTTGCTGTGAAACTCTTCCACCAACACGGATGTTACTGGACGACGTAACAAATCGCCTACAAAGGACGCACGCGGCAGAGGCTGCGCCACAAGCGCTCCCGGTCATTGATTAAAACACACCTTGAAAGAAATGAAGTGGTAAATTTAATTTCTGCCGATGTTCTTCAGTATTTTTCTAATAGTATAAACAGCATTGTGCCGGGGCAGCCGAGCATGAAACGCATGATTAATACCGCAAAGAGATTTTCCTCTCCTGGGCTGTGACAGCTAATTTCGCAGGATGGCGAGGGTGCAAACTCAGGTCTCTGGTGCCATCTGCTGGACGAATTTCTCAAGACAGACCTAAGAGAACTGTGCTGAAAATCCAAGAATATTTTACCTTGCAGCTCATTTATCCAGTATAGTGCTGATATATTGTATAAAATTTTCAGATTGCAAAGAAATATTAACATTCTTTTCTTCCCAATAGGAACTCTAATAGCTTGTTGGGATAGCACCATAGCATGCAGGCTCATTGGGATAGCACCATAGCATGCAGGCTCATTGAGATAGCACCATGGCATGCAGGCTCATTGAGATAGCACCATGGCATGCAGGCTCATTGGGATAGCATCATGGCACGTTGGCTCATTGAGATAGCACCATGGCACGTTGGCTCATTGAGATAGCACCATGGCATGCAGGCTCATTGAGATAGCACCATTGCATGCAGGCTCATTGAGATAGCACCATTGCATGCAGGCTCATTGGGCTAGCACAATGGCATGCATGCTCATTGGGATAGCACCATTGCATGCAGGCTCATTGGGATAGCACCATGGCATGCAGGCTCATTGGGATAGCACCATGGCACATTGGGATAGCACCATGGCACGTTGGCTCATTGGGATAGCACCAAGGCATGCAGGCTAATTGGGCTCACACCATGGCATGCAGGCTCATGGATAGCACCATGGCACGCTGGCTGATTGGGATAGCACCATGGCATGCTGGCTCATTGGGATAGCACCATGGCATGCAGGCTCATTGGGATAGCACCATGGCATGCAGGCTCATTGGGATAGCACCATGGCATGCAGGCTCATTGGGATAGCACCATGGCATGCAGGCTCATTGGGATAGCACCATGGCACGTTGGCTCATTGGGATAGCACCATGGCATGCAGGCTCATTGTGCTCACACCATGGCATGCATGCTCATTGGGATAGCACCATGGCATGCAGGCTCATTGGGATAGCACCATGGCATGCAGGCTCATTGGGATAGCACCATGGCATGCAGGCTCATTGGGATAGCACCATGGCACGCTGGCTCATTGGGCTTGCACCATCGCACGCTGGCTCATTGGGCTCGCACCATCGCACGCAAGGACCAGTTTGCTTGGGAGCCAACACATTTAATGTTCTATTTTCTGACAATGTCAGATCAAAGAACTGCAAACAAAAGGAGAATGCACACGCCCCATGTTTATAATGACCCGATACCCCTGCGCTGCAAGGCAAGAGTGTAACTCACATAGCCTCTAATAATCTAAATATAATAATTATTAACCTCTTCCTACGTAGCCCAAGCTTCTTTTTAACTGGTGAGGTAGGAGACGAGGGGGGGGGGGGGGGGGGGATGCCAGGGCCAAATGAAATGGCACACGTGGCATATATAAAGTTAAGTTGATCCAAGCTGGATTGACCATTACCTGGAATCCTTCTTTAGGTATATTGCTTTGTGGTTGGAAAGGCTGAAGTTTTTTTTTAACCTCCATGAATTCTCTGTGTGCTGCCCCCCCCCCCCAACAGCCCCCTCTAATACTCACCTGTGCCCCCTCTCGATCCAGCGATATGCACGAGAGCTCAGCTGACCCAGGACTATTGGCTGGGATGGCTCCCACTGCTGCCAATCACAGCCAGCGAGCCTATGAGGAGAGAGAGCAATTAGCAGGGCCAAGCAACTGCTCTATGCGTCTTATTAACGCATAGAGCGAGCATGCACCAGTACTTCCATAGCAAGCGGCTTGCTATTGGGGGGGGCACTGGTCAAGGGGAAGGAGCGCCGGTGGGGGTCACCGAGAAGAGGAGTATCTGGGCTGCTCTGTGCAAAACCACTGCAAAGAGCAGGTAATTCATTAACCACTTCTCATATGTCCGCGGCAACCCTTTTACAGGGTCTTTAGGCCGGGGGGGGGGGGGGGGGGGTAGTCAATGTGCCCACTGTGATTGGCTGCCACAGTTGTCACATGATTGGGAGCCTGTCACTGTGCTGTGATTGCACTCTAAGCACAGAAAGCCCACCTTCTTTGCCGCTGCACATGTGACTTACTTGGACAGCGAGATGTTAATAGCCAATCATTTGTATATTGTCATCTCTAAAGAATTTTTTCTTATTAATTTTACAAATGCGCTTCATTTTTTTTTTTACCTCCCTGAAAACAACTTCCAGAGCTTCGCCCTCTGCCCCACAGTACGGCAATCTTCAAAGATTTGAATCCATTTAATCTGTTTACAGAACAAACTGCGCCAGACTCCCCCCACGTCCAATTTTTAGAACAACTGTTTATCCTTTCCCATAATGCATGTGATAGAGCGAATTTTCTCTCAACTATCTGCAGTTTTCTCTTCTACTTTTGGGTTAGGGTTTAGTTGTGTTGGATATCTGGGCAGGATCAAACATTCACGACAACGACATATACAAATATTGTTCGCCATCACTTTATTTTCCTCAAACATGCAGAGATGTTGCAGCGGTATTTTGAAATTGAAAGTTTGATCGTGTTGGAGCATTTTATTTTTATTTTTTTGATTCGTGTGCTTTAGCCTTTTGCGAGTTCAGTGGAAATTCCAAACCCCTTGCAACAACTTTTTTTTAATTCTACACATCCCAGAAGAACATTTTACAGGTTCTTTGATTTGATTAGAGAATTTAAATTTGGTCAAATTCAATAGGATGGTAGAGAAGGTGCCTCAAAGTTTCGGGTTTAGGTGAACAACATGTTATATTTGAGGATGGAATTAAATAAATGGGTTTGTGTTCTCCAAAAAAAACTGGACCCAATGGTCTCATTCTAATGCAAATTGGAAACTGTAAAAAAAAAAAAATATTCATATTACCCTAGAATTTGATTAGAAAATTGAAAATTTGGTAAAATTCAATGAGATGGTAGAGAAGGTGTCTCGGAGTTTCTAGCAGAGGTTTGAGTGAAAAACATGTTATATTTGAGGATGGAATTATATAAATGTGGTTGTGTTTTCTCCCCCAAAAAAATTGGACGCCAATGGTTTCAGTCTAATGCAATTTGAAAACTTTAAGAAAAATTCATAAAATTCATATTACCCTACAAAGCTATATATTGGATACATGGCCAATATTAATGGACACCTGGCCATCACACCTACTGTATATGAGCTTGTTGGACATTCCATTTCAAAACCATGGCCATGCCCTCTCCCTTGCAGCTATAACAGCCTTCGCTCTTCTGGGAAGGCTTACCACCACATTTTGGAATATGTCTGTGGGAATTTGTGCCCATTCAACCAAAAGAACATATGTGTGGTCAGGTATGTTGGGTGAGAAGACCTGGCTCACAATTGGCATTCAAATTCATGTAAATGTTGTTCAGTAGGGTTGAGGTCAAGATTCTCTACACCAAAACTCATCAAACCTCTAGGGTGCTTTACTAAATTAAGCTGACAACAAACAATAAACTGAATTCTCCAATTGTGTGAAATAAAAGTAAGCAGGAATTTGCCTTCCACATGATTGAGTCACACAATTTATGATGTCTGGATGTATGGAGCCGACGTTCTTCACAGATATACAGTCATGCTGGAACAGAAAAGGACCTACAACAAACCAAGCCACAAGTGGTTAGAGTTAGGGGTTAGGGTTAAGGCTAGGTGTTAGGGTTAAGGTTGTGGGTTAATTTGTTTTATTTATTGTTATTTATTTATTTTGTTATGATTAGGGGTTAATTTAATTTATTTATTATTTTAGTTTATTAAATGTATATGGTTAGGGTCGGAGTAGAAGCACACACTTGTCTAAAATGACTTTGTATGCTGTAGCATTTCCAGTACCTTTCACTGGAAACACCTGGACCCAGTCATTTTAAGGGGTTTCCACTTAATTTTGGCCACATAGTAGGTGTGGTGGTCAGGTGTCCACAAACACTTGGCCATGAAGTGTATCTACCAGTATGCATTATTTTATGTGCTATGCAAATATTGTGCCACAAAATATCAGCTGTGAACAGCGGCCTGGTCTCATGCATCACAAAAAATAAATGAAAACAATTGAACCAGCTGGTACCAGCTGATTGGAGAAATGTAGCACCAATATTTAAAAAGGGCCCAAAATACATCCCTGGGAATTACAGACCAGTTAGCCTAACATCAATAGTATGTAAGTTCTTGGAGGGAATAAGGGACTATATACAAGATTTTAGTAATAAGAACGGTATCATTAGCAGTAATCAGTATGGATTCATTCATTCTTTATTAACCTTCTATGAGGAGGTGAGTTGCCATCTAGATAAAGGAAGGCCCGTAGACGTGGTGTATCTGGATTTTGTAAAATCATTTGACAAAGTTCCCCATAAACGTTTACTGTACAAAATAAGGTTTGTTGGAATGGACCATAGGGTAAGTACATGGATTGAAAACTGGCTACAAGGGCAAGTTCAGAGGGTGGTGATAAATGGGGAGTACGGGAATTGTCAGGGGGTCGGTAGTGGGGTCCCCAGGGTTCTGTGCTTGGACCAATCCTGTTTAATGTGTTCATAAACGACCTGGAGGATGGGGTAAACAGTGCATTTGCAGACGATACTAAGCTAAGCGGGGCAATAACTTCTCCGCAGGATGTGGAAACCTTGCAAAAAGATCTGAACAAATTAATGGGGTGGGCAACTACATGGCAAATGAGGTTCAATGTAGAAAAATGTAAAATAATGCATTTGGGTGGCAAAAATACTAATGCAATCTATACACTGGGGGGGGGGGGAAGAACCTCTGGTAGAATCTAGTATGGTAAAGGTCTTAGTAGATGACAGGCTCAGCAATAGCAATGCCAAGCTGCTGCTTGGAAATCAAACAGACCATTTGCATGCATTAAAAAGGAGATTAACTCCAGGAGATAAAACAATATGTACGCTGGATCACGTACATGTATGTCACCAGCCTAATGCCACGTAGCACGCCTTCTGGGGCATGCAGCGTGCCCCTCCCGTGACCGCTGTGTCCACTAGATTGTGGCTCCCCCTCAAACTGGCCGGGGTATCACGTGGTTGCTATGCAATCAGGTGATCACAATGTAAACACAAAGGTTACAAATGGGTTTGATTCATAACAGCTGTGCTTATTATTCTGATGCTGGGATTGTCCCACAGCTATCAAATGGTACTTGGGCACCCTGTACACTATGTGATAGCTGTGGGCCAATCACACAATAAAAAATCACAGCTGTTAATAATTTTATCATCACTGTAACAATCATCACTGTAACAATAAAGTGTAAAAATAAAATAAGCGCAGACTAGCGCAGTATTTTTTTCTTTATTTCCATAAAAATAAAACAAAACCCTAGAAGCTCACATTGTGCAGTGAAATCAGAGTAAACCATTTCAGTTCAGGAGAGGAGTCTGTTACAACTGTGCAAGACTGAATGGAAAAGCCTGGAGTTCAGCTTTAGGGTAAAAAAAAATGAGTTTTTTCCTAGCAAAAGATAGAATACATCGGGAGCTGGCGTACCTTGGAGCTAGGCCATGGGCTTCAGGTGTGTTGTACCTTTAAAGCGACCCTGGGCCATATTCTCGTAGATTTCCGGCGGGCGGCGCGTAAGCCATTTACACTCCGCCGCCCCAACCTACAGGAGCAAGTGCTGTATTCCCCAAACACTTGCTCCGTAGTTTGGGGCGGCGGAGTGCATTTGGCCCGGCGTATCCCCGCGTATCTCCAAGGGGGCGGCTTCTATTTAAATTAAGCGCGCCCCCGATTTTAACGAACTGCGCATGCGCCGGGCTTAAAATAGCCCAGTGCGCATGCTCCAGTTCTCGGCGTAAAACGTCAATGACGCCGACGTGTGCGTCATTGACGTAAAGTCGTATTCAAGAACGACTTAGTAAAACGACGTACCCGACGGGAAAACACGACGCGGACCCGACGCCATACTTAACATGGCCTACGTGGGACTGGCGTAAGGTTACCCCTCATATAGCAGGGGTAACCTTACGCCTACGCAAACGACGTAAGTGACGGTTACGCGACGCAAATTTGTTCGGGAATCGGCGTATCAGGCTCATTTGCATAAACAAATGAGACCTGAACGTAAACGCCACCTAGCGGCCGGCGGAGTAATTACATTTAAGATCCGACAGTGTAAGTGACTTACACATGGCGGATCTTAAGTGTATCTATGCGAAAATTATTCTAAGAATCAGTCGCATAGATACGCGGGCCAAAAAAGAGAGATACGATGGAGTATCTTGAGATACTCCATCGTAACTTTACTCAGAATATGGCCCCCTGTCACTATAGTACACTTTCAGAGAAAAGCATACCCTGTAAAGAAGAATCTTTATACTGTACCCTGCCAAACACGGAGGATGGGGATTTTTCCAAGGCAGACCTGACCTCAATTTATTCACTGCTATATGTCCCAAGCAGATGGGAGCTCAGATTGTCACCATGGACAACATATTACCAGCTCCTCTAATGAAAGTCAAAGAAGTGTTAATTTCCTGTATATATATATATATCGATTTGAACAACGCTTTGTTTTTCGAAACGATATCACGCTCCTTAGCCAAGCCAGAGTTCTTCTTTAAACAAAATCAGCCAAGTCTTTCTATTGTCCTCAACCCCGTGAGGCCTTCCAGTTTCTCCTCCGAAGTTTGAGGAAGGAACTCCGTAATGAAAAACATTGTCGCTCCTGCAAAATAAGCGGCCTAGCAGATTAACGGCTCGAAAAATTAAACAATGCGAAATGGTAAGCTGCGGCTTTGAACGGCAAAAGTCTTGTGTTTCTCGCTTATTTAAACCAGCAGTGACCAAGTCAGAAACCCCTGCGAGTTCCTAGGCCATCCGTACCACACGGACTGAAGAGAGGGAGAGGACGTATGGTTTGCATTAGAGTTTGACTTTTTGCCTCTGGCCCTCTTCCCTCGGTCCCCCAACCCCCCCTTCTTCTCCGAATCTCCTGGTTACCTTTTCATCCTGTGTTCCTACAACCACCCAGACTCTAAGCTGGCTCTGTCCTATTCACCGAGGACCCAGAGCTTGTAAAACCTGTGACCTTCCTTGCTGTACTAATGCAGAAACATGCTTACACACACCAATGCCAACAAGGCCTGAATTATTGCAGCCAGAGGAGACAGGAGCCAAGCTCTGTACGAGAACCAGGTTCTGTGCCTGGATAACCCTGCTGTCTGGGACTTATGCTGGGGCTTGTAGTTCTTTACCAGCTGGTGGTCACTAGAAGGGTGGGCATTATATTATTATTCAGGATTTATTTTTGCACCAACAGTATACGCAGCGCTTTGCAACACAAGTACAGTTACAATACAAATTACAACAAGTGGTTGTAAAGGCACAAGTTTTTTTTACCTTCATGCATTCTGTCCGGTATTGATTCGGACAGTCCGGGTTTAGACACTTGTGCCCGGGTTTCTGTCTGCCTGTGACACAGACATGGGTGCTTCCAGTCCCATCCATCCAGTTGATCTGTCCCGAGGATGGAGTCTCAAAAGGACTTTATAAGTTGGATATTAGCACAAGACATTTTGGAATGGATGGGAGGTTACCACCACTATTTTTATAGTAGTATGTGTATCAAAATTGCACAGTATATATGTTTAAATAAGATTTGGAGTGTATTAATATATGGGATTATCCTTGGGGCTTTCCACCATCATACACAACAATTTTTTCACATATGAAATATTATAGTTATAGGGGGAGGTTGTACTGCATTTTGAAAAAAAAAATTTTGTTGGGTCTCTTAGAGGAGCACTGATATAGGGGGGGTCTCTAATCTAATGGGGGTCTCTAATCTAATGGGGGGTCTCTAAGGGGGAGAACTGATATATGGGGGTCTCTAAGGGGGAGCAATGATATAGGGGGTCCCTAAGGGGGGGCACTTATATAGGGGGGTCTCTAATCTAATGGGGAGTCTCCAAGGGGGAGAACTGATATATGGGGGTCTCTAAGGGGGAGCATTGATATAGGGGGTCCCTAATCTAATGGGGGGTCTTTAAGGGAGAGCACTGATATAGGGGGGTCTCTAATCTAATGGTGGGGTCTCTAAGGGGGAGCACTGACATAAGGGACTCTGATCCAATGCAGGTCTCCAAGGGGGAGAACTGATATAGAGGGGGGGGGGTCTCTAAAGGGGAAGCACTGATATAGGGGGTCTGTAAACTAATAAGGGTCTCTAAGGGGGAGCACCGGTATAGGGAGGTCACTAATCTAATGGGGGGTCTCTAAGGGGGAGAACTGATATATGGGGGTCTCTAAGGGGAGCACTGATATAGTGGGGTCTCTAATCTAATGGGGAGTCTTTAAGGGAGAGCACTGATATAGGGGGGTCTCTAAGGTGGAGCATTGATATAGGGGGGTCCCTAATCTAATGGGGGGTCTTTAAGGGAGAGCACTGATATAGGGGGGTCTCTAATCAAATTGTGGAGTCTCTAAGGGGGAGCACTGATATAAGGGACTCTGATCCAATGCGGGTCTCCAAGGGGGAGAACTGATATAGAGGGGATGGTCTCTAAAGGGGGAGCACTGATATAAGGGGTCTCTAAACTAATCAGGGTCTCTAAGGGGGAGCACTGGTATAGGGAGGTCGCTAATCTAATGGGGTGGTCTCTAAGGGGGAGCACTGATATAACAGGACTCTGATCCAATGCGGTCTCTAAGAGGGAGCACTGATATAGGGAGGTCTCTAATTTAATGGGGGGGTCTCTAAGGGGGAGCACTGATATAGGGGGTCTCTAATCTAATGGAGGGGGTCTCTAAGGGGGAGCACTGATATAAGGGACTCTGATCCAATGCAGTCTCTAAGGGGGAGCACTGATATAGGGGGGTCTCTGATCTAATGGGGGGTCTCTAAGGAAAGGGGGGTCACTGATTTAAGGGTCTCTAATGGTGGTCTCTATGGGGTGGGGCCTTGTATTATGAAGGGGGCGACACTGACCCCTGTATTATGGGGGAGGGGGGGTGATACTGACCCCTGTATACAGACAGTCTTTCAAAGCCCAAATAGTGTCTTTCTACAGTAAATTATTTGGAAAATTGGGATTAACTCCATATGATTAGAACATTTTATTTAATCACAAAAAATTCATGCATAGTGTTTACTACAAAAAAATAATAATAATAAATTGCCATGTGATGCTCAAGTGTTTGGGTTGGGCTAGAAGAAAAGGAGGCAACCCTTGTATATTGTGGGAGACAACTGTCGCCCCAATAACAGGCAGTGCTTTAACAAGGGCCATTCATGGCAGGAGAAAGCTGCAGATTCAAAAAGACTTCTGAGATGATATTAACGCGCTGAAACTTATAAGAGATTTTAGGCCCCCTTCACATGGGCATTGTTGGGCAACAATGCCCAACAGTGCATTTTTAACTCACTTCAGCCGCCTGTCAAAACCAGGCACTGTTGTGGGCCAAGAAGCACAGCAAAAAAAAATGAATAAAAAATAAAGAAAGAAATAAAGAACAACATGATGCTGTTGGTAGGTGATACTGTCTGCCACTATGCCATGCCCCATGGGGGCCACTCCGCAACCATCTAATTTCAGTGCAAAATCCCTCTTTAACCAGGCATAAGGTAGCATATCGGACCCGGTACTACCAAGCTTTTAGCTGTTCCATTCTGTTCAAATCAAGTCTAGTCCATAGCATGCAACAGCCAACTATGATATTCTCTATGGCAGGTCCTGTTTTCGCCCCAACACATGTTTGCAAAAATTTAAACAAATCGGCATTCCTGTCCTCCAGCCTTGGTACTCAAGAATGACAAGTTGGTCTGTTCGTCACTACTGATCAAATACACCCAATAACACCGAGGACATTCACAAAGTTCATGTGGCGTTCAACAATTACTAACAATGTCATCATTTTCGATTCTCGCAGTCAGAAGTCTTACAACTTGTGTCTAAGTATTTATTAGAGTAAATGTAAATCTTAAAAGGAGAAGTTCACTTTTTGGAAAAAAATTAAAAATGCCCGTTTTTTTTGCAGGTAAAAAAAAAACATGCATTTTTTAAAATTTTTCGAGCCTGTAAAGCAGGGGTCTCCAAACTTTCTAAACAAAGGGCCAGTTTACAGTCCTCCTGACTTTAGGGGTGCCGGACTGTGGAATTAGAAAAGGTTTCAACGTTAGTGGAAAAAACAATGCCATATCTTTGGTGTCGGTGGGAGGAATCGTGCCCCATCATTGGGGTTAGTGGGAGGAATTGTGTCCCATCATTGGTGTCATTGGGTCCCATTGTTGGTGCCATTTGGAGAAATTGTGCCCCATCATTGATGTTATTGGGGAGGAGGGATTGTGCCCCATTATTGGGGTCATGGGGAGGAACGGTGTGTCATCATGGGGAGGGAGGGGGATTGTGCCTCATCATTGGTGTCAGTGGGTCTCATTGTTGGTGTCAGTTGAAGGAATTGTGCCCCATCATCGGAGTCATTGGGAGAAATTGTGCCCCATCAGTGGTGTCATTGGGAGGAATGGTGTCCCGTTGTTGGTACCATTGGGAGGAACTGTGCCCCTTCATTATGCCCCATTGTCCATATCAGTTTATGAAATAGTGCCCCAAGGGCCGGATAAAAGCAAGAAAAGGGATTCATCTGGCCCCTGGGTCATAGTTTGGAGACCACTGTTGTAAAGCATTGCACCAACAATCAGTAGATCGCTGGTGCCATACAGGTCTCCTGCTGATCTGCCAGTGTATCTGCTTCCCAGTACATCCCATACGGCCAAGCAGATATAAGAGAGGAAGGATAAATGAACTACCATGGGCTCCATAGCGCTGTGAAAGTTCATTTAAAACTACAAGCTGCCAGTCGCAAAGGCTGCTAGACCTTGAAGTTTTCAATGCACATAGTCCTGTAAGTCAGTGACGCGGCCGGGCGGAGTCCCGCTCGGCCATGTTTTTTTTTTCAAATTGTGACAGCTAGTGGGGGGAGAGAAGAACCCTGCTAGCCATCACAGCAGGGAATGGGGAGGTGTGGGTGCCGCTCCATTCGTTACATGTTACACCCTGAAAATGGGTATAGCATCTAACCTGAGCCCGATATCATTCCAGCGATGTGCACGAGAGCCTTGGCTACCCATGATTGCAGGAAATAAATTTGCACCGTCCCTGGCCTGCCATATTTGTTCTTTGGGCATAATGACGTGTTCCTTCCTTAATTACTATTTATAAATGTGTCTAGGAATTATAATTATCGAAAAACAGCCAAAAATGCATTAAATGTGGAAATCCATTCCAAAGTCAGTGTTTAACAATGGGTGACTATGTGTAGTCAAAGAAAATACAAGATAAAGCTTCTAGAACAAATGGAGACTACCAAGAAAATTATGACTAACTAGAGTCTATGTACAGAACAGGTAACATTTCTCCTTCAGTTTTACTCCCCAAAGCCCCGCTATCACAGTTTTGTGGTCACATATAGTGGTATAACCCTTAAGGAGCTGGACAACCTTTAGCTTCTATAATTGTACTTAGACTTGTCTCCATGCTTGAGGTCAACTGCTGCCTGTGGGCTATGTGTCGCCATGAGGGCAACCCCTACATAACCCCTTCTCCCCTCTCTATACCGTCCCACTACTTTCTCCAAATTGTTTAGATTTTGCTCACATTCTTTGAACATTCAGTAAGAGTTTTTTTAACAAGTCAGTTCAACCAAAAAGGTTACACGGAGCCCCTAAGGGAGTTCAGATGTTACACACGCAGCCTCTCAGAAAGAACCAGTTAAAGATGGAACTGAACAATATAGTGATGTAAAATTCCAACACAAAGTCTACAGCTTGAAGTACTGAAGATGTTTATAGTAGCCCCTGATGTGCATTTCATGGTCCAAATTTAGTGATTACCTTTAATCCTACTGAAGGTTTGGTGGACAAGGCATTTCTTTTTACTGATGACACAAAGGTGTGTAATAGGGTTGATATTCTTGGAGGTGTTTATATAATGGAACATGATTTTGGCATTGCTGGAAAATTGGTCAAAGCTAGAGGGCACACCAGCAAGAGAAATTAGGTCTTGATTCCCTTATTTAGATCTTTAGTTATCACTCGAGGGATCACCAGCCGGAGGAAGGAGGTCCTAACACCTCTATATAGATCTTTAGTTATCACTCGAGGGATCACCAGCCGGAGGAAGGAGGTCCTAACACCTCTATATAGATCTTTAGTTATCACTAGAGGGATCACCAGCCGGAGGAAGGTGACCCTTAACTTCTCTAAATAGATCTTTAGTTATTAAAGCGGTTGTAAACCCGCCTAAAAAATTTTTTTTTTTTTTCTCCTGCAAGGCAAAAGTCATAATGAGCTAATATGCACCGCATATTAGCTCATTATGAAATACTTACCTCGGAACGAGGTTTGTAGCACTAACCTGGTCCACGCCGAGCGAGATGTCCTCTTGCCTGGCGTGTCTTCCGGGTATCGCCGTTCCAGCGCTGTGATTGGCTGGAGCGGCGATGACGTCACTCCCGCGCGTGCGCGCGGGAGATTTAAATTCGGCAAGGTCCGGCGGCTGCCGGTCCTTTCGCCGTAGATCTCCCCTGCGCATGCGCCGCATTGCTAGGGGAATATCTCCTAAACCGTGCAGGTTTAGGAGATATTCTCCTTACCTACAGGTAAGCCTTATTATAGGCTTACCTGTAGGTAAAAGTACAAAAAAAGGGTTTACAACCACTTTAATAGAGGGATGACCAGCAGGAGGCAGGGGGTCCCGATTCCTCTATGTGTATCTTCAGTTATCACTAGAGGGACCCCCAACAGAAGGAAGGTGACTCCTCTATATACTGTAGATCTTTAGATATCAATAAAAGGTAGCCTAAGCAGGGAGAAGGAGGTCCCTAACTCCTCTCAATAGATCCTTAGTTATCAATAGAGGGATACCAGCAGGAGGAAGGAAGTCCTGATTCCTCTATATACTGTAGATCTTTAGTTATCAATAGAGGTATCCGCAGGGGGAAGGAGGTCCATAACTCCTCTCAAAAGATCCTTAGTTATCAATGAAGGGATCACCAGCAGGAGGAAGGAAGTCCTAACTCCTCTATATGGATCCTTAGTTATCAATAAAGGGATCACCAGCAGGAGGAAGGAGGTCCTGATTCCTCTATGTGGATCTTCAGTTATCACTAGAGGGATACCCAGCAGGAGGAAGGACGTCCCGATTCCGCTATATACTTTAGATCTAAAGTTATCACTGGAGGGATCCTAAGCAGCGGGAAGGAGATCCTGACTCTAAATAGACCTTTAGTTATCACTAGAGGATCAACAGCATGAGGAAGGAGGCTCCGATTCCTCTATATGGATCTTTAGTTATCACTAGAGGGATCCTCATCAAGAGGAAGGAGGTCCTAAACTCCTCTATATAGATCAATATAGGGATCCCCAGCAGCAAGGAGGAGGTCCTGATTCCCCTATATAGATTTTTTTGTTAGACCTCATTTCGAATACGGTGTCCAGGTCTGGAGATCTTACTTACAAAAACATACTGAAAAAATAAGACGAGATAGGCAAACAACTTGTGAAAGCACTAATAATGCATATGAGGAGAGACGACAGGTACTCCGTATGTAACAAGTCTTAAAGCGGTCCTCCACCCTAAAGTGGAGTCCCGCTGATCGGAACCCTCCCCCCCTCCGGTGTCACATTTGACACCTTTCAGGGGGGAGGGGGGTGCAGACACCTGTCTAAAGACAGGTATTTGCACCCACTTCCGGCCACACGCTACGGGCGAAAGACGGGCATTCCGTCACATCCCGTCTGTCGCCCGTTGTGTGCTGGGAACACTCGGCTCCCAGCACACAGCGTGTGAGCCAATCGGCGGGCGCAGCGCGACTCGCGCATGCGCCGTAGGGAACCGGGCAGTGAAGCCGCAGCGCTTCACTTCCTGGTTCCCTCAGCGTGGATGGCGGGGGGAGCAGCAGAGTGACGAGCGATCGCTCGTGCTCTGCTGCGGTCGGCGCTGGACTCCAGGACAGGTAAGTGTCCTATTATTAAAAGTCAGCAGCTGCAGTATTTGTAGCTGCTGACTTTTAATATTTTGTTCCCATGGCACATCCGCTTTAAAGAAAAAACAGAAGGAGGAGGCGGCATGAATAAAACCTTTAAAAGCATTAAGGGCCACATTACACCAGCAGGCGCGCTAGCGTAATGCTTGTATTATCCTCGTATTGTTACAATTTATCACAGTTTACTTTTCACTTTAAATTCCACTCCCATTCTTTGTCCAGATCTTTTCCAACCCTCACCTGCACAAGCCCTGATGAAGAGGGATAAGTGAAGCCCCTGAAACATGTTGAATAACTTGTTTATTCTTTTTATCTTTTTTATTCTTATGATGAATAAAAATTTGACTGGACTGTCAACCATATTGTCTGGCACTCTTCATTCTACTTTATTTATTGTATTTATGGCAAAAGAACATTAGTAGGCAAACTAAATACTACTTTCATTGGTAAAAAATAAAGATAAAAGACTGGATAAATGTACATTTTAAAGGGGTTGTAAAGGTACTATTTTTTTTTCCTAAATAGCTTCCTTTACCTTAGTGCAGTCCTCCTTCACTTACCTCATCCTTCCATTTTGGTAAGGTAAAGGAAGCTATTTAGGAAAAAAAAATAGTACCTTTACAACCCCTTTAAATTTCCAAAGGTTGAGTTCAAGTGCATTGTTAGGCAAAAGGGAGTCTGGCATTGGCAGGTATTCAACCCTTTTGTGTCCTGTATTAACCACTAAAGATCTGGACCATTATGCAGGTTAAGAACCTTGCCCCTTTTTGTGATTCGGCACTGCGTCGCTTTAACTGACAATTGCGCTGTCGTGCAACGTAGCTCCCAAACAAAATTGGCGTCCTTTTTTCCCCACAAATAGAGCTTTCTTTTGGTGGTATTTGATCACCTCTGCGATTTGAATTTTTTGTGCTATAAACAAAAATAGAGCGACAATTTTGAAGAAAAAGCTATATTTTTTACTTTTTTCTATAATAAATATCCCCAAAAAAGATATAAAATTTATTTTTTTTCCTCGGTTTAGGCCGATACGTATTCTTCTACCTATTTTTGGTAAAAGAAATCGCAATAAGCATTTATCGATTGGTTTGCGCAAAATTTATAGCGTTTACAAAATAGGGGATAGTTTTATGGCATTTTTAATATATTTTTTTTTACTACTAATGGCGGCGATCAGCGATTTTTTTCGTGACTGCGACATTATGGCGGACACTTCGGACAATTTTGACACATTTTTGGGACCATTGTCATTTTTACTACTAATGGCGGCGATCAATGATTTTTTTCCTGACTGCGACATTATGGCGGACACTTCAGACAATTTTGACACATTTTTGGGACCAGTCATTTTCACAGCGAAAAGTGCTATAAAAATGCACCGATTACTGTGAAAATTACAATTGCAGTTTGGGAGTTAACCACTAGGGGGCGCTGAAGGGGTTAAGTGTGACCTCATATGTGTTTCTAACTGTAGGGGGGCTGGGCTGGACGTGTGACATCAGTGATCGTTTTTCCCTATATCAGGGAACAGACGATTACTGCCACAGTGAAGAACGGGGAAGGTGCGTTTACACACACCTCTCCCCGTTCTTCAGCTCCGTTGACCGATCGTGGGACACCAGCGGCGATCGAGTCCGCGGGTCCCACGGTCACGGAGCTTCGGACCGCTCGCAACCCCACGGCCGGGCCTAAAGAGACGCGTACAGGTACGTGCTTGTGCCCAGCCATGCCATTCTGCCGACGTATATCGCGTGAAGGGGTCCTTAAGTGGTTAATGTATGAACCAGAGAGAGGAACCAATGAATGTGGAAGAACAGGTATTAAAACACCCAGAAGTATTAAATACCTGCAAACAGCCAGGAAGCTGTGGTGTTGTTTGAAGACATGGGCCACCAGAATCACAGGACACAGCAGTAGTGGTTGGAACAATCATCAACTCACGACTCGACTACGCAAATTCCCTCTACTTAGGACTACCGAAATACCAGATTTCACGTCTACAAGTCGTCCAGAACACGGCAGCCAGACTGGTAACTGGTAAAAAAACGTGGGAACCAATCTCCCCGGCCTTGAGGTCCCTCCACTGGCTGCCCGTACAGGACCGGGTGACATTCAAGACACTCTGCCTCACCCACAAATGTACACAGGGTAAAGCTCCTCAATATTTAAGCGAGAAAATAAAACCCTACGTCACCAAGCGCGTGCTCCGATCAACCAACCAAAACCTTCTCCAAATCCCCAAATCTCACTACAAATCTAAGGGAGAACGTAGATTCTCAGACCAAGGACCACGGCTCTGGAATGCTCTACCCACGACCATCCGGTTGGAAGAAAACCATCAGGTTTTTAGGAAAAAACTGAAGACCCACCTCTTCTGAAAGACCTGTACAACTCTGGATGCCAAGCGCCTTGAGGCGATTAAGTTCGCATTTGTTGCGCTATATAAGTTTCTCACTCACTCAGAAAGGTAAGTATAACAGACTTCTTTTACGGGGGCCAACCTTCTTTTAGAAGTGACCCCGTGATGACAGGTTCACTTTAAACCACTGGAAACCAATTAAGGAATAAATGAACAAATGTCTCTGTAAGGTAGAGTTGCTCTAAAACTTTAGCAGTATCAAGTATCGCCCCTTATGTTCATTGCGAGCTACAAAAAAGCAGAAAACAGAAAAATTTTACGGAATGCCACTGCAATTACATCCAATCAGAGGTCAGGCTGAGTAGTGTTTTAATCAAGCCCAATACATAGAACATTCTACTATATTAATGACTGGTGCAAACCATCAAGCGTATGAAAAAAAATTGAACTTTCAACCCGAAAATGTTAAACCCCAAAGAGAAAATCTAAAAGGCCTGAACCGGACAGTAAGTCAATTTATTACAAAAATGAATTAAAAAGGAAGAAACCACTTAAGGAAAAAACAAAAAGAAAGGACGAACAGAGCAACAAGAAAACATGGGACGTCGGCCTTTGAAGTTCACGTCTTTGAGTTTTCAGTGTTGTATAAAATTAATGGATCTTAAAATGCAGCAAAGACAAAAATGGGAGCGAGGAGTAAATAAAATAATGATCCATGGATCTATGACAGTGCTTTAATTACCGGGGGGTCCTGTGTTCCCGCAGCTGTTTTCATCTAGCTGTTTTATGTCAGCGATGGATGGTTTTTGTCTTGTTTTGAAGCTTGCGCCAGTCGGCGGTGTCGCTGGTTTATCTGATATGGACAGCGAATTTCATAAGTGCTACGTTCAGGAAAAAATAAAAATATATACAGGAAATAGAGAAATAAGGTTTTAAGGGGTTCCAGGAATTTTCAGTAAGCTAGATCCAAGGTTATTATAAATGGATTAGTCTTGTATTGAACATAAATTAATTTGAAGTTGGAATCTTGTTAAAGGCAAGCTTTACAGCAATTCACCTTACTTACCAAGAACTGGACTTTCTAGATTCAAGGCTTAAAGGGGTTGTAAAGGTAAATGTTTTTTCACCTTAATGCATCCTATGCATTAAGGTGAAAAAACATCCGACGGTACCGGCCCCCCTCCGAACCCCCGTTTTACTTACCTGACCCCTCGAAAGTCCCGCGCGCGTCCATGTGATCCTCTTCGGTTCCCAGCCTGGCCGTTGATTGGCTAGGCTGGACGGATTGATAGCAGCGCAGCCATTGGCTGGCGCTGCTGTCAATCACAGCGGATGATGTGGCACGCCGGGCCGAGTGATACAGTCGGTGGCTATGCCCTGCCGCTGTATTACGGGAGCCCGCTCGCAAAAGCTTTCCACCATGTGAGCTCGCATGAAGGTGGAAAGCTTTTGCGAGGAGGAGCCGAGAAAGCCGCCGAGGGACCCCAGAAGACAGGGTTAGGGGACACTCTGTGCAAAACGAGCTGCACAGTGGAGGTAAGTATAACATGTTTGTTATTTTTTTTTTAACTTTAGTGTTCCTTTAAGCCCCGTACACATGGGCCACAATTGCGCGGTCGTGCGATGTGGCTCCCAAACAAAATTGGTGTCCTTTTTATTCCCACAAATAGAGCTTTCTTTTGGTGGTATTTGATCACCTCTGCGGTTTTTATTTTTTGCGCTATAAACAAAAATAGAGCGACAATTTTGAAAAAAAATCTATATATATTTTTTACTTTTTTCTATAATAAATATCCCCCAAAAATATATAAAACATTATTTTTTTCCCTCAGTTTAGGCCGATACGTATTCTTCTACCTATTTTTGGTAAAAAAAAAATTGCAATAAGCGTTTACCGATTGGTTTGCGCAAAATTTATAGCGTTTACAAAAAAGGGGATAGTTTTATTGCATTTTTATTATTTTTTTTTTTTTTTTACTACTAATGGCGGCGATCAGCGATTTTCTTCCGTGACTACGACATTATGGCGGACACTTCGGACAATTTTGACACATTTTTAGGACCATTGTCATTTTCACAGCAAAAAATACATAAAAAATGCATTGTTTACTGTGAAAATGACAATTGCAGTTTGGGAGTTAACCACAAGGGGGCGCTGATGGGGTTATTTATGACCTCATTTGTGTTTCTAACTGTAGGGGGGTGTGGCTGCAGGTGTGACGTCATCGATTGTGGTTCCCTATAAAAGGGAACACACGATCGATGACAGCGCCACAGTGAAGAACGGGGAAGCTGTGTTTACACACAGCTTTACCCATTCCTCAGCTCCGGTGACCGATCGCGGGACTCCAGCGGCGATTGGGTCCGCCAGCCCCGCGGCCACGGAGCTTCGGACCCGCGACCCCACGGCTGGGCTTAAAGAGCCACGTACATGTACGTGGATGTGCCCAGCCGTGCCATTCTGCCGACGTATATCGGCGTGAATGGGTCCTTAAAGCGGAAGTAAACCCATCAATTTAACAGTTTCAAAAAGCAGTTACATTCCTGGCATGCCGGGATTGCTAACTTTCACATTGGTTGTGCTCTCAACCAAACTGTCAAACCATCCAATGACTGGTGTCATAACTGATCACATGTGCAGCATCATGACAGTTGAAGATTAAACAGAGGCCAAGATGGCAGCTTCCTTGCCTGAAAATTATAGGAGGGTTTACTTCCACTTTAAGTGGTTAAAATAGTTCATCTGCAACCAATGGAACCAATGTTTATTGACCAGGAAAGGTTGCTGCTGGTCTGAAGTCACATTGGATGCTTTGTGGCCTGTTGAGTTTGGGAATATAGCTATCCACTATCCTTAAAAAAAAAAAAAAAAAAAAAAAAGAAAACTACAGTATGAACATTTTTTGCAGTTTCCCTATATGCCATTGTGGACTAAAATTATATTAAATTAAACACAATTTGCTAATTGAAATAATAACAGAGACGTCTAAATGGGCGCAGGAAATTCGGCCAGTTAGTAATTTTTTTTTTTCCGCATCATTCTACATTGCGTGCTGGCACGGATGTCGAGACGCCGCAAGACCCATCGGAAGGGCAAATAGGCCATTTTGTGCGGCTTGATCCCGAGGCCGCGGTGTAACCAGATAGAGCTTCTGCTGTAATCTCCAGTCCAGAACACAAAGGAAGGAGTGAGACCGGCCTGCCTCCTCCATATCCTCTCCCATAGATGGACAATCAATCTTTCAAAATGCTCCTATCATTTGTGATTGTATCTGATTGTATCTGCCTTTCATGTCCGGAACGCTCATACAATACCCCATTCTCTCGCGCAGCTTTATTTTAACTTCTGGAGAGCAGCGGGCCGCAAGCTCCGGCTCCTTTTGTCAAGGCTACGAGTTGTATAATCGCTCGCATGAGTTCATCCCTCCGACTAATCCCCCCAAACTGGCAGTGGACAGAGATGTGAAGGAGGCGAAAATCATTTTCCTCTGTAATGGCTCCAATTAGCGGGTCATCACTGCTTTTATCTCATCAAGCAAGAGTTTTGTTTCCCAAGATTCAGAAACCTTATAACGTTGCTCGTTACGTTGGGTCTTCAAAGGCCCGAGACAATCGACGTGCCTAAAGGGGACGCCAATTTTACACTCTTAACCCTTCTGACGCCACTGAACTGTGACCCCGGCGTGGCATAGGGTGATGATGACACATTATGACCTTTCCAATCGGTGGTGTGAAAAAGCTTCATGCTGACGGACGGGCTCAGATGGCTACGGGCCAGATTCTCAGCAGAGTTACGACGGTGTAACTCAGAAAACACCGGGCCATATTCTCATAGAAGTTACGATGGAGTATCTCAGGATACTCCATCGTATCTCCCTTTTTTGGCCCGTGTATCTATGCGACTGATTCTTAGAATCATTTTCGCATAGATACACTTAAGATCCGCCATCTGTAAGTCACTTACACTGGCGGATCTTAAATGTAATGATGCCGGCCGCCGCTAGATGGCATTTACGTGAAGGACTCATTTGCGTATGCAAATGATCCTTCTACGCCGATTCCCGAACGAGTTCGCGTCGCGTAACCGTCGCTAACGTCGTTTGCGTAAGCGGAAATTTAGTCCTGCTATTATGATGAGTAAATTTCCGCAAGTCCCACGTAGGCCATGTTACGGATGGCGTCGGGTCCGCGTCGTGTTTTTTCGTCGGGTACGTCGTTTCCGTAAGTCGTTCTTGAATACGACTTTACGTCAATGACGCACACGTCGGCGTCATTGACGTTTTCCGCCGAGAACTGGAGCATGCGCACTGGGCTTTTTGAAGCCCGGCGCATGCGCAGTTCATTAGAATCGGGGGCGCGCTTAATTTGAATACAAGCCGCCCCCTTGGAGATCCGCCAGGCTACGCCGGGGCATTTACACTCCGCCGTCCCAACTTATGGAGCAAGTGTTTGGGGAATACAACACTTGCTCCTGTAAGTTGGGACAGCGGAGTGTAAGTGCCTTAAGCGCAGCCCGCGGATTTTTAGAGAGAATATGGGCCACCGTCGTATCTCTGTTTTTTGGCCCGGGTATCTATGCGAGTGATTCCTAGAATCATTTTCGCATAGATACGGCCAAGATCCGACAGGTGTAAGTGACTTACACTGTCGGATCTTAAATGTAATTCGCCGCCGGCCGCTAGGTGGCGTTTACGTACAGGTCTCATTTGTTTATGCAAATGAGCCTGATACGCCGATTCCCGAACTAATTAGCATCGCATAGCCGTCGATTACGTCGTTTGCGTAAGGTTACCCCTGCTATATGAGGGGTAACCTTACGCCAGTCCGCCGTATGCCATGTTAAGTATGGCGTCGGGTCCGCGTCGTCTTTTCCTGTCGGGTACGCAGTTTTTCGAAGTCGTTCTTGAATACGACTTTACGTCAATGACGCACACGTCGGCGTCATTGACGTTTTCCGTCGAGAACTGGAGCATGTGCACTGGGCTATTTAAAGCCCGGCGCATGCGCAGTTCGATCGGCCCGGGGGACGCGCTTAATTTAAATACAAGCCGCCCCCTTTGAATTACGCGGGGATACGCCGGGCCTTTTACACTACGCCGCCGCAAACTACGGAGCAAGTGTTTGGGGAATACAGCACTTGCTCCTAAGTTGGGGCGGCGTAGTGTAAATGGCTTACGCGACGCCGCCGCAGGATGTTAGAGAATCTGGCCCTACATGTTTAATAAAGTGGAACTAAACTTCTGAAGATGCTCACTTTCCCGGGTGGTGGGTTTTTGGCCTTTTGATTGGCCAGTGGGGGGGTGATATCATTCCATGCATGCGCACTGGAGTCAGCCATTCCGGCATGGCCAGAGTGTTCCAGGAAGTCGCAGCTCAGTGCATCTTACATAGAAAACCGCAAGCAGGCAGGTAAGAGAAGGGAGTAACCGCTCCAGGTTGGTATGTTGAGAAGATCAGCAACAGTTCAGGAAATCAAGGGTACTGGCAATGCACGAAGCAATTGATATGAGGAAAGACGGGATGGACAGCCGCACTCCAAAAAAAAAAAAAAACATAAGGGGGCAGATCCTCAAAGAAATTACGCGGCGTATCTCTTGATACGCCGTGTAATTTCGAATTTTGCGCGTCGTATCTTTGTTTTGGTATCCACAAAACAAGATACGACGGCATCTGTGTTAGATCCGACAGGCGTACGTCTTCGTACGCCGTCGGATCTTAGATGCAATACTTCGGCGTTCACGTCGTAATCCGCGTCGAGTGTGCAAATTAGCTATTTCCGACGATCCACGAACGTACGACCGGCCGTCGCATTTTTTTACGTCGTTTCCGTTCGGCTTTTTCCGGCGTATAATTAAAGCTGCTATATGGTGGCAAACTCAATGTTAAGTATGGCCGTCGTTCCCGCGTCTATTTTTGAAAATTTTACCTCGTTTGCGTAAGTCGTCCGTGAATGGGGCTGGATGCCATTTACGTTCACGTTGAAAACAATGACGTCCTTGCGACGTCATTTGGAGCAATGCACCCTGGGAGTTTTTACGGACGGCGCATGCGCAGTTCGTTCGGCGCGGGGACGCGATTCATTTAAATGAAACACGCCCCCTACCCGCCCAATTTGAATTTCGCCGCGAGAGATACACTACGCCGCCGTAACTAACGGCGCAAATTCGTTGAGGATTCAAACCAAAGCCAGGTAAGTTACAGCGGCGTAGCGTATCTCACATCTGCGCCGGGCGCAGTCTATGTATGTGGATCTGCCCCAAGGTTGTCTTTATTGTAAAAGGATAAAAAAAAATGCACTACAAAACAAGCAGAACTCAAGGAAAACAGCCTACGCGTTTCACACTCCAATTAGTGCTTAGTCATGGCTAATACAAAAGAAAACGCACTTTAAATATATATGATGACAGCTAAAACATGTGATAGAAACTGACCAACCGCGGGTAATGTCCAATTAATGAGGGAAACAAGCAGGCAGGTAAGGCTACATTCACAATTGCATGTTGACCTGACAGAGTGTAGATGCGAGAACTCTTGTGGGGGGCCCCTGCGATTAGCCGCAGGAGGCAGCCCCAATAAAAGCAATAGAAGGCCGTCAACCTCACTGCCACCTGCATGTAAATACTATGCAACGATCACTTGGGAGTGATTGACCCCAGTCTGCATCCACGGCCAGTTGCATGCAGGTGGTCGCTGCATAGCAAGAACATGTGAGCGGGCGCAATTAGCTGCAGGAGCCTACAGCCTACCATTATGTAAAATTAGACTGCCTCACATAGCTATTTGCCAGGACCCCCCCCCCCCCCCCCCCACTGGGGTTCTCGAATCTCTATATGCTGCAGCACACTTCACACACATTGCACATAGTTAGGCAAACGTTTAACCCCCTGATTGCCATAGATGTTAACCCCTTCCCAGCCAGTGTCATTAGTACAGTGACAGTGTATAGAATTATCAGCCCTCATAAATTCCACTCGCCTGCTCGCATTTTGCGAGTGGAATTTAGCGAAGGGCAAATGACAGACAGACCAGGCTGACAGTTTCCTGGCTGATCACTTCTGCCAGAAGCTGTGCGGCCATCAGAACGGCCCAGAGGGGGGGTTCCCTGACCCCCCCCCCCCCGGGCCGTTCTGATGCCCTGTAAAAAAAAAGTCAGCACCACTTCTGGCAGAAGCAATCAGCCAGGAAACGGTCAGAAGGATCATGCATCCGGAGGACACAGAGCTGGGATCTCCCGCTGAGACCCGGCTTGTATATGAATAGCCAGCCGATGTCAAACAAAGTCCAGCCTCCGGGCCAGCATTGGACCAGTGTGCTATTAGTGCCACAGGCTGATCACCTCCATGCCATGCTGCATTGATGCAGTAATTCATGCACAAGTATTGACACGGGCCACATGCGGCCCACCGAGGACATTTATCCGGCCCACCCCACCCAGGGATGGATTCCTGACAGGCCAGGCTTTGGGGCGGGCCACTTGTAACACAGCGGCAGACTGCTGTGTCACGGAGCTCACTGTTAAAGGTTTGGGCGCGCTGTGATAAAAGTCCCGCCCTCCTCCTAGACCAGCTTGTGTGATAGACACAACACACGTTGCTTTGCCTGCCCGTGCCATTCTGCCGACATATAAATGCGTGAGGCAGTCGGCAAGGGGTTAAAGGGGTTGTAAACCCTTGTGTTTTTTCACTTTAATGCATCTTATGCATTAGGGTGAAAAACTTCTGGCAGTGACAGGTGAAAGGTGAAATTTACCTTTACAACCCCTTTAATCAGGGCTCGACATTATCCGGGCGCCCGGTCGCAATTGCGACAAGAAATTGTGACCTGGCACCCACGCCCGCAGGTAATTGAGGCCGAAGCTTTGCAGACTTGTGAAGACCCAAGCTTACTTCTGTGACCTCGCGCCATCTGGTGGTGGCCGTTGGCATTACAAGTAAAACAGCAGTTCTAATGTGTTTTCTTCACTGTTTTCACTGCCACCTCCTTCCCTCTAATTAGAACCCCCAAACATTATATAATTTTTTTTATTCTAACACCCTAGAATAAAATGGCGATCGTTGCAATACTCTGTCACACCGTATTTGCGCAGCGGTCTTACAAGCGCACCTTTTTGTGGAAAAAATACAATTTTTTAAATTAAAAAATAAGACAACAGTAAAGTTACCCCAATTTTTTTTTTATATTGTGAAAGATAATGTTACGCCGAGTAAATTGATACCCAACATGTCACGCTTCAAAATTGCGTCCGCTCATGAAATAGGTGACGTTTAAAAAATTCTACAGGTTGCATGTTTTGAGTTTAAGAGGAGGTCTAGGGCTAGAATTATTGCTCTCGCTCTACCAATCGCGGCGATACCTCACATGTGTGGTTTGAATAACGTTTACATATGCGGGCGCTGCTCAGGTATGTGTTCGCTTCTGCGCGCGAGCAAAATCGTTGGTGCGCGGTATACGCCGATACCCGCTTTCCCGCGCCGAGTTTTGAATACTGCGCCGACATATACCGATCGCAGTACAGTCGGGTATAGTCGGGCAGTCTCGGCTCCTTCCGTGCTCACGTCCTGAACGTACAGGACGTCAGCGCGGGTAGCCGAGCATTGCCGACAATACACGAGTGTACTGTGCTCTGTATATGTCGGCGCATTATTCAAAACTCGGCGCGGGAAACGAGCGGGGAGGACGCGAGGACGCCGCAGAAGGACGCCGGACCCGACGAAGAGGACACCCGAAGCCGCAGAAGGACGCCAGACCCGTCGAAGAGGACACCCGAAGCCGCAGAAGGACGCCGGACCCGACAAAGAGGACACCCGAAGCCGCAGACGAACGCCGGACCCGATGAGGCCGCCGACGGACGCCGCGCAAGACACCAAAACTGTAAGTACAAAAAAATACTTTTTTTCCACAGGATTGGGGGCAACTTTAGGGGTGCGCGGTATACGCGGGAGCGCGTTATACCACGATAAATGTATTATTTTAATGAAGGCTACAAAATCAAAAATACTGAAATGGCTTTTAAAATGATTTTTGATGTTGTGGCGTTCTACAAAGCTAAAAGTTTTTTTTTTTTTTATATATGATGAATGATGTTCAAGTCGTTCACATGCAAAAGAGCAAACTCTCCGGTTGGGAACGCTGTGCAATGTCGGGTTTTGTCCAATGTTGCACGATGGGAATCTCCAGAGGAAGTGGTAACACCGGGACGGAGGGCCCATTAAGGATAAGTGCGCTATAAGTGTTCTTACCCTTTAAAAGCGCAGACTAGGTGGGAGTCAGGAGGAGAAATTTCACGCTGACCTCTCCATACTCGGGTTCAGACGGTCAGAGATGTCACAAACTATTAGCGACTGTTGAGGGAAAGGTAACCACTTTCCATGGCGGACGCTTTGGTTTGTTTTCCTTTCCCAAATAGTTTCTTTTTATAAAAGCTGCGTCCCAATGCCCAGTGGGCACCTCCTGTCACTCACTGTCCAGGGTGTTTGGTAAACACAGGGGGGGGCCGTGACGTTGTATGACCTGGGTCGGGGAGTCTGGCCTTCGTACGCTTCTGTATCTCAAGCCATAAAAGAACAAAATCATTCATTGCTTTTCAATGTATTATGAAAGATCAGAAACAATACTACGAAAGAAAAAAAGTTCTCTTTTTTTTTATTCATTTTTTAAATCCGATTTTTATTTTATTTTTATTTTATTTAAAAGAAATACTGCCACTGTCACATGACATTAAAAAAAAAGTATCGGTATCGGCGAGTACTTGAAAAAAAGTATCGGTACTTGTACTCGGTCTCAAAAAAGTGGTATCGGGATAACCCTATTACTTAGGGCTCTTTCACACGTCCGCTCAGTTTTTTAGATCATTTTTTTTTTCATCAGTTGATCAGTTTTTTCGTCCGTTTTTCGTCCGTTTACATCCGTTTCCGGTCCGTTTTTCGTCCGTTAACATCCATTTTTCGTCCGTTTTTCCATCCATTTTTTTTGGGGGGGCTTTTTAGGCCCCTTGCAGACGTCCGCTCCGTCTGTCCATTCATTACAAGTCCGTTAACGGACTTGTAATGAATCCCTATGGGGACGCGTCCGTTAGCGGATGGAGCATCCGCTAGCGTCCGCGTCAGTCGGGATCCGCTTTTCCGAACGGAAGAAACCCTATTTTTCTTCCGTTCGGCGGAGCGGAACTGATGCAGACGGACAGACGGTCCGTCTGCATCAGGTTCCCCATAGGGGACAGCGGAGCAGAGACAGGGCGGTCCCTGCACTGTGTGCGGGGACCGCCCTATCCGCCGACAGCTGAGCGGGGATCCCCGCTGAGCCGACGAAGACACACGGAGCGGACCCGGAAACGGTCCGCTCCGTGTGAAAGAGCCCTTACATATTTTGATGAAAAACGGATGTTAGCGGATCGGATGGTAAACGGATCGTCCGCTAACGTCCGTTTTTCGTCCGTTCCGTTTTTTTGACGGAAGAAAAATAGGGTTTTCTTCCGTTGAAAAAAAACGGAGCTTAACGGAGACGGATGTTAACGGACGTTAGCGGATGCTCATCCGCTAACCCATAGGAAAGCATTGCGGTCCGTTAACGGACGTCCAAAAAAACGGATGAACGGAACGGACGTGTGAAAGAGCCCTTATGGTATTGAGGTATGAACATGCACTCTAGACCAGTGTTCATTTTGAAGTCAAATTTCAATTAGTCTTTTGATTAAAATGGCATATTAGTTTTAGTCGTATTTTAGTTGACTAAAATGTTTTAGTCGACGAAATTAACACTGGCAAACTGTTGGCACCATATAAATCCTGTATAATAATAATAATAATAATAATAATAAATGGTGTCTGTTGGAGTAGTGCACCAAGGGCCGGATAAAGGCAAGCAAAGGGCCACATCGGGCTCACGAGCGACACAGTTTGGAGATCCAGACTAGAAAACTATTTAAAAAAAAACCTGGGAGGCAAGTTTTAAAATTGCAGTTATGAATGCCTTACAAAAACATTGTGCCTATATGTAACATGAATAATAGTATCAAGGACATGGCAGTGACTACATCCTCCCCGCGGGTGTATCTACTTGTACGATGCCGCCCACTAGTGGCCGAAGAGTTTTTTCTTACCTTTAAGGCTGGAATTTCCACGTTCTCATTTAGACTGACGGAGCCGGAGAGGACGGTGCCTGTCATCACAGTGCCCTGACCCTTGATGGAGAAACAGTGGTCAACTGCCATAAGGAAAGGCCCCGAGGGATCTCTGCGGGGAAGATAGGCCTGAGACTTCAAGAGCTGCAGAAAAAGAAGGCAGAAAACACACAAGAGTTCATTCAGAGTGCAAGAGAGCAAGGCCAAATGAGCGACGTCGCCGCCAGGAGCTCCGCAATATCATCTTACAAGAAGTGCCAAAAAATATTTTTTATATTTTTTGGCAAATCTTATAATATTATTTACAAAACGTATCAAATGTTTAAACTGAGAACATGTAACATTTTAAGGAAAAAAAAGAGGAATTTTGAAATTGATGACAGCAACAAGTCTCAAAAAAGTTGGAAAAAAAAAAAAAGAATTCTAGTGCATAGAATAAAATACAAACTTAGGGCCAGATTCACAAATGAGATACAACGGCGTTTCTCCCGATACGCCGTCGTATCTCTCAGAGTATCTATGCGACTGATTCATAGAACCAGTTACGCATAGATAGCCATAAGATCCGACAGGTGTAATTGTTTTACACTGTCGGATCTTAGGATGCAATACCGCGGCCGCCGCTGGGGGGAGTTCACGTCGTAAACCAGCGTCGGGTATGCAAATTAGCAGTTACGGTGGATCCACAACGGTTTTTCGCGTTCGCTACGTCGCCGCTAGTCTAGTTTCCCGTCGCAAAGTTAGTCGTTTTTTTGGGTGCCCTAACTTTAGTCAGCAAGTGTATTGCTGTCTAAAGTATGGCCGTCGTTCCCGCGTCGAAATTCAAAATTTAACGTCGTTTGCGTAAGCCGTCCGGGAATACGGAAGTACGCTACGCGCGTCGCCGTTCGAAAAAATGACGTCACGGTGCGCGAAGCACGGCGGGAGTTAGGAAACGGAGCATGGCGGGCGTAGTTTTCATCGCAAGTGCTTGGTGAATCAGGCACTTGCGATGAAAAATTGCGGCGGTGTAACTTATCTAGGATACGTTACGCCGCCGCGATTCTACGTGAATCTGGCCCTTAAAGTGGAACTACACTTCATCTGAGCATCACAAACCAAAAATGCGATTTAATTAATTTTTGTTATTCAACGCAATTTCCCCATCCATCCATGTTCTCCATGCTTTATTTTGTTAAAACATCAATTTAAAAAAAAATAATAAAATACCTAGCACTTCTAGCCGTGGCCATCTTGAGTAAGGGCAGGTGATTCATGTAGCATTTACTTCCTGGAATCCACCTGCGCTTAGCTCAGGCATGCAAGCAGGAGAGGATGTGCTTGGCTAAGAAAGCCCCCCCTTCCCTACTGAAGACTCCTGGGATGTATGACATCATTTGCGAGTCACTTCCTGTCTACATGCATGTGCTACAGCACAGGCTGCAGTCACCGGTCAGGGAAGGTGTTTCGTCAGATATGCCGACCCGTCAGAATTGGTAACGGAAGTGACGTTCTGACGCCACCATCTTGCTACACCCCACACTCCTCCATAGTAAGGATACTCGGAGAAGGGAAAAGCGGACATCTTGTTACACCCACCGGAGTTTTGTATTTTACACTTATATTTAACAGTAAAGTGAGTTTATATTGTGAAATGCAGGACTTAGAACTCCGTCTGACTGTTATGATGTTGAATTTTAAAAGCAGCGGCAAGCCTGCTCATCTCACAGGGTGGCTAATCTGTCAGAAGTTTGCCGCTTTTTAAAGAGGGGGTTCACCCTAAAAAGATTTTTTTTTCTTTCTAGCATTAAATCAAGCATACTAGCGCGAGCTATAGTATGCCTTTTTTTTTTTTTTTGGCGCCGTACTCACAGTTTAATCACGTAGTGAAGTTTCAGACTCCCCGCGGGGAATGGGCGTTCCTATGCAGAGGAAAGATGATTGATGGCCGGCTCTGGCGCGTCACGCTTCTCCGGAAATAGCCGAAATAGGACTTGGCTCTTCACGGCGCCTGCGCCTAGTCTGTGCGCAGGCGCCGTGAAGAGCAGAGACCTACTACGGCTATTTTCGGGAAGCGTGACGCGCCATAGCCGCCCGTCAACAATCTTCCCTCTCCATAGGAACGCCAATTCCTATGGAGAGGGAAGATTGTTGACGGCCGGCTATGGCGCGTCACGCTTCCCGAAAATAGCCGGAGTAGGTCTCGGCTCTTTACGGCGCTATACAAAGTCTGAAACTTCACTATGGGATTAAACTGTGAGTACTGCGCCAAAAAAAATAAATAAAGGCATACGGTAGCTCGCGCTGGTATGCTTGATTTAATGCTAGAATTTTGTTATTTAGGGTGAACCACCGCTTTAAATTCAATATCTAACCAGTCAGACGGACTTCTAAGTACTGCATTTCACTATATAAACTCACATTACTGTTAAAAATACGTGTAAAATGGAAAACTCCGGTGGGTGTAACAAGATGTCCGCTCTCCCCCTTCTCAAGGTATCCTTACTATGGAGGAGTGCGGGGTGTAGCAAGATGGCGGCGACGGAACGTCAATTCTAATGGGCCGCCAAATCTGACGAAACACCGGCTTCCTGATGGGGACAATGACGAAAAATCCTGTGTCATGTACATCAGTATAATGTCCACTAGAAGCACATGTGACAAGTGTGGCAACACCGAATATTCTCACAAAATCATAGCAGGTCTTCAAGAAAAAAACGTAAGGCCGCGTCCACACGGTCGGTCCATGGGATGAGAACGGTCCTAAGGACCGTTCTCATCGGTTAACCAATGAAGCTGACTGATGGTCTGATGTGCCTACACACCATAGGTTAAAAACCGATTGTGTCAGAACGCGGTGACGTAAAACACAACGACGTGCTGAAAAAAAACGAAGTTCAATGCTTCCAAGTATGCGTCGACTCGACTCCGAGCACTCGTGGACCTTTAACCGATGCTTTTGCATACTAACCATCGGTTTTGACCGATCGGTTAGGCGTCAATCGGTTCAATTTTAAAGCAAGTTCTACATTTTTGGACCGAAGGATAACTGACCGATGGGGCCCACACATGATCGGTTTGGACCGATGAAAAGGTCCTTCAGTCCGTTTTCATCGGTTTTGACCGACCGTGTGTACGCGGCCTTAGTGTGGCAACACTGTGAAGCAATTGGGTGACAGAGACAGCGCGTTGTCACCCTATAACAGGAAGTGCCTGAACAAGGAGCTTCATGGCAGGATTATCTATCTTGCTTTCATTATAATAAAAGCTGCAGATGTAAAAATAATCATAATTTGAAATTACATTAACTTGTTAAAGCTTTTAGGATGATCCTGTATAATAAAAAGATGGCAGCCATTTGGTTCCCTGAGGCCATTTTTTTTTTTTTTTCAGAATGCTTTGCAATGGGTTGAGCACACAGAGGGGGGGCTATACGTGGCTCATGTCAGATCCAGGCGTGATACACAAGAACAGTTGTGACTTTCTTTGTAGAGTGCAGGGCACCAGCCGGGGTGTAATTGGAAAGGTCGGCGACCTTTGCCTGCTCCCTGACTCTCCTGGGGATCAATATAAAAAGACCACCAGGCTTGTTTAATTTAATGCAAAGCTGCAAATAGTAACAACTATTACCACCTTGGGGTGATTTGATCAGATAATGGGGTTTGATTCAGCAGAAACACATAAGATAGATATAGATAGATAGATAGATAGATAGATAGATAGATAGATAGATAGATAGATAGATAGATAGATAGAAACATATCTATATATCTATCTATCTATCTATCTATCTATCTATCTAAGTAAATAGATATATAGGTAGGTAAATGGCTAGAGAGATAGAGATCGAGAGATAAGATAGAAACATTTATAAGTAGATAGATATATAGAAATAAAGATCAATGGATAAGATAGAAATAGAGAGAGATAAGAAAGAATCAAGATAGAAAGATAGATAGATAGCAACATATAAAAGTAGATAGATATGTTCCTACCTATCTATCTATCTACTTATATATGTTTCTATCTATCTAAGTAAATAGATAGATAGATAGATAGATAGATAGATAGATAGATAGATAGATAGATAGATAGATAGATAGATAGATAGATAGATAGATAGATAGATAGATAGATAGATAGATATAAAGATCAATGCATAAGATGGAAATAGAGATCGAGAGATAAGATAGAAATCAAGATGGATAGATACAATTTACTTATATATGTTTCTATCTATCAATCTATCTATCTTGATTTCTATCTTAGCGCTCAATCTCTATTTCTATCTATCGATTGATCTCTATTTTCATCTACCTATTGATCTATATTCTCATCTATCTACCGATCTCAATTTCTGTTTTATCCATTGATTTTTATTTATATCTACCTATCAGTCTTTATTTCTATCTATCTATTGATCCTAGATATATACAAAGATTAATAGACAGATAGAAATAAAGATAGATGGGTAAGATAGAAACAAAGATCAATGCATAAGATGGAAATAGAGATCGAGAGAGAAGATAGAAATCAAGATAGATAGATAGATAGATAGAAACATATACAAGTAGATTATATCTATCTATTCATCTTGATTTCTATCTTATTTCTCGATCTCTATTTCCATCTTATGCATTGATCCTTATTTCTATCTACCTATCAATCTTTATTTCTATCTATCTATGGATCTTTGTATCTATCTAAGATCAATAGATAGATAGAAATAAAGACTGATAGGTAGATAGAAATAAAAATAAACGAATAAGATAGAAATTGAGATTGGTAGATAGATAAAAATATAGATCAATAGGTAGATGAAAATAGAGATCAATCGATAGATAGAAATAGAAATCGAGTGCTAAGATAGAAATCAAGATAGATAGATAGATATGACAAAGACATGCTGATAGGTTAATCGTCTCCTGTCTAAACTGGCCCTAGTATGTGTATGTATGAATGTGGGTTAGGGACCTTAGATTGGAAGCTCCTTGGGGGCAGGGACAGATGTCAATATACAGTATATACGTACAGACCCCATGGCCATCGGCCTCCGGGGTCCTCTACATCTCTATAGTCGGTGAACTGAATTAACTTACCGTAGTTATCGGCGTATACCGCGCACTTTTTTGCCCTGAAAATCAGGGCAAAATCGTGGGTGCGCGGTATACGCCGATACCCGCTTTCCCACGCCGAGTTTTGAATACTGCGCCGACATATACCGAGCACAGTACACTCTGGTATAGTCGGGCAGTCTCGGCAACTTCCGCGCTCACGTCCTGGACGTACAGGACATCAGCGCGGGTGGCCAAGCATTGCCGACAATACACGAGTGTCAGAGCGCTGTACACTCGTGTATTGTCGGCAATGCTCGGCTACCCCGCTCTGACGTCCTGTACGTCCAGGATGTGAGCGCGGAAGTTGCCGAGATTGCCCGACTATACTGCGCTCTGTATATGTCGGCGCAGTATTCAAAACTCGGCGCGGGAAACGAGCGAGGACGCCGCAGAAGGACGCCGGACCCGCCGAAGAGGACACCGGACCCGCCGAAGAGGGACACCCGAAGCCGCAGAAGGACACCCAATTTTGTTTGGGAGCCACGACGCACGACCGCGCAATTGTTAGTTAAAGCAACGCAGCGCCGGAAGCTGAAATTTCACCTGGGCAGGAGGGGGGTATATGTGCACAGTAAGCAAGTGGTTAAAGTGGAAGTAAACCCTCATATCGTTTTCAGCCAAGGAAGCTGCCATCTAGACCTTTGTTTAACCATCAACTGCCATGATGCTGCACATGTGATTAAGTTATGACACCAATCATTGGATGGTGTGAAAGTTTGGTTGAGAGCACAACCCATGTGACAGCTAACATTTCTGGCATACCTGGAATGTTAACTGTTTTTTAAACCATCAAATCGATTGGTTTACTTCCGCTTTAAGTGGTTAATGCGGCACTTATTCTCCCATGAAAACCAATAATGGGGTGCCGATGACAGATCAATTTCAACAACCATTAGCCCCCCTAAAGCTTGAAGGACAGTAAATTGGTCCTTTGCACAGAAAATTTGGGTACTCCAGCTATAGAACATAACAAAATAAATAAAAATGCAACACTTTAGTAGTCTCTTGACTCACCTCGATAAGCTCGGATATTCCCTGAGAAGTCGCAGACTCCGGAGCTTCGGGTCCTCCTGGTTTAGCAGCAACAGAAATGATAGGAGACCCGTGGAATCTATCATGGAGAAACGCACAATGATTGGATTTTAGTAAGCTTCTGCCAGCCAGAAAGGGGGGGGGGGGAGTGTGCACAGCAATAGATGATTGAAAGAAAATGAAAAATAAAATAAAAAAAAAGGATTTACAAAAAATGGGCAAAAAATTATATAAAAAAATAAAATAAAAATGCAATATTCTAAGAAGCAATCTCGTCAATCCTACTTAGGGCCCATGACCACCTCTGCCTTTTTATTTTTTTCAAAGTGTACTTTTAAGGCATTGCACACACTTAGCCAGATCCTCAAAAGGGATACGCCGGCGTATCTACTGATACGCCGGCGTATCCCTGTTTCTATCTATGGAACTGATCCACAGAATCACATAGATAGGGAGAAGATCCGACATGTGTAAGGGACTTACACTGTCGGATCTTAGGATGCAGTACCGCAGCCGCCGCTGGGGGCATTTCTCGTCGAAATGCCGCTTCGGGTATGCAAATTAGCACTTACGGAGATCCACAAAGCTTTTACGCTTCGTTTTTTCTCCGTAAGTATTAGTTTGCCGTCGCAATATTAGGGCTGCTTTTACAAGGCCTAAACTGTTTAGGCCTTGTAAAAGTAGACCCTTCTATCCCGCGTCGCCGTCTTTTTTTCTTCAAATTTTTTTTTTTTCCGCCGCAACTCGTATTTTTTTTTTTACGCTCGTCGCGATTCTCAAAACCCGGCGCAGCGTAAAACAGTGCAAAGCACGTCGGGAAAATGACGTCGTGAGCATGCGCAGTACGGCCGGCGTGGGAGCGCGCCTAATTTAAATGGGATTCGCCCCATTAAATTAGGAACGCCTTGCGCCGGCCAGATTTAAGTTACACAGCCGAAAATTTCTAGGTAAGTGCTTTGTGGATCGGGCACTTAGGTAGAAATTTTCCGGCGGTGTAACTTAAATTGAAAAAGTTACGTTGCGCCGGGTTTTTGTGGATCTGGCCCACTGTACCAGTGATCACTGAAATGGCATCAAAAATGTTTTTTTGAGTACCATTTACATTACCTTTCCATTGCACTGTTTTGATCTCTTTTTCGTATATAGCGCTCATTAACAGTATGACTTATTTTTACCCTGGTATTTGTCCTGGTTATTTAACTCAAAATTGCACCAACTGTTTTTTTTTTTTTTTATGCGTTTTTTTTTTTTTTTTTTTTAATGCAGAGAACCGAACATAAGGAAATATATAATAAAACATTATTATTAGGGTTGTCCAGATACCGATACCAGTATCGGTATCGGGACCGATACCGAGTATTTGCGGGAGTACTCGTACTCGCGCAAATACCCCCGATACCTAAATAGAATACTTTCCCCCCCCTTCCCCCCCCCCCCGCCGCTGCCGCCGCATCGAGGGACATGGCTAGAGGGACATTGCTGCTTATGTGAGGGACATGGCTAGAGGGACATTGCTGCATATGTGAGGGACATGGCTAGAGGGACATTGCTGCATATGTGAGGGACATGGCTAGAGGGACATTGCTGCATATGTGAGGGACATGGCTGCATATGTGAGGGACATGGCTAGAGGGACATGGCTGCATATGTGAGGGACATGGCTAGAGGGACATTGCTGCATATGTGAGGGACATGGCTAGAGGGACATTGCTGCACATGTGAGGGACATGGCTAGAGGGACATGGCTGCATATGTGAGGGACATGGCTGCATATGTGAGGGACATGGCTAGAAGGACATGGCTGCATATGTGAGGGACATGGCTAGAGGGACATGGCTGCATATGTGGGGGACATGGCTGCATATGGGGGGGACATGGCTGCATTTGGGGACACATTTAAAAAAAGTATCGGTATTCGGTATCGGCGACTACTTGAAAAAAAGTATCGGTACTTGTACTCGGTCCTAAAAAAAGTGGTATCGGGACAACCCTAATTATTATAATAATATATTTTGATATAATATAAAATTAGCATAAACCTTGGTGGTCCATTTATACATTATTTTTCCACACAGGATTTACACAATTAAATCTAAGAAGAAAAATGTAAGAATCTTGCGTGAAAAGTGTGTGAATCACATGTGAAATCATTTATAAATTGACCCCTTGGCTGTCTTTAGGAACCCACAAATATAAAATGGTCAGAAGATTCAACTGCTTTTAATCACCTTTAATAACTTCTTCCTTAAAATTTATTTTTTTACCTTTGTTGTTTTATTATATATTTATATACAATACAATTTTGTTGTAACTTTTTTACTTTAGTATGTTTCAGTATTATTTATTGTCATTCCCATAGAATTAGGCCACCTTGTTACACCCTCCCCCCCCCCCCTTTACCTATTCCGTTCCTGCAATATTTAATTAAAAGTTTATAACTTCGATATATATTTGGATAAATATTGACTACTTTAATGTTCATTGAGATGCAACAACGTTTTTATTTTTTTTTAAGGTAAAAACATTGGCCCAGATTCAGAGAGCACGGCGCACATTACGCCGCCGTAGAGTAAACACTGTACGCTACGCCAACGCAGCGCAGAGAGGCAAGCATGGAATTCAGCAAGCCAGTGCTCCCAACGCTGCGCCAGCGTGGCCTGGGTTTCGAAGGCGTACGTGGAATTGGGCGTGACCCATGCAAATGGGGTGTGACCCCATGCAAATGATGGGCCGAGCGCCAGACAGATACGTATCACGAACTGCGCATGTGCCGTGACGTGGACGCATCCCCCTGCGCCTGCTCGCAACCACGTCGGAACAACTGCCTAAACTACCCTGGATCACTGCGTACGGCGTGAACGTAACCTACGCCCAGCCAGACACACGTCCAAAGCAAAATACGTTGGCTTGTGTTCCCTGGTGCAGACCTTTGCATGTCTGCTGCTGGGTTGCGCCTTCTTTATGGGGAATTAACTTTACGCCGGACGTACGCGCACCTCGCGTAGCCTGCGTCGGGCGCACGTACGTTCGTGAATCGCTGTATTTCCCTCATTTGCATATTTGAATGGCTAAATCAATAGGAGCGCCACCATGCGTCCAGCCTAAATGTGCGCCCATCCTACGCCGGCGTAGGCAAGTTACGTCGGCAGGGTGAAGCCTGTTTTTAGGCGCATCTTAGTTTGTGGGTCCGGCGCACAGATACGACAGCGCACATTTGCACTTACGTCGGCGTAACTTGTTATATGTCGGCGTAAGTGCTTTGTGAATCCGGGCCATTGTGTATTTACATCAGTCACTGCTCTTTAGGAATTTAGGATTGCAGGTTCCTGAGCCCTGGTTCACATTGATGCGATTTGGCATGCGATTTGACATGTCAAATCGGCAGCAATTGCCGGCAATGGCAGCATCCGAATCGGTGAGACGCTGCATTTGGGGCACCGCACCGATTCCCAAAAGTAGTTTCTGTACTAATTTTGGGGTGTGATTTCCATTTACGTCTGTGCAGAAACTCTGCACTCTGCACAGATGTCTCTGAAATCGCCCCCCGAAGTCGGGACCGACATGCGCCTATACCGAGTAATTTTACAAGTGCCCGTACTTTTGAAAATGATCCAAAACCAAAACATTTGCGGTGCGATTTGCACCCGTATAAAATTAATGGGCTCAAGATCGTACTGCAAAGAATTGCATGCGATTTGAACAGGATTGCGGTGTGATTGCGGTTTCTCCCACCCCTCCTGTGTCCACCCAAGCTTGTCAATAGTGACTTCAGCCTGGGTTCACACAGGAGCGGTGGGGAAAACCTCATGTGATTCAGACAGGAATCGCACCGCAATAGGCATTGGGTACCGGCAAGTACTTTACTGAAAGTATCAATACTCATACATGCCGGTAAAATAACGGTATCGGTGCAACCCTAAAAAATGCATTTAAAAAACACATTAAAAATGCATGTCAACACATATAAACATATATACGTTACTGAAGAAAAGAAAAAAAAATGGGGATTGTGCTGTGACAAAGCCCTGAAAGATAAGCCCTTGTTCACATTGGTCAAAACCTCTAATCTATTATTATTTTTGGATCTCTGCATCTTATTGACTCCACATGTGGATTTATCTGACAATATTAACGGAGACGAGAGGGAGCCACGTTCGGTATCAGATGATGATTTGCGCTCAGCATGTGAATGTTGTCTCCAATGTCAGGCTCGTTGTTATCCTCTAGGACCTCATGGCCTTTCTTATTAAAAAGAAACATGGCTGAGTCACTCTAAACTAAGTATGGAGCTTCAAGTTACCCGACTATATTTACAACAGTCAAAGGCACCATTTTGAAATAGGAAAACGCCACTTCGATATATAAACTCCTACAAAAACATAAATTTTGTGAACTAAAGCAGTTGTAACCATAAAACAAAAAATAAATAAAAAATAAAATAAAAATAATTAAATGCTCCTGTTCTTTTTAGAGCGTGATCTATAGCACAGTGCTTGTGCTGTGTAATTTGTCCCATTCTATGCTGTAAAAGACCTGGTTGATACTGCCTGTTTCTGTGTCCCCCTATGTGTACTGACCACGGTAATCATGGCTGCTGATCCATGATACCGTGGTCAGTTTATGTCCCTCCATCATCCCGCTGTGTGGTCAGGGTCAGTCTCTCCTTCTACCCCCTCCTTGACTGTCGGCTCAGTAGTCCATGTAGTGAGAACTAATCCCCAACCCCGCTCCTCTCCTCCTGCCGCCATTCTGTCATGGCTGTAAAGTCATGTATATAAAACAATTGCATACCCTCTGTTTAATGAAGATAAAAAGCACAGTATGTTAGTTTTATTTTTAAAAATATAATCCTAAATACCTTCTTGCACAGCGCCTCCATGCAGTCACGTAACCATCCTCTGCTGGCTGGCATACATCAGAGGAGAATCTCAGCCCCTCCCGCTGCTCAACTTAGACCAGGTAGGGAAAGTGGAGGGGGATCACGTGACCGCATAGCAGAGCTGTGGAAGGGGGCATTTAGGATTTTGCACATGTATTTTGCTTTTTTTTGTAGTACAAATGGTACCATAAAAAAAAAAAAAAAAACGTCCATGCATAAATATTGTCCATGCAAAGTATGACGTCTCTTTAGAACGTCAGGACAACGAAACAGGTGATGTCATCCAGCATGGTACTCCCAGAAGTGCCGCTGGTAAACCTGGAAGTAGCGAATAGGAAGCCACTCGTAGAGGATGATTGTTGAGCTGGCATCCCGCAGGAGATGGCGCTTTTTTTTACCTTTGTGCAGGGAAAAGCACTTTATAATGTGAGTGGGTATTACCTATGTGTTTAAATGGGAGAGTTTAAAAAAAAAAAAATATACCACGGTTGCACACTATAGTCTTAGATTGTAAGCTCTAAGGAGCTGGGCCCTCTGAGCCCTTTTGTATTAAAATATATTGATTTTTTACGGTCTACCCTCAAGTCGTAAAGTTCTGCATAAACTGTTGGCGCTATATAAATCCTGTATCATAATAACAATTATAATAATAATAAAAATAATAGAGGCTTTTGTTTTTTCTATGGAAACTTCTTATAGGAATGGAGATGTCCCCCGAAACATGAAAATCTCCAACCGTGTGGCATTGGAACAGAAGACGGGGCCTATGGCTGCAGTTTTTTAGTAAGCTGAGGAAGCTCTGAGGAAGGGGGCTTTTTCCCTTGAAACATGTAAACCTCCAACCGTGTGGCACTAGAAGCTGGTGCCTATGGCTGGAGCTGTTTTACAATAAGCTTAAGGAACCCCCGGAAGGGAGCTTGTAGACCAAAATACTTAAACCTCCAACCGCGTGGCATTGAAACAGAAGATGTTGCCTATAGCTGAGGTTGTTCAATAAGCTGAGGAAGGGGGGTTGTCCCTGAAACATGTAAATCTCTAACCGCGTGGCACTGGAACAGAAGACGGTGCCTAAAGCTGGAGTAGCTGTTCAATAAGCTGAGGAAGCTCTGAAGAAGGGGTTTACCCCCCGGGAACATGTAAACCAACCACGTGGCATTGGAACAGAAGATGGTGCCTAGGCTGGAGTAGTTCAATAAGCTGAGAAAGCTCTGAGGAAGGGGGACTGTCCCTCTGAGACATGTAAATCTCTAACGGTGTGGCATTGGAACAGAAGATGGTGCCTATGGCTGGAGTTGTTGTTAAATAAGCTGAGGAAGCTCTGAGGAAGGGGGTTTATCTCCTCGAAACACGTAAGCCTCCGTATGGCATTGGAACAGAAGATGGTGCCTATGGCTGGATTTGTTGTTAAATAAGCTGAGGAAGCTCTGAGGAAGGGGGTTTTATCTCCTCGAAACACGTAAACCTCCGTATGGCATTGGAACAGAAGATGGTGCCCATTGGATGAGTTGTTCAATAATCTGAGGAAGCTCTGAGGAAGGTGGTTTATCCCCCTAAATACGTAAACCTCTGTATGGCATTGGAACAGAAGACAGTGCCTACGGATGGAGTTGTTGTTCAATACGCTGAGGAAGCTCTGAGGAAGAGGGCTTGTCCCCTAAAACACATAAACCCCGAACCGTGCGGCTCTGAAACAAAAGACGCGGCCTACGGTTGGAGTTGTTGTTCGATGAGCCTGTTTTTATTCACATTTGTGAGTATATTATTGCTCATGATTTTTAATAAATGGTTATGGTGGTAATGCCCTAGGTGTTTGCACCCTCCTATGCATGTTTTTTTACAATGTGTTGAAGATTACCCAGTCTGAGGAGGGCTGCATCACGCTCAACATTACTTGCCACGATGCTAGGTGAAGTGTCTTGGTCTGAACGCTGAATGGTTTGGATCTTTTTGGGCGACATTTATTTGTTTTATTTACAATTTGTATACTTTAGTGCTGTATAGGTGGTAATCAATATTGTTTGGCCCCAGGTTTGGGTTTTAGATTACAGAAATTGTAGTAATATTGGTTTAAACACTACTTCCCAGTGTCAAGGCTTCTAGTGAACTTGAGGGGGGTCACCCTTCCTGTGTCCGAGCAAGAGCAGAATATCCCCTGTGATTTGGAGGGGGGTCTCCACAGGCTTCAGCCTCTCTGATACACATTGAATTTTTTAGCGTGAGCCTACAACAGTGACTTCCAGTGAGTGTAATCCGTTTGCCCACGGCTCTGATTGGGAACATTCATACGGAGAGTCAAAAGAGATTAACCACAAAGCTTGGGGAAATTCAATTACACTTAATCCAAACAGCAAAAAAAACGAACATTGCGTGAAGAGGAACAATTGTTGAAACAGGTGTATTCATTTTAACAAATAATAATAACAAGCCGCTGAACGGACTCGGGGAAGAATGACTGGAGCTAGGTGATGCTCGGCGCTCGTACGACGAAGACTTGCTCTTTAGAGGGACTGCCAAAAACTAATTTAGTATTCAGAATCCTTTTCTGCCACCGAGGACGAGATCAACTGTACTTCAGCAGGAAAAAAAGACGACAGATCAGATATTTCCATTATAAAGGGTTTTAGGACTTTCTATAAAGCTGATATTAAGCCACTTCTATTGAAAAGTATATCGAAAAAGCAAAAATAGGATTTTTGTACACACACCGCAAAATCTTTTTTATTTTTAGCGTTTCATTTTTGTTGAGGGACACAGGAAGTCTGTTACCTACGGGTCCATACTGCTGCTTACAGAAGGATTGGACGCTGGCAAAACTAAAAAGTGTAGGCCACTTGACCCTTCGTGGTTCCCCGTTAACGGCATAGGCTTTCTCCTCAGTGACTCAACAGCCTACCATTTTTAAATTCATGACTTTTAAGCAAGTGTCTACCTCCTGGTTGCGTTCTCAGTGCTTTAGCTATGCTCTATTCTCTGGGTTATTTTACTCCTCTAGCTTCCTTTGTTTATATTTTATGCCATGTAACTGCTACAAAAGACCTTGTTAACTTGGTTCGCCATCATTGTTGTGTGTATGTGTTACTATAAATAAAGAATTAAAACAACAAGTGTAGGACACCCAAGGATGACCCCTCCTACTAGCATGTCTCAGTTTAGTAGCAGTGTCAGAAACCATGAATCAGACCGAGACAGAAGTACAGTAAGAGCCGGTTCACACTGGGGCGACTTGGGATCCGACTTGAAGTCGCCTCAAGTCGTCCCAAGTCGCGCCGTCGAGAAAAACAATGCAAGTGAAGGGGAGCGGTTTTAATACACACGACTCTAGTCGCCACGACTTCAAAAGAAGTTCCTGTACTACTTCAATCCGACTTGTAGGCGATTTGTACCCATTGATTTCAATGGAAGTCTAATCCAAGTCTGATCCAAGTCTGATCACTGTCTTAACTGAAGCGACTTTCCAGGAAGATAACATGCATTTCTCAGGCAAACCTCTCCCTCCCCCTCCCTCCCCCTCCCTCCCCCAGAGCTGATTGTTGTTTGATTGGCCACTGGAAAGTCTCCTGTCCTGGAGACGACTTCAAGTCGTGTTGTAAATCGCCCCAGATCGCCCTGTGGTTCATGCTCAAGTCGTGTCGGAGTCGCCTCTGAAAGTCGCGCTGGAAGTCGTGTCGCCCCAGTGTGAACCAACTCTTAAATCACACTTGTTTATTAACAATAATAAAAATAAAAAGATAAACAGAATAAACATATTCAAAACATAGCCAGAGTTCAGGAACCGGATCAGATACTCAGACAAGCCAAACATTAGGGGGCCAGAGATGAACGTAGAACAGCAAGCAGGATCAGGAGCCAGAAGGGATGTCAGCCAAGGAAAGTCTTCAACAGGAACGCAGGAGAAAGTCTCTGTTTTGTTGACCAAGGTGAAGGCATCGATTATCTGAACTGGAAGGCTTAAGTAGGCAGGACTGATGAGCAGGATTATCAACAGGTGAGTCACTGTGAAGAGATAGGAGCTGGCAATTAGCCGACAGCTATGCGGCCAGCTCAGAGAAGGAAGGGACGAGCCCAGCCCTGACACAAAGCAGTATCGAGAACAAGGGGTGGGACTCTCAATGTAATCCAAAGGATATCAATGAATGTCCAAAAATACTTTTTTTCTCCCCTCGTTCTTTGAAGAACACAAGAAATCTTTTACTTTCAGTACAAAAGCAGTCCATCTGAAGATGGGCTTCAAAGCAAACAATTGCTACCAGGCCCAAAAGAAAACCGGGGGAATGACCGCAGCTTAAAACAACCATCTGAAGGACCTTACGTCCCAAGCTGCCATCAGATGAGGCTTCTACATTGACCTAGTAGAACTTAATATATGTGACCAGAAGACCAGGTTGCAGCCTTGTAAATTAAGGAAACTGTTGCTTGACGCCGAAAAGCCCAAAAAGCACTCAGGCGTTCTAGAAGGGTGAGCCTTGACAAGAACCTGAGCTTTGAGACCATAAACTTCTAGGACAGTTTGTCTGAAGCAACTAGAGATGGTGGAGCTAGAACCCTCTAAGGGACCATCTGGAATGCCAAAAAAAGAAAAAGCGTCCTTCCGGAAGAAGCAGGGGTTGAAAGACGCAACAGTCTGAACCACACCTGGACAGAGGGAATCTCCTTTGGCAAATTGGAGGCAGACTGAGGGACTGAAGAATTATGTCCTGGTTGAGGTGAAAGGCGGAATCTACCTTAAGCAGGAAGGAAGTCATGGGTCCAAACAGCACCATGTCTCTGTGAAAAAAAGAGATTTTTAATACAGCTTACCTGTAAAATCTTTTTCTTGGAGTACATCACGGGACACAGAGCGGCATTCATTACTATATGGGTTATATGGAGTACCTTCAGGTGTAGACACTGGCAATCTCAAACAGGAAATGCCCCTCCCTATATAACCCCCTCCCATAGGAGGAGTACCTCAGTTTTGTAGCAAGCAGTATGCCTCCCAAAATGGTCCTCAAAAAAGAGGGGTGGGAGCTCTGTGTCCCGTGATGTACTCCAAGAAAAAGATTTTACAGGTAAGCTGTATTAAAAATCTCTTTTTCTTTATCGTACATCACGGGACACAGAGCGGCATTCATTACTATATGGGATGTCCCAAAGCAATGCTTACAATGAGGGGAGGGAGAACATCTCCAAGACAAAAGGATTTAATTTAGAGATATACTCAAATCATAATAAATCCAACTTAGTTGAGAAAAATAAAATTTTTAAATTTAACTCGAACAAGAGGAGCCCCCGGAATCCGAGGGTCTCAAACTGCAGCCTGCAGCACTGCCTGCCCGAAGGCAGTATCAGTATTCCTTCTTACGTCCAACTGTAGAATTTTGTAAACGTGTGGACAGAAGACCAGGTTGCCGCCTTGCAAACTTGAGCCATAGAGATCTGGTGGTGTGCTGCCCAGGAGGCGCCCATGGCTCTAGTAGAATGAGCCTTTAATGATACTGGAGGAGGCAACCCTTTCAAGCCGTAGGCCTGAGTGATTAATTGCTTAATCCACCTAGAAATGGTGGACTTTGCAGCTGCCTGCCCCTTCTTGGGCCCATCCGGTAGAATGAACAGCACATCTGTCTTCCGGATCTTCTTTGTAGCTTTAAGATAGGCCTTCATGGCCCTGACAATATCCAAGGTATGCAGCAACCCTTCCTTTCTGGAAGTAGGTTTAGGGAAGAAGGATGGTAATACCAAATCCTGGTTCAAATGAAAACTGGATATGACCTTCGGAAGGAAGGAAGGATGAGGGCGGAGAACGACCCTGTCCTTATGAAAAACAAGATATGGTTCCTTACAGGATAAGGCTGCCAGCTCCGAAACTCTTCTTGCGGAAACTATGGCAACCAAAAATACTAACTTCCTTGTCAGTAGAACCAAAGGAATATCAGCCAACGGCTCAAACGGTTGTTTCTGTAAACTTGACAGAACAAGATTTAAATCCCACGGACAAAGCGGGGATTTAACTGGAGGTCTAATACGTAAGACCCCTTGAAGGAAGGTCTTAACCAGCGAGTGGGTGGCCAGCGGCCGCTGAAACCACACTGACAGAGCAGAAATCTGTCCTTTGATTGTGCTTAATGCCAATCCTTTATCCACTCCTAGCTGGAGAAAACTTAATACTCTATCGATGGTAAATTTGCGAGAAAGCCATCGCTTGGACTCACACCAGCCTACATAGGCCTTCCAGACCCTGTAATAAATCACCCTAGAGACCGGTTTCCTGGCTCTGATTAGGGTAGAGATTACTTTCTGAGACAGACCTCTACCCCTGAGAATCAGGGATTCAGCTTCCAGGCCGTCAAATTTAGATGCCGTAAGGCAGGGTGGAGGATCGGACCTTGCGATAGCAGGTCTGGCCGTAGAGGAAGAGTCCAAGGGTCTCCCACTACCATCCTTAAGATTAGTGAGTACCATGCCCTTCTGGGCCATGCTGGAGCTACCAGGATGACTGGTATGTGCTCCACCCGGATCCTGCGCAGCAGGCGGGGTAGTAACTGGAGCGGGGGAAACGCATAAAGAAGTTTGAACTGATGCCAAGGGCAAACCAACGCATCGGTTCCGCAGGCCATCGGATCCCTTGAGCGGGACATGAACCTGTCTAGTTTCTTGTTGAGTCTCGATGCCATGATATCCACGTCCGGCACTCCCCATCTTTGGCAGAGTGCTTGAAAGACTAGTGGATGCAGAGACCATTCCCCCGGCCATAGAGTCTGGCGGCTTAAGAAGTCCGCCTGAAAGTTGTCCACTCCTGGAATGAATATTGCCGATATGCAGGGCACATGAGCCTCTGCCCATAGAAGAATCAAGCTCACCTCTCTCTGAGCGGCTTGACTCCTGGTTCCCCCTTGGTGATTTATGTGTGCCACGGCCGTGGCATTGTCTGATTGAATTCTCACCGGGAACCCCTGCAATTTTGACGTCCAAGCCCTGAGGGGTAGTCGAGCTGCTCTGAGCTCCAAGATGTTGATGGGCAACTGCTTCTCTGGCTTTGCCCAAGTACCTTGGCGAGTGCAACCATCCAAAATTGCTCCCCAGCCCGTCAGGCTGGCGTCTGTGGTCACTATCTTCCAAGCCACTGGGCTGAAAGACCTCCCCTTCAGTAGATTCTGAGGGTCTAACCACCAACACAGACTTTGTCGGACTCTTGATGAGAGCGGCAACGGGATATCCAAGGCCTGTGGCCTTCTGCTCCATGCTGACAGGATGGCTGCCTGTAGGATGCGAGTGTGGCTCTGGGCGTATGGTACCGCCTCGAATGTGGCCACCATCTTGCCTAGTAACCTCATACATAGGCGAATAGTCGGTTCTTTCTTGCTTAGAACCAGTAGGATTAATTCCTTGATGGCTTTTACCTTCCTCAGAGGTAGGAACACTCCTTGTTGTTCTGTGTCTAATCTCATGCCGAGATATTCCAACTGCTTTGTGGGCTGGAAAGCTGACTTTTCTCGATTTAGGACCCAGCCGAACCTCTCGAGGTATTGGACCGTGAGGGCCACTGCTCGCTCCAAGCCGGGAGACGAGTGATCTATGACTAGGAGGTCGTCCAGGTATGCTAGGATCGTGACCCCTTGGATCCTTAGTTTGGCTAGGATTGGAGCTAGGACCTTCGTGAACACCCGGGGGGCCGTAGCCAACCCGAAGGGAAGCGCCACGAATTGGAAGTGACGCGAAGCCACCATGAAGCGTAGATATCTTTGATGTGGCTGATAAATTGGAACATGAAGGTAGGCATCCTTTATGTCTATGGACGCCATGAAGTCGTCCTTCTGGAGTGTGGCAGCTGCTGACCGCACGGATTCCATCCGAAATGAGCGGATCTTTAGATATGCATTTACCATCTTTAGGTCCAAAATTGGCCTGACATCTCCATTGGATTTTGGGATGATGAATAGGTTGGAGTAGAAACCCAGCCCCTGTTCCAGGACTGGTACCTCTACTCTTACTTCCTGGGAAAGTAGATGATCTAATGCCGATCTTAATGCGGCTCCCTTTTCCGGATCGTTTGGAATCCTCGACTTCTGGAAATGAGGAGGAGGAAACCTTAGGAAATCTAATTTGTAGCCTGTGGCCACGGAAGACCGTACCCACTCGTCGGGAATGCTGGCTTCCCAAATCTCTGAAAAGAGTCGCAGCCTTCCCCCCACCTTCGTGGGTGGGGGCGCCCCTTCATAAGGTTGGCTTGGGGGCTGGTTTTGCTGGTTTGCGAAACCACTGCCTTTTGCCTCTAACAGCCTGTCCTTGTGATCTGCTGTTGAAGCCGAAGTTTGCTTTTGCAGGAGGCCGTCGATACTGCTTGGCATTAGAGGGCCCCTGCCCAGGGGAATACTGTCGTTTAAACGCAGGTCCCTGAACCTTCTTCTTAGTTGGCAAGAGAGTACTCTTGCCGTTTGAAATGGTCTGAATGTATTTATCTAGGTCTTCTCCGAAGAGTCGTCCTCCATGGAAGGGGAACCCTACCAGGAGCTTCTTGCATGGGGGCTCAGCCTCCCAGCTTTTTAACCATAAGAGTCTTCTCATATGGATAAGGGATAACGATAAACGTGACGCTTGCTGGATAGAATCCTTGATTGCGTCTACCGTAAAACATATGGCCTTAGGGACATCCGAAAATTTTTCTGCCTGCTGGGCCGGAATAAGTTTAAGCATCTGCTTAAATTGATCCGATAATGCTTGAGCGACCCCAACCGCAGCCACAGCTGGCTGTACTACTGCCCCTGCAGTAGTGAAGGAGTTCTTAAGTAGTGCTTCCAAGCGCTTATCAACTGGATCCTTGAACACCTGTATGTTTTCTACAGGGCATGTTAATGATCTGTTAACACATGAGATGGCTGCGTCCACTGCAGGAGTAGCCCATCTTTTGGAAAAATTTTCTTCCATAGGATATAGGACAGAGAACCTTTTAGGTGGTAAGAAGATCTTATCTGGCTTGTTCCAATCTTGGAACAAAATTCCCTCTAATAGAGGATGGATCGGAAACACATCATTGCTTTGAGGCGCCCTCAGTGAGCCCAAAGCTGAAACCGTCGATACCTGGAGATCTGGTACTGGCAAGTTGAATGTCCTATGGACCAAGTCCGACAATCCTTGAATCCACCAGCTCTCCCTCAGGGAGACTGCCCCAGACTCCTCTGTATCCGGGTCTTCGATCCCTGAACCTACTTGGTCCGTGTCCAAGAGGTCGTCCAATTCCCCTGAGGAAAGGACCTCCTCTTCTGAGGGTCCGCGCTCGGGCGACGGAGATCTATTCCGCTTACTGCCCCGCATAGCTGCGGATATCATTTTTCCCATGCTTTTCTGCATCTCTTTTAAAGAGGTGAGTAATACCTCCTCCGTGACCATCTTAGGGTTGGACTGACCCGCGTCAGCTCCAGCCCCAGATCCCGATGGCCCCAAGGCTCCCTGTAGGGAAAACAGCGGCATACCATGGTACAATACCGAGGTACACCTGCTACCTATTGGTATTTGGAACTATAAAAGTTAATTGTCCAAACACCTGTTTGGGGGATAAAAAAATGCTTCCTCTCCCCTAGATGACTTTTTTTTTTTTTTTTTTTTTTTTCGTTTTTGTTTCAAATCCAGGAAAGAAAAAACATTCTGTCCCCCTGAGTAGTATTGCAAAGAAAAACTATGAGATGGAAAAGAAACAGCCTATTTCTAGGCTTGACAAAACAGTCCTCTGAAGACTGCAATATCCTTTCTGGCCACTGTGTGTCCTCGGCGCCCCGTGCTGCCGCTCTGGTCTTTCTCCTCAGTTCCAAAGTATTGATGGAACAAACAAGGAAGGGCCGCCCCTTCCTTTAAGCCACTGACCCGCCCTTCCCCCCCCAGCAATCTCAAACAGGAAATGCCCCTCCCGACAGGGGGAGGGGGGGGGGATTTTGGGAGGAAGGGACCTCTCTGTTCCAGCAAACTGCAGCCTGCAGCCTGGAACACACGAGGAGGTCAGCGTTTTGCCTGCTTGCAGGCTCTGAGGAGGAAGACTGAATGGAGCATCGCCTGGAGGCCTGCAGGTAAGCAAAGCTCTCTGACACACACATATATTTTTATATAACACAGGCCCCACTCAATGCTTTTCCAACACTACAAGGGAGGTCACATCTTATGGGGAATAATACATAGAGAGCCATCCTATCTTTATGATATGTGACTAGTTTGCCAGATGCAGTGCATAACTTTAGGCATGTCCCCTGTGACCCCCCAGAAAAAAACCTGCTAAGAACCAAGTTCCGCAAGTTTTCCCCTCACTTACCTGCTCCATGCCGCAGGACTTTGCCAAGCAAGAGGCCCAATCTTCCCCCATCTCCGTGGGGATGTCTAGACCTTCAGGCCCTGGGTTCCTATGAAGGATCCACTGTCCTGGGCCCATATAGCACCCTGGCAACAGAAAACTTTAGGTACCCAAAGGTTTCTAAGTTCTGGGCCCAGGGTCCAGCTCTCTAAAAAGAAAAGCATTATGGGCTATACCCCAAGGGTTTGGGGTCCGGTTACTGACCACTTTAGCGCTGAGGCTTTTTTGGACAGAACCGGTAGCTCACCTAATCCCAAGGATGCGGAGGCAAGCTAAACCATGACTAACACCTAAGACACTGGCGTAAAAACTGAGGTACTCCTCCTATGGGAGGGGGTTATATAGGGAGGGGCATTTCCTGTTTGAGATTGCCAGTGTCTACACCTGAAGGTACTCCATATAACCCATATAGTAATGAATGCCGCTCTGTGTCCCGTGATGTACGATAAAGAAACTAGAACATGTTCCTTGCAGGATAAGGCCATCATTTCAGGCACTCACATCGCAGAGGTGATGTCTAAAAGAAAAAACACCTTGTGGGTAAGAGTAGAGAGAGGAATGTCTCGATTGTTTTAGAAGCCAACATTTTAACCCAGAGAGAACCAAATTTAAATCCCATAGAGTCACAGAGGAATGGATAGGGGGGGGGGGCTTTGTGGGAGACTCCAAGAAGGCCATTGGTCTCTGAAACAAGACAGAGGGCAGAAACTTGACCTTTGATAGTACTGAGAGCCAAACCAGATCAGGCTGCAGCAAGAAGAGGATTTGTCCTAAATTGTTTATGCTTCGAGTCGCCTCTCGGAACCCATTGAAGGGAAGTGCTGTTTCATGCGGAGTTGCCTCACCAGAGTCAGTGATGTTCCCTTCATTGCTTTGTATAAATAGGATTTGTAGCCTCTTTGATGTGCCCCTTTTGAAATGTCTATGCCTGGGACAAGGCTGGAATTTGAAGCTCTGCCCAGCAAAGAATGCAATTCTCCTGTCTTGCCACAGCAAGGCTCTGTCTGGTCCCTACCTAATGGTAGGGACCTTGTGACATTGTCTAACTGAACCTGGATCAGATGACCCTTCAGTAGAATGGTCCAATGCTGCAGAGAAAACCAAACCACATGAAATTCTAGGATGTTGATTGTGAGACAAGACTTCAATGACAACCAAGTTCCCTGCCTGGATATCCCTGCACTGATAAGCTGCTCAGAACTCCTCCTCGGCCCAAAAAGCTGGCATCCATCATGAGAAATGAGAAGACGCAGGAGCACACTTGTTGCCTCTGTGGTCAGAGTCAAATAACTGGTTGATTTCGGCCACAGTCTTGTATGACTGTAGTCGAAGCTTCAGCCAAGGGGGAAGAGGAACTGACCACACACAACAAGATAAGGAAGACAACAAAGATGGAATAGACTTTAGCAGAAGACAACAGGATTCCATGACGCAGACGCCGGTTGCATTAGAAAGGACCCTGCAAGCAGCCCTGAAGTCATTAGTAAAGTGTAGGCTTAGGGCACCCGGTACAGTGGGACTGCCTTTCCCCTGTCATGTCTAGGATTTGAAGTGCTGCAACCACATGGCAGTAAAGCAATAAAAAAGACTGTATACAAGGCAAAACCTCACGTATTCATGAAACCTAGATAGCTGTAGCAGGTGGATGTTGGACGGCTGAAGGTGACCAAAGTTACTATAGGCGGGCAACAGAAATGGACTGAAGATTGAAATTCCTAGTAGCTGTTTGAAAAGAAAGACCAGCAACTGAGGAGATACTTTGTCAATGCCGTAAACCAGGAATAAGCACAAAAATCACGGGCAACATTTCCCCCAGCAGTAGACGTCAGCACTCAGTCCTTCTAACCCCTTCCACAGTGAAAGCTGACAGGAAACATGAATTTTCAAAAAGGCACCCAAAGTCCTATGTACTTGAGGTAGATGCTATTGTTTGGCCTACTGGCCGACTCACAAAGTGTGTCTTAACAGACAGGGTAAGTGCTGAGGCAATGGCAGTGGCTCTGGACCTGAAAAAACTTACTGCAGCTAACTTGTTACCCAGATAGATTCTGGACAGCATGGTCTGGATGTGGCGAGCCAAAAGCCAGACTGAGGCTGGCCATGCTAGATAGTTGCAATCAGAGGGAACAACTTCAGTAGTGGAGAGTCTTGACTGAAGGAAAAAAGGTTGAAAAGTAAGATAAAAGTGATGCTAACAAATATAATTAATCCAATTGTAGCACAGGTAGGTATAGCATTAGGTAGGTGGTGGGGGGGTTGAGGGAAAGCATTTTTTTTTTTGATCAGATTACACTTCATCTTTAATAACCAGTGCATTACTTGACCATGGATTTGGGTAGAACATCATCATCTCCCTGGGATTGACCCTTCTGCCTGGTTTGCCATCAACGCTTCCCTGTGTGGTTTGGAGTCCTGAGATCCAGCATCCGGCCCCACTTGGCCTCTTCATCTACACAGCCATGGAGAGTAAGGAACCAAGGTTTCAGTGTCTGTTTGACACACTGCCGTATGGTATATGTGTCCGTCTGATCCGGTTAGGCCTCGTACAGACGATCGGACATGTCCGATGAAAACGGTCCGCGGACCGTTTTCATCGGACATGTCCGCTAGCAGATTTTGGTCTGATGGTTGTACACACCATCAAACCAAAATCCCAGCGGACAGAGAATGCGGTGACGTATACGACACCAACGTTCTCTGATGCCAAAGTTCAATGCTTCCGCGCATGCGTCGAATCACTTCGACGTTATGCGCGGGTTCTCGGGCCAGCATCCATGTCCGATGAGTCATACTGACCATCGGACATGTCCGGCGGACATGGTTCCAGCGGACATGTTTCTTAGCATGCCAAGAAACATTTGTCCACTGGAAACCTGTCCGGTCGGCCGGAAAATTGTCCGGTCGGCCCTACACACGACCGAACATGTTCGCGGAAACTGGTCCGTGTACCAGTTTCAGCAGACATGTTCGGTCGTGTGTACGAGGCCTAAGAGTACACAGCTTTACTTTGGGAACCTCTTTTTCCCCTACATTTTGTGTCCCACAGGACTTTGGTATCTACTGTCTGTGGACTCATACCATTTTCTCATATTTTTGATTGAACTTGAACTTATACTCACTCATGTATTTACATTGTTATTTAAATGGCATAACACCCTATTTTGTTCACAATATTGACCACTAGTGGTCTATCACCATTTAGTTTTCACTCGCTTATTGTTTTTACTTGATTATTTAGCGCTACACTATTTGTTCTCCATTTTCACTTTGACTTTGTTTGAGTGTTAGCAGCTACAGGTTTTTGTTTGGTTTAGTGCAGTTTTTGTGTGGTTTAGCGCAGTTTTTCCCCCACCATTTTCTCACAATCGTTTCTATAAGCTTTACTTACTTTGTACTTTCCAGTGTCTTCTGCATCTTCTTGGTCATCCTTTCGACAGCTGCCTGCCTCTTGTTTTCTGGAAGCAAGTCGATTTTATTCAAGATGACCACCATCTTTTTGCAGGCAATCTGACCTATGACCAGACACTCAGCCGACTGCGTCTGCATTCCCTTTGTCACATCGATGACCAGCATCATCAGATCGATAATCTGTGCACCTGCCCAGGAAGAGAGACAATAAGAACTGTCAGAACTTCAGCTACAGAAGGAGACAATGTGGAAATATCACAAGGAGCAGTAAGGAGCAACCTTCTCAGAGTTCTATACTATGATGAAAAATAGGTTTAGTTACCATCCTAAATTCTGTGAGGGACATCTACAAGCACTGATATATATAGATTTTTTTTTTTTAGGCTTCATTTATCTGGTTAAAAAACTGGTCCGAAAGAGATTAGATCTGCCAACATTAGTAAAGAGGAACAAGTTAAGACTAAGAACCACTTTGTACATCCCTGGTCTGTTGGTGCATAGTGTTTGTGCCATGTATGATGCTTCCAGACAGTCCATTGATTTTTAATTCTGAGCTCCTGTGTGTTGGCACAGCCCACGTGCAGAGCCCACCAGGAAGTCGGCGCTGCGCTAATCACAGGCAGTGAGACGTTGTCCCGATCCGTGGCTGCAGAGATTGGGAAATGTCTCACTGCCTGTGATTAGCGCAGCGCAGCGCTGACTTCCTGGCGGGCTCTGCACATGGGCTGTGCGAACACACAGGAGCTCATCCTTAATTCGTAGGTTTCCCTGCAGACTTCGCAATAGAGCAGCATTGTCCAGAGCATGTGGCAGGAAATCTACAGTGATTGTAAACGTCAGACATGAAATATGAACAAAGCATATCCCTCTATAGTGTGTACTTGTCTCAATTAAGAGCACTAAGTGGCACTTTTGTCTCCTGCCTCCTTCCTCTGCTATGAGCATGAATCACTTCTGACAAGTTTTCCCTTACACCATGCTGACGCCAAAATAGTGACAGCCTCATCTCTGTTCCTGTGTGGAGTGGGGCGTTTCCCTTCCCTCCAATCAGCTCTCAGAGCTCTCCTCGCTAAGCTCTGCAGACTGTAACTTCAGCTCTCCGCCCATTTTTTCCTAAACTCTCAGACAAGCTTTATAATTTGGCACATTGAATGGATACAGAGAAGAGAAGGCCTTCAGAAAAACAGGTAAAACTTATGTAGGAGGATTTGCTTCATCTCTGTGTATCACCTGAGGTGATACACAGGTGATACACTGTGTTGGAAAGTGTGCCCCTCTATAAGAGCTGCGGTTTCTCCTGTCAACCCCTACGTCACTACCAGGGGCGGACTGACCATTGGGGCTCTCGGGCACTGCCCGAGGGCCCCATGCCACTAGGGGGCCCCATCAGGGTTGCCAGGCTCAATAAAACCAGGGACAGTATGTAAAAATCTGTGTTTTTTTTACATCTGTCCCTGATATGTCCGAAATCGACATGCTTTTGATGTGAAAATCCTGAGATTTTAGCTGCCCTGCCTCTGCACTGCCTCCTGGTGTGGTGGCCATCTGTAAGCCCAGGGGCCCTATAATCTTCTATTGCCCAGGGGGGGGCATGAGTTGTCAGTCCACCCCTGGTCACTACTGTGTCCTGTGATTTTAGAGAGCAGCAGCGATTGGAGCTTTGCAAAAGAGTGAAGATTTAACTCACCACCCATTGGACGGGCAAGCATAACATTTCTTCTTCCGTGTGCTTTTAAAATTCATTCTCTCCCCACGGCACAGGAAAACATCTTGCAATTAAATCCATCCAGGGCTCCAAAGGCAATTATTGTAATTGTGTGAACTGCATTCAACTAATGGCTGAGCACACAGGGTGGCAGCAAGACCCAATGGTCACCTCAGGACAGACAGGTGTTTTAACGACTATCGTTCTTTGTGACATCTGCTTCTTGTCTAAAACTGAACTTTCATAAGGGAAACTGAATTAAAAATTGGTAATGCCCTTTACGGTACTTATTTTACCAGTCTAATCAAAGAAGAAACAAAACAATATATATATACACACACACACACACACACACACATATATATATACACACACAGTACAGACCAAAAGTTTGGACACACCTTCTCATTCAAAGAGTTTTCTTTATTTTCATGACTATGAAAATTGTAGATTCACACTGAAGGCATCAAAACTATAAATTACACATGTGGAATTATACATAACAAAAAAGTGTGAAACAACTGAAAATATATTTCATATTCTAGGTTCTTCAAAGTAGCCACCTTTTGCTTTGATTACTGCTTGGCACACTCTTGGCATTCTCTTGATGAGCTTCAAGAGGTAGCACCCCATCACTCTCCTTCTTGGTCAAATAGCCCTTACACAGCCTGGAGGTGTGTTTGGGGTCATTGTCCTGTTGAAAAATAAATGATGGTCCAACTAAACGCAAACCGGATGGAATAGCATGCCGCTCCAAAGCTCCGTGACCGCACCCGCAGGACCCGATCGCCGCTGGTGTCTCGCGATCGGTCACCGGAGCTGAAGAACGGGGAGAGGTGTGTGTAAACACACCTTCCCCATTCTTCATTGTGGCAATGTCAGCGATCGTCTGTTCCATGATGTAGGGAAAGACGATCACTGACTTCATATGTCCAGCCCAGCCCCCTACAGTTAGAAACACATATGAGGTCACACTTAACCCCTTCAGGGGTTAACTCCTAAACTGCAATTGTCATTTTCACAGTAATCACAGTGCATTTTTATAGCACTTTTCGCTGTGAAAATGACAATGGTCCCAAAAATGTGTCCGCTATAATGTTGCAGTCATGAAAAAAAAAAAATCGCAGATTGCCACCATTAGTAGTAAAAAAATTAAAATAAAAAAATAAAAATGCCATAAAACTATTCCCTATTTTGTAAACGCTATAAATTTAGGTAGAAGAATACGTATCGGCCTAAACCAGCGTTTCTCAATTTCAGTCCTCAGGCCCCCCCAACAGGTCAGGTTTTCAGGATTTCCCTCAGATGAAAAGGCTGTGGTGATTACTGAGGCAGTGAAACTGATCAAATCACCTGTGCAAAATAATGGAAATCCTGAAAACCTGACCTGTTGGGGGGGCCTGAGGACTGGAATTGAGAAACACTGGCCTAAACTGAGGAAGAAAAAAAAAATGTATATCTTTTTTGGGGATATTTATTATAGCAAAAAGTAAAAAATATTGTTTTTTCTTCAAAATTGTCGCTCTATTTTTGTTTATAGCGCAAAAAATAAAAAAACTGCAGAGGTGATCAAATGCCACCAAAAGAAAGCTCTATTTGTGGGAAAAAAAAGGACGACAATTTTGTTTGCACGACCGCGCAATTGTCAGTTAAAGCTACGCAGTACCGAATCACAAAAAGTGCTCTGGTCTTTGGGCATCCAAATGGTCTGGGGCTGAAGTGGTTAAATCTTACCTTTCAAAGGGGGTGCACTCATTTATGCTGGACACTGGGGCCCAGATTCACATAGACTCGCCTATCTTTAGGCGGGCGTAGCATATCTCAGATACACTACGCCGCCGTAACTTAGTGAGGCAGGTCCCGTATTCACAAAGAACTTGCGCCCTACGTTTTGGCGGCGTAGTGTAACTGTGCCGGCGTAAGCCCGCGTAATTCAAAGTAGGCTCGTGTTGTATGCCAATGAATCGTGACCCAACGTAATTGACGCTTTTAACGAACGGCGCATGCGCCGTCCGTGAACGTATCCCAGTGCGCATGCTCAAAATTACGCCGCAAATAGTCAATGCTTTCGACGTGAACGTAACTTACGTCCAGCCCCATTCACGGACGACTAACGCAAACGACGTAAAATACGAAGCTGTTCGTACGTTTCCGACGTCCATACCGAACATGACTTACCCCTGCTTTATGAGGGGTAACTTTACGCCGGCGTATCTCTTACGTAAACGACGTATCTTGATACCCCTGGCGCACATACGTTCGTGAATCGGCGCATCTAGCTAATTAGCATATTTGACGCGGAAATATACGGAAGCGCCACCTAGCGGCCAGCGGAAATATGCACCCTAAGATACGACGGCGTAGGAGACTTACGCCGCTCGTATCTTGGCAACTGTGAGGCGTATCTGAGTCTATGAATCAGGCGCCGAGTTGCGACGGCCCGTACTCAGAGTTACGACGGCGTATCTGGAGATATGCCGTCGTAACTCCTTTGTAAATCCAGGCCTGTGTATGTGTGTGTAATTATATATATATATATATATATATATATATATATATATATATATATATATATATATATATACTGTATATATAATCAGCTGTGAATTACTTGTATTTGATGCACCGAGTGATTCACCTCTGGTTTCACTTTTCACAGCGGCTTTTTTCCCAATTTCTAGAGATCCATCATAGAGAATAAAATTCATGAGTCATGAGAAGATAAGGCTCTAGGAGTAGGATAGAGCAACGGCTTAAGGTCAGCCTTTAACTGCTGACCACACAGATAACTATAATACACATCCCATTCAGTGACCTGCTTAGAGCATCCGAAAACCACTTCCCTCGCTGACAGCAGCACTGGCGGGATTAAAGAAAATGAAACCTTTTCAGGAGCAGAAATAGTGGAGGACACCGGTACAAAGGGGGCTTTTTTGTTTCTCTTGTAGCAGGTGAAAAACAGCTTTTGAGAGGATTACACACAGTATCCCAGAAAATCAAAATTTAATTAATTGAGCTTCGATGTGCCTTAAGTTAGACATTGGTTTGAGAAGACCAATTTTTTTTTTTTTTAAACACAAAAAAAGTTCTACAAAACTAGGACCAGAGTAAAGGAAAATTGCTGCAACCCGGGAACAATGACTGATTGGCACTGGAGATACAAAGCAATGGCACAAGGAGTCTGTGGTAAATGGCACACTGGCATCTATAATTCCCCAGTCAATGGCTAACCTTTGTCAGAGTCCCCAGCCGATGGAACACCAGCATCCAGAGTCCCCAACCAACTGCACACCAGTACCAAAGTAACATCCGCCAGAAATACACAACCAATAGTCCACTGGTGCCGATGTCCCTAGACAACGACATACCAGTGTCCAGAGTAACCTGCCTTTGGCAGACTTGCCTCCAGGGATCCCCAGTCAATGGCTAACTTTTGTCCCCAGCCGATGGAACACCAGCATCCAGAGTCCCCAACCAACTGCACACCAGTACCAAAGTAACATCCGCCAGAAATACACAACCAATAGTCCACTGGTGCCGATGTCCCTAGACAACGACATACCAGTGTCCAGAGTAACCTGCCTTTGGCAGACTTGCCTCCAGGGATCCCCAGTCAATGGCTAACTTTTGTCCCTAGCCAATGGAACACCAGCATCCAGAGTCCCCAACCAACTGCACACCAGTACCAAAGTAACATCCGCCAGAAATACACAACCAATAGTCCACTGGTGCCGATGTCCCTAGACAGCGACATATCAGTGTCCAGAGTAACCTGCCTTTGGCAGACTTGCCTCCAGGGATCCCCAGTCAATGGCTAACTTTTGTCCCTAGCCAATGGAACACCAGCATCCGGAGTCCCCAGTCAATGCACACCAGTGCCAGGAGTAACCTGCCTGTGGTAGACGTCCACTAAAAGTACCCTGCCATTGGCACCAAGGTCCCTAGTCAATGGCACACCAGTGCATGACGTCAAATGGCGAATGGCAAACAAATTCTTGGGGGATCTAGGCCATTGACATACTAAAAATTGTCACAGACATGATATGAAGTCCATAATTGCCTAAACCCTCCATGTGTATAAAGAATAAATGAACAGAACAGAATGCCAACAAGCGTAAAAAAAAAGAAAAAAATCAACAAATGTGTTGAAAAAAATCTATTAGGGGGAAGGATAAACATAAGCAAGGTATTGGGACGCCTGCCTTTACACGCACATGAACTTTAATGGCATCCCAGTCTTCGTCCGTAGGGTTCAATATGGAGTTGGCCCCGCCCTTTGCAGCTATAACAGCTTCAACTCTTCTGGGAAGGCCGTCCACAAGGTTTAGGAGTGTGTCTATGGGAATGTCTGACCATTCTTCCAGAAGAGCATTTGTGAGGCCAGGCACTGATATTGAATGAGAAGGCCTGGCTCACAAACATAATTGACGTCCTTTTATTCCCACAAATAGAGCTTTCTTTTGGTGGTATTTACTCACTTCTGCGTTTTTTTGTTTTTTTTTGTGCTATATACAAAAATAGAGTGACAATTTTAAAAAGGCAATTTTTTTTACTTTTTGCTAGAATAAAAATCCCCAAAAAATATATATAAAAAAAAATCCCTCAGTTTAGGCCGATATGTATTTGCGCAAAAGTTATAGCGTCTACAAAATAGGCGATAGTTTTATGGCATTTTTATAAAAAAATTTTTTACTAGCAATGGCGACAATCAGCGTGACTGCAACATTATGGCGAACATATCGGACACTTCTGACGCCATTTTGGGACCATTGACATTTATACAGCGATCAGTGCTATAAAAATGCTCCGCTTACTGTGTAAATGTGACTGGCAGTGAAGTGATTAACCACTAGGGGGCTATGGTGGGGTTATGTGTGTCCTGTGGAGTGATTCTAACTGTGTGGGGGCGTGGCTACGAGTGGCACGTCACTGATCGCTGCTCCCGATGAGAGGGAGCAGACGATCAGTGCTGTGCCACTAGGAAGAACAGGGAGAGGCCTTGTTTACACTGGCCTTTCACCGTTCTGCAGCTCTGTGACCCGATCGCAGGATACCAGTGGACATAGAGTCCGCGGGTCCCGCAGGCACCGTCACGAAGCTCGCGGCAGGGGTGCACGTGCACCGCTGGCAGGAAGTTCAAAGTGACAAAAATATACGTCACTTTGCCCAGCCGTGCCATTCTGCCGACGTATAAGTGCGTGAGCTGGTCGTTACCCAGTTAAAGGACAGCTAAAAAGACCAAGGGCCAGATTCAGGTAGGAGATACGACGGCGTATCTCCAGATACACCGTCGTATCTCTGAGTGTGCGGCGTCGTATCTATGCGCCTGATTCTTGGAATCAGTTACGCATTGATCTGACTAAGATCCGACCGGCGTAAGTCTCTTACGCCGTCGTATCTTAGTTACAATTTTACGCTGGCCGCTAGGTGGCGCTTCCGTATATTTACTTGTTGAATATGCAAATTAGGTAGATACGCAGATTCAGAAACGTACGTCCGCCCGGCGCATTTTTTCACGTTGTTTACGTTAGGCTTTTTCCAGCGTATAGTTACCCCTGCTATAGGAGGCGCAGCCAATGTTATGTATTGACGTCGGGACCGCGTCGAATTATGCGTCGTTTACGCAAGTCGTTCGCGAATAGGGCTTTGCGCAAGTTACGTTCACGTCGATAGCATTGACGATTTGCGGTGTAATTAGGAGCATGCGCACTGGGATGTGTTCACGGACGGCGCATGCGCTGTTCGTTAGAAACGTCAATTACGTGGGGTCACACCTAATTTAAATAAAACACGCCCACATCTTCAACATTTGAATTAGGCGGGCTTATGCCGGCCCTTATACGCTACGCCGCCGTAACGTCGGCCGCAGAATCTTTCTGAATACCATACGCGGCTCACAAAATTACGCTACGCCCGCATAAAGATACACATTTGTATCTCAATCTGAGCCCTACTGTGTCAGTGGGAACTTATCCAAGAGGCAGAAATGTCTTATTGCTCAAGGAACACCTAGAAACCTCTGAAGGAACCCTGGTTGAGAAACTCTGTTTTACAGCAATCATGATATGGGGGATATCAAAAGAAACCCTGTACACCTACATGGGGTCAAACAGCATCAGCAACGCAACCCATATGCCATTCTAGGACAATGGCACACAGACATTGGGATCCCAGGATGGTGCAGTCTAACCAAGAATAATAAAACTAAGGGCCAGATTCACAGACATTTGCGTCGGCGTAACGTATCGCATTTACGTTACACCGTCGCAAGTTTTACGGGCAAGTGCTTGATTCACAAAGCACTTGCCTGTAAAGTTGCGGCGGCGTAGCGTAAATCCCTCCGACGCAAGCCCGCCTAATTCAAATGGAGCGTGGATCATTTAAATTAGGCGAGTTCCCGCGCCGAACGTACTGCGCATGCTCCGTTTTGAAATTTCCCGCCTTGCTTTGCGCAAAATGACGTCGCACCGACGTAATTTTTTGAACGTCGACATGAGTTACATCCTTTCCTATTCACGGACGACTTACGCAAAAAAAAAAAAATGTTAATTCGACGCGGGAACAACGGCCATACTTTAACATGGCAAGTCTAAATATAGGCCAAGAAATAGCAGCTTTAACTATACGCCGGGAAAAGCCGACTAGCGACGACGTAAGAGAATGCGACGGCCTCGCGTACCTTCGTGGATCGCCGGAAAAAGCTAATTAGCATACCCGACGTGGAAAACGACGCAAACTCCACCCATCGGACGATCCGAAGGCGTACGAAGCCGTACGCCTGTTGGAACGAAGCCAGAAGCCGTTGTATCTTGGTTTGAGGATTCAAACTAAGGCTACGACGCGTCAAATTTGAAAATACGCCGGAGTATCAGTAGATACTCCGGCGTATTTCTTCTGTGAATCTGGCCCTAAGATGCAAATTGCTTACTTTGGGGAGGAAGAACAGCCCTTTCTGAACATACTTTTGATAAATGAGGTTAACTATGTAAATTGCAGCTTACCCACAATGCACTGCCAAGCATGAGCCGCCATACTACAGCCAAAATTGCCCGGGTCATGTCAACCACTTAATAACAGTACACGGCTGTTAATTTCTACAGCAAAACAAATTCCAAACTGAGAAACCTCTACTGATTGAAAGCAGAGGTCTGGTGAAATGCAGTCCCGGTTCTGTTATTCCTTCCTAACCATCCATGACTACCAGCCTTGAAATAAGATAATCCTCTTGATCGAAGGGGAATTGGGAACAGACCACGCTCTGCTAATGATGCCCTGGCACAGTCGCCAGGTTGTAATGGTTTTGAAAACGGGGAAAGGAGAGGAAAAAAAAAAAAAAAACACAAAATGGAGATCCACAGATAATATTTCTGTCGTTCAGATCATTCCAACGCTGTTCTCTAATTTTCTGAGCCTTTGTGGCACTTCCCTTACAAGGCACGGCGCAGCAAATCAATGCGGGTTATAAGGCTTAGTTATGGTTCATTGAAGCACGAGTCACAGTTTAAGTTTTATTACGAAAAACCAACAAAAGCCAAAAGTAAGACACAATGGAAGGCAATTTCTCTTCGCAACAGAGCAGCAAAGAATAATCAGTTCTACCAAATGTATAATATAGTATGTAACATTTTCACATAATATAGTACCCAAGCTTTGTAATCCTTTGGGCAGCGTTGTCATTCTTATTGTTTCTTAGGATTATATATGTTAAAAATCAGATCAATTTTTAATTCCTTCCTGGCTAAGATGATTCTGGTCTGAACTCTTTTTCAAGCTTTCCAAATTGAGTAAACTGTGTACATGCTTGTGTACGTTTGTCTACACCAGTTATGTCATACTAAGGCTCCATGCGCACTGGGCTTAAAAAAAAACATCAGTTCCTATTACAGAATATAACGCTTATATAGGATTTTTTTGTACACAGTTTAGGAGAGTTTTGCCTTTTTTTCTGCCAGAAAGCTCCAATCAGAAATGCAAACCAGAAGGTTTTTTTCTATGCCTCTAAAAGCGGAGCTTAAAAAATATGCCTCTAATCGTCCTAATGTCCATGGACACGTGAGCTGCTTCTACAGACAAAACACAAAACTCCTGTAGAAGCAGCGATTTTTAAGCCAATGTGCATGGACCCTAAAAGTGCTCCATTGAGAACTAAAAGAATGGATGCGACAGTTGTGCTGGGTATTCTACAATAAATGGTTAGAGACATTCTACATGAGATGGCCAGAGACTGTGGACCTTCTACAAGAGATGGCCAGAGACTGTGGACCTTCTACAAGAGATGGCCAGAGACTGTGGACCTTCTACAAGAGATGGCCAGAGACTGTGGACCTTCTACAAGAGATGGCCAGAGACTGTGGACCTTCTACAAGAGATGGCCAGAGACTGTGGACCTTCTACAAGAGATGGCCAGAGACTGTGGACCTTCTACAAGAGATGGCCAGAGACTGTGGACCTTCTACAAGAGATGGCCAGAGACTGTGGACCTTCTACAAGAGATGGCCAGAGACTGTGGACCTTCTACAAGAGATGGCCAGAGACTGAGGACCTTCTACAAGAGATGGCCAGAGACTGTGGACCTTCTACAAGAGATGGCCAAAGACTGTGGACCTTCTACAAGAGATGGCCAGAGACTGTGGACCTTCTACAAGAGATGGCCAGAGACTGTGGACCTTCTTCAAGAGATGGCCAGAGACTGTGGACCTTCTACAAGAGATGGCCAGAGACTGTGGACCTTCTACAAGAGATGGCCAGAGACTGTGGACCTTCTACAAGAGATGGCCAGAGACTGTGGACCAATGTAAGGAGCATTCTTCCCAATGACCATCACAGTAATGTTACACGAACTGTAGATTTAGCAATAATTACCTGCGTTTCCCTGAAACTGGAAGGTTATTGCAAGGGTTCCTCAGTGTTAAAAAGGTTGAGAAATGCTGCCCTATAGTGTGCAACTGGCCCCCAAGAGTTGATGCGCCATTGGTTAGGGCCTCCAGGGGCAGGTGTGCCATTGGCTAGGGACTTCAGGTGCACATCTGCCATTGCCAAGAGACTCTGGACACTGGTGTGCCATAGGCCAAACACTACAGACACCAGTGTGCCATTGGCAAGGGTCTCTGGGTGTCGAAAAGCCATCGACAGGAATACTGGACGCCAACGCATTGGCCACAGATTTCTTGTTCCCGTGAGCTGATCTGAAAGCATAAACAATGTTATATTTCTTCTGCAAACTAATAATCACGCCACATGTAATGGATATAGAGAGGAAGACTCATTTAAAGTCCAGCCTGGGTGAGTGTAAGCAGTAGAGTGAAATCTAGTAAGGCCAAGAAGATAGTAGTTACCCAACTCTCCTGCCACTTGAAGTGTCAATCTGCACGGTGTAAAAAAATGCCTTTAAGACTCTTAGGAAAGGTACATTTTCAGGAGTGCTGGATTCCTGGTCACCGATAATGCCCTGTGGCGGCCACTATAGGACACAGCAGTCAAAGTAGAGTCTGTGGATTGAACCATTATTTTCAGTACACCATAGATAAGTGACATGGGTGGCAGGATAGGCAAGTATTGACTATCTTCTTTGAAGGAAAACATTTGTATTTATTTTTTCCAGTTTAAGAAATACACATACTGTTGTGCCATTGCCCAACCTCTTGCTTGCCTCTTTGTATCGCTTTAGAACTGGTGATGCTCACGAAGAGCTCACTTAATTCTGGAAAGCTCATCTAAGTATCCCATATACAGGACGCCAGGGATGGTTCCTGGACAGCAGGTATATTTCCCCGTTATTTGGGTTGTGGGGTGCTAGGAGACATTTTGTGTATTCAGGGGATCTCACTAATACAGGGCGAGGGGTTTCAGGGTAGTCTTGCTGAAGAGGAGGGGGAATGATTGGCAGTTCTCTCAGGATTGGCAAGTTCTCATTAGGGGTCCAGAATTCAGAGGCTCAGAGAGACTTTGGATGGGAAAGAGCGCACAAACCCTGATTAAAGGGACTTTGGTCGCCAGAGGGTTACCCACCTGCAAGGGAGGATAATCAATATTTTGTGTACTCAAGGTATCCCACTCACACAGGGTGAGGGGTTCCAGAGTAGTCTGGTTGAAGAGGAGAGAAATCATTGGCAGTTCATTCAGGAGTGGCAATTTCTCATTTTGGACGCGGAATTTTAAGGCTCGGAGAGACTTTGGGTGGGAAAGTGCCTACAAACCCTGATTACAGAGACTTTGGTCCCAAAATGGTAACCTGCCTGCAAGGGAGAATAAGCGACATTTTGTGTACTCTTGGAATTTCACTTATACAGGGCGAGGGGTTCCAAGGGATTTCACTCATGCAGGGCGAGGGGTTCCAAGGGATTTCACTCATACAGGGCGAGGGGTTCCAAGGGATTTCACTCATACAGGGCGAGGGGTTCCAAGGGATTTCACTCATACAGGGCGAGGGGTTCCAAGGTAGTCTGATTGGAGAAGAAAGGAATGATTGTCAGTTCTCTCAGGATTGGCAAGTTCTTATTTGGGATCCAGAATTTAGAGGCTCAGAGAGTTTTTGAATAGGAAAGAGCCTACAAACCCTGATTACAGGGACTTTGGTCCCAAGAGGGTTACCCACCTGCAAGGGAGGCTTGAAAAGGAGCAGACATGAGTCAGCCCCTGTTGGTAGGGTAGAGTGAAGTGGTTCACAGCTGTGAGAACGTGCAAGATATTGTTTTGCTGCACTCCTGCAGACTTTGTGGTACACTGAAGCAGACGGGGACCCCCAGACCCTAGTGTAGGACTGATACACTGGCAGTGAGCCATTCTATTGTTTTCGCTATACTGTTTTAGAAAGATCAATAAAAGACTGCTTACTTTTACAAGTGGCTGGCTGGTGATCCCGGGTTCTCCATATTACACCCCTTCCTCTTAGGCCGCGTACACACGGGCAAACATGTACGATGAAACCGGTCCACCGGACCGTTTTCACCGTACATGTCTGCCCGGGGATTTCTGTACGATGGCTGTACTAACCATCGTACAGAAATCCGCGCGTAAACAATACATGGGGGGTGGCCACGCCGTCGGCGCGACGATGACGCGGCAACGTGGGCGGGCCTGCCAGTTAAATGCTTCCACGCATGCGTCAAAGTCATTCGACGCATGCGAGGGATGGCGGGCGCTCGGACATGTACGGTAGGTCTGTACAGATGACCGAACATGTTCGAGCGGGCAGGATTCCAACGGACTGTTTTAAAACAAGTCCAGAAATATTTGCCCGCTGGGAAAAGGCCCGGCGGGCAAATGTTTGCTGGAATCCTGCACGCTCGGGCCTACACACGACCGAACATGTATGCTGAAACTGGTCCGCGGACCAGTTTCAGCAGACATGTTCGGTCGTCTGTACGGCCCATTACCCATCAGTGTACACTGCATACACTCCCATCAAGAGCCTGGTTTTCTCTCTCAACTAATGTACTGCATTTCCTGCACAAAGCTGGATCTTTAATTCTTTCACTTCATTCTTGAAAAATAAAAATGGGCTCTGAATAGGGTAGTGCTCAGATTAAATAAAAAAAAAAAAAAAAAACATCAAACTGTTGATTTAAAATAAGCATTGCATAATGTGTCAGCACTATGCAAATGAATACAATATATAAAGCAAGTCTATTTGTGGTGGATGCTGGGCAAAATTTTAATTTAATTTTCTGTTTAACAAAAAAAATATATATATATATTAATAAGAATAATTTTCACTTCAAACAGCAAAGCGGACTTCAAAACCAGAAAAAGATTAATCAATTTTTACACAATTTGCATTAATTATTCACTTTAAACGTTCACTTAGCAACTTCAAAATGTGGAATGAATACGACTGCCAACAGATTATGCAATTTACGCAAGAAAAATATATTTTGGGCCCCATTTACTAAAATCGAGGAGCTGCAGTCCGATGTAAACAAGCACAGGATCTGGAGCATCGGTCACCAGGATCTTCTAGAATGGACGGAGGGTCCATGACGCCCTGCATTCACAGTATTGTTCTCAGTCTTCCGGGATCGCTCAACCAAGAAGACTGGGGACATCTTGTGGTGGACAAGAAGTACTGCTGGGGACAGCTGCAGATTTAGGTAAGAATTGCAGTAAGAAAAAAATGATTTGTAGATCCACAGATATAAGCCCCTACAGTCCACGCAATTTCAATGTCTCCTGTAAAAGTTATGTTTGGCCCCGCCCCCTGGCACCAAGCCCTTCCCTTGGTAACAGGAAAAGACCCTCTAAAAAAACGTAGATGCTATCTCCTGCAGCAAAATGAACCTGCGAGTTTCTTTAGCTTACAAAGCAAGTGCTCATAATTTGACGTTGAGCGGGTTTCTTTTCTGAGTGGAGATTTCCTTTAAGGATGCAGAGAGCCGGCTGTATATCTGGGAATAAACATGGGGCCAGATTCAGGTAGGGGCGCGCACTGATACGGCGGCGCAGCGTATCGTTTTTACGCTACGCCGCCGTAAATTACATGAGCAACGCTGTATTCACGAAAGCACTTGCTCCGTAATTTGCGACGGCGTAGCGTAAAAAGAGCCGGCGTAAGCGCGCGTAATTCAAATGATCCCGTAGGGGGCGCGGATCATTTAAATTAGGCGCGTTCCCGCGCCGAACGTACTGCGCATGCGCCGTCTCTAAAATTTCCCGACGTGCATAGCGGCAAATGACGTCGCAAGGACGTCATTCGCTTCGACGTGAACGTAAATGGCGTCCAGCGCCATTCACGAACGACTTACGCAAACGACGTAAATTTTGAAAATCGCGACGCGGGAACGACGTCCATACTTACCATTGGCTGCGCCTTCTAATAGCAGGAGCAGCCTTACGACGAAATCGACGTACGCAAACGATGTAAAAAGCTTCCGCCGGGCGCGCGTTACGTTTGTGAATCGGCGTAAGTATGCAATTTTCATACTCTACGCTGACAACTACGGGAACGCCACCTAGCGGCCAGCGTCAGAATGCACCCCAAGATACGACGGCGTAAGAGACTTATGCCAGTCGTATCTTAGGCTACAGTCGGCGTATCTAGCTTTCTGAATACAGAAAATAGATACGCCGGCGCAGCTTTTGAATTATGCCGCGTATCTATGGATACGCCGGCGTAATTCATACCTGAATCTTCCCCATGGAGTGTGGATAACCTTCCTGCCCTCTAGTTGTAGTCTCTGATTTTACACTTATGGAAGAAATTACAAAAGGCAAAGCTGCTCTCGGCCAAATCAATGTTTATTTGCTGTAATGCCACATTAGTGCAGTTTACGTAAGATTCCAAGAATGTAAATAGCCAATTTGATGCTTTTTTTTTTTGGACTGGAGGGTTTAAAAGTAGAAATTCAAAAGCCATTTGCAACCTTTTTTAAAAGCAGAACTCCAGCAGGAAATCAGATGGAACTCAGTTTATTCAAAGCTAAACGAACCAAAAAAATGCGTTTTTACTGCAATATTCACCTTCTGAGATTTCCCCCGCAGTACTTCTATTCAGCCACTAGATGTTCCTCAGTCTAAAGGCCAGCATTACTCTGAGCCATCCTGGAGCCACTCCCAGCCTGAGACAGCACAGTGAAAGTAGAAGCAGCACCGTGATAAGATCTTTGTCACTCTGCTCTCTCCACATATCAGCATGCTTCTTGTCAGCACATGAACTGCTTTTTGCTCTCACACGCCATCCCAGCTGTACAGTGTTAAAAGGGGACATTTACACAGATAATCAGGACACTAATCATCATTCCCCCGATTATCAGTGCAGCCCCACCTGTGCCGCCTATCAGTGCCCATCAGTGGTGCCTCATCAGTGTCCAGCAATGGCGCCTATCGGTGCCCATCAGTGTTGCCTATCAGTGCCCATCAGTGGTGCCTATCAGTGGCGCCCATCAGTGGCGCCTATCAGTGCACATCAATAGCACCTATCAGTGATGCCTATCAGTGGCGCCTATCAGTGGTCAACAGTGGCGCCTAACAGTGGCCAACAGTGGCGCCCATCACTAGCCAACAGTGGCGCCCATTAGTGGCGCATCAGTGGTGCCCATCAGTGGCACCCATCAGTTGTGCCCATCAGTGGCACCCATCAGTTGTGCCCATCAGTGGCGCCTACCAGTGCCCATCAGTGGCGCCTATCAGTGCTCATCAGTGGCGCCTATCAGTGCTCATCAGAGCAGCCTTATCTGCGCCCATCAGAGCAGCCTAATCTGCGCCTATCAGTGCCCATCACTGGTGCCTATCAATGCCCATCACTGGCGCCTATTAATGCCCATCACTGGCGCCTATCAATGCCCATCACTGGCGCCTATCAATGCCCATCACTGGCGCCTATCAATGCCCATCACTGGCGCCTATCAATGCCACCTATCAGTGACCACTTATTAGTGTGCATCAATGGTGCCTATCAATGCCCATCAGAGCAGCCTTATCTGTGCACATCAGTGAAGAAGAAAAATAACTTATTTGCAAAATGTTATAACAAAAAACAAAGAAAAAAAAGAAAATGTATTTTTTAATTTGTTTAGCAAAAAGTTATAAAACATAGTCGTGATTAAATATCACCAAAATAAATCTCTATTTGTGTTACAAGTGTCATTTGTGTACAGTGTAGCACGACTGCGCAATTGTCATTCAAAGTGTGACCGCGCCGAAAGCTGAAACTTGGCCTGGGCAGGACGGGGGTGTGAGAGCGCCCGGTATCGAAGTGGTTAAAAAGAGATTCGCTCCCGCTGACGTTGCACCTGCCCAGGTTTGGAGACAAGGCGCGGTCACCTACAGGTGCTGAGATTATAAATGTGTCCCCATATAAGTAGGACTGTTCGAGCCGCGGGGGACCTCCATACAATCACACAGAAGGGCCCCCCCGCTTCCTGACGTTACAATCCAGGGACAGACGCTCGCTGTGCTTTGTGAAGTTCGCGGCTGCCGGTGTCCAGGCATTATTTTCCAGCACTCTTGCCAGACAATTGTAATTGGGGGGGGGGGGGGTCAGAGTGAAATCCAGCCTCAGCAGCAGACACAGGGGAGTGTTTTCTTAATAAGTGAAAACACGAGTGAGACCTGAATGTGCTCATTGTTAGGACAGGACGGGGCCTGCGAGAAGCAGGACAGGCTGGCGACACGGCTGCAGGACGGTCGCACACAAAGCCCGGCGAGACGAGCGTTCTCCAGCCACTATGAGAAATAAATATCCGTCTGCAAACTTTTAAAGCCGAAATAAAAATGCAAAAAAAAAAGGAAATATATTTCTCAATACCCAGCAAGGATATAAATCCACTTTGGCCCAGATTCAGGTACATTTGCGCTTTATTTGCGGAGGCACAGGGCAACGATTTTGCCCCGCGCCCCTGCAAATATTTTGCGCTGCCCTCGATTCACGGAGCAGTAGCCTGGGGCGGGAATCATTTAAATTAGGCGCGCTCCCGCGCCGAACGTAGAGCGCATGCTCCGTCGGGAAACTTTCCCGACGTGCATTGCGGCAAATGACGTCGCAAGGACGTCATTTGCTTCAAAGTGAACGTGAATGGCGTCCAGCGCCATTCACGATTCACTTACGCAAACGACATAGATTTTAAATATTGCGACGCGGGAACGTGGGTATCCTATAGCATTGGCTGCGCCTGCTATTAGGATGTGTAACCTTACGCGAAACGCGACGTACGCAAACTACGTAATTTGCGTACGCAGGGCTCGCGCAACGTTGTGAATCGGTGTTAGTATGCAATTTGCATACTATACACAGATCACAATGGGAGCGCCCCCTAGCGGCCAACGCAAGAATGCAGCCTAAAATCTGCGTGGCATAAGAGCCTTATGACACGCAGATTTTAGGCTGCAGTCGGCGTAGCGATGTTCCTGAATCAGGAGCATTCGCTACGCCGGAGCAAGTAAGCAATTGCGCTGTGTAACCTATGGTTACACAGGCGCAATTGCTTCTTGAATCTGGCCCTTTGTGTGCACCAAACCCAGAAATTACTTTGTAAAGAAGTAGCAGTGACATCATCACTGTGCAGAGAGCAGAGCTGTGGGAGTGGCCCCAGCAGAAAAACGCAGGAGGGGGCGGAGACAAGACCAGTCGCTCTGCACAAGAAGAGGGCAGCAAAGAGCGGTCTTTATTACAGGAAGTCTCACACTGGATTACTGGACAGATCTGGAAGAAATACACAAAACACACCGAGATTCCAGGAAGAAGACACAGGATGGATGTATTCCAACAGTGGGGGTCCATTTACTAATACTAGAGCAGGGGTTGACAAATTTGCTTGGAATCTAGGAGCCAGCTAAAAAAGTTAGGAGCCAGAAAACGCGCCCCGTCCCGACGAGCTTGCGCGCAGAAGCGGACACATACGTGAGCAGCGCCCGCATATGTAAACGGTGTTCAAACGCAATTTTGAAGCGTGACATGTTGGGTATGAATTTACTCGGCGTAACATTATCTTTCATAATATAAAAAAAAAATGGGGATAACTTTACTGTTGTCTTATTTTAAATTTAAAAAAGTGTAATTTTTTTCCCAAAAAAGTGCGCTTGTAAGACCGCTGCGCAAATACGGCGTGACAGAAAGTATTGCAACAATCGCCATTTTATTCTCTAGGGTGTTAGGATAAAAAATATATATAATGTTTGGGGGTTCTAATTAGAGGGAAGAAGATGGCAGTGAAAATAGTGAAAAATGACGACATTAGAATTGCTGTTTAACTTGTAATGCTTAACTTGTAATACCAACGGCCACCACCAGGTGGCGCCAGCTCACATCTGGTGGTAATCATTTTTAATACCAACGGCTCACCACCAGGTGGCACCAGCTCACAAAAAAAAACAATTTTTTTTTTTTTTTGCCCACCTTCCAAGCCAAGTCGCCAGGACACTATTTCTAGTCGCCATGGCGACCTGGCGCCCGGGATTTCTCGATCCCTGCTAGAGAGTGCAAAATCTGGTGCAGCTCTGCATAGAAACCAATCAGCTTCCAGGTTTTAGGTTCACATTGTTCCGACATGATGTGACTTTGCCCCCGTGCTACTTCATGTCCGACTTTAATGCGACTTCAATGAACGGGACCCGAATTTGAGTCTGGTATGGATCTTGATGGGAAACCTGAAATTAACAATAGGGTTGCGATTTGTTATGCGATTTGGACGGTCAAAGCACCGGGTGCCATTGAAAAAAATAATAGCAGTGCAAACGCGTCCTGTGTTTTGTCGCTGTTCTAAATCACAGCGATTCCACCTGCGATTCAAATCGCCCAGGTGTGAATGGAGCCTTACCTATACCCAGTGAAGGGATTGGCCTCAAGTGGCCACTAGATGGAGCTGATGATACAGGCATTCATCTCTTAAAGGGGAGGTTCACCCAAAAACCTTTTTTTTTTAAAGCGGAGTTCTGGCCACAATTTCACTTTTTAAATATAAATACCCCTGTAATACACAAGCTTAATGTATTCTAGTAAAGTTAGTCTGTAAACTAAGGTCCGTTTTGTTAGGTTGTTACAGCATTTAGACACTTTATAAAATAGAAATTGACTGGGGCCATCTTAAGTGTGGGCATCATGAAGCCAGACTGTATGACTTCCTGGATTTCAGCCTTGCAGATCTCACACATGCTCAGTGCTGCACAAGCAGTGTCAGATCAGGATTCAGCACCTGTGCTGTCCAAGTCACATGATTCTTTGAGACTGGGGAGTGCACAGACTCCTGGAAAGTTACACCCACTACATTCCCAGGAGTCTGTGCGGTGTAGGTTAGGAAGCATTAAGCACCTAGGTGCAGGAAGTGGGAAGATTAACTATTCTGCCTAGCAACAACACTTTGAAGGCATCTAAAAAAAAAAAATCGTAAAGGACTAATGACATTTTTTTAAAACTACTGATGTAATGTTATATTTATGGGTGGAACTCCACTTTAACATTAGATTGAGGCTCATTTTGTGAAGGGGAATCGGGTGTTTTTTTTTAAATCGAAGCAGTACTTACCGTTTTAGAGAGCGATCTTCTCCGCCACTTCCGGGTATGGGCTGCGGGACTGGGCATTCCTATTCGATTGACAGGCTTCCGAAGGTCGCATACATCGCGTCACGAGTAGCCGAACGTCGGTGCGCAGGCGCCGTATAGAGCCGCACCGACGTTCGGCTTCTTTCGGCTACTCGTGACGGGATAGTTGCGACCGTCGGAAGCCTGTCAATCCAATAGGAACGCCCAGTCCCGAAGACCATACCCGGAAGCGGCGGAGAAGATCGCTCTCTAAAACGGTAAGTACTGCTTCGATTTAAAAAAAACTAGCCGATTCCCCTTCACAAAATGAGCATCAATCTAATGTTAAAAAAAAATTTCGGGTGAACTCCCGCTTTAACCATCTTACGGTGATGTATCGTTCAGCCTGCACAAATTCTTCTCTAGGTTCCGCTCAGACCATGCAGGTGCAATAGAGCATGTGCGTTTTCCGAATGTCAGATGTAGGCTGAACGAAATAAAACAACAATAAATAACCCCTAACCCTAACCCTAACCTAAACTGAACTGAACTCCCTTACACCCCAACGAAAAAACATTATAATAAATGAATAATAATAAAAGAATAAAAAATAGCTGGAATACCCGGCAACAAATGATGCAACAGATAATAGTTTTCTCTATTGGCTAATAAAAAAAATAGTCCAAAAACGACAACTGCGCGAAAAAATTCCGGAAATGCGCTCAAAGATGCTATGCTCAGGTGTGAATGGGCCCTTAATCAGGAGGCGACCTATCGCCTGCTCATCGCTCTTTAAAAGCCTCTGAAAAGTGATCAGCTGTGGATCGCTTTTCAGAGGGGGGCAGCAAGGTCTGCGGGCACATGTGAATGAGCCCTAAAGAGAACCAAGTTCAGAGTGAGGGAGGGAATGTGGCGGTAATCACTCTCCAGGTCAGAGCGGGGGAGGGCGGGGGGGATTCCTCGCTGTCACCTCCGCCTTTGATGATCAGCAATGGAGAGGAAGCAATTACTGTCAGCGGCATTTTAGGAGCGTCTGAGATTTCGGCGGCGGCCCCTGCACAGGAGTCGGGTGTACAGTGAACCTGTCAGCCATTTTAAACCTTTAAAAGTAAATTTCTCTGATCGATATTAGACACCAGAAGTGCCAGAAAGTTCTCTTCTCTGCACCCCTCCCATTCACTTTGGTAAAGCTGGCTCCTCCCCTCCGCAAAAAAACATGCTAATGACATTTAAAAAGAAAAAAACTTTATGTCTTTATTACATACATTATTTTAGTCACAGTGATGTCATAACTAGCTCTCTGTGCTTCTCTATGCAGGGCAGGTGGGAGGGGCCAGCAGGGTGCTGTACATAACCTCCCGAATACATCACATCACCCGGCCTCAGTACAAGGGATGCACCACTCCTCCAGACTGACCCCCCCCCCCCCATCCATTAAGGCGTTTTGATATTTGCATACCAGGGATGCACCGAGGGCCGATACCAAGCAATTGGGCAATTATCGATACTCGCTCAAATGCTACCGATACTTTGCGGTGCGATTTGCATCAATACAAAATGAATAGGCGTAAATCGCACAGGCAAAAAAATAAATAAATTGCATGGCATTTGAAAGGGGGTTCTGTATTATAAGGGGGAGGGGGTTCTGTATTGTAAGGGGGAGGGGGTTCTGTATTGTAAGGGGGAGGGGGTTCTGTATTGTAAGGGGGGAGGGGGTTCTGTATTGTAAGGGGGGAGGGGGTTCTGTATTGTAGAGGGGTCTGCACTGTAGGGGTGGATCTGTATTGTAGGGGGGTTCTGTATTGTAGGGGGGAGGGGGTTCTGCATTGTGGCGGGGGTTCTGTATTGTGGGGGGGTTCTGTATTGTGGGGGGGGTTCTGTATTGTAGGAGGGTCTGCACTGTAGGGGTGGATCTGTATTGTAGGGGGGTTCTGTATTGTAGGGGGGAGGGGGTTCTGCATTGTGGCGGGGGTTCTGTATTGTGGGGGGGGTTCTGTATTGTAGGAGGGTCTGCACTGTAGGGGTGGATCTGTATTGTAGGGGGGTTCTGCATTGTGGGGGGGGGTTCTGTATTGTGGGGGGGGGTTCTGTATTGTAGGGGGAGGGGGTTCTGTATTGTAGGAGGGTCTGCACTGTAGGGGTGGATCTGTATTGTAGGGGGGAGGGGGTTCTGCATTGTAGCGGGGGGTTCTATATTGTGGGGGGGTTCTGTATTGTGGGGGGGGGGGGGTTCTGTATTGTGGGGGGGGGGGTTCTGTATTGTAGGGGGGAGGGGGTTCTGTATTGTAGGAGGGTCTGCACTGTAGGGGTGGATCTGTATTGTAGGGGGGTTCTGTATTGTAGGGGGGAGGGGGTTCTGTATTGTATTCTGGGGGGGGGGGGGGGTGGTATCTCTACAGAGAGACAACTGCTTACCCACTTACAGACAAATCTTCTGCTACCTGTCGATTGGAGAGCTCTTGTTCTGCCTCACCTGGGGACGTGTTGTACCTCTACAGAGAGACAACTGCTTACCCACTTACAGACAGAAATGGTCACATTTTTTTTCAGCATGCTGGCAGGGGACAGGCTTTTCTACATGGCAGCTTTAGGAAGAAAACTGTAAGCCATTGAGCACCTTTTGTTTGAAACACTTGAAACGCATTTAGCCGATTTAAAACGAAGGTTCAGTTGAGTCTGAAGTGACTGCGATAGTCTGGCACTAGTCTATTGACTTGGTTTTGAGCACCTACACCAGGGATCCTCAAACTACGGCCCTCCAGCTGTTGTAGACCTACACATCCCATGAGGCATTGTAACACACTGACATTCACAGACATGACTAGGCATGATGGGAATTGTAGTTCCTGAACAACTGGAGGGCCGTAGTTTGAAGACCCCTGACCTACACAATCAGATTGTTCAATATTGCGGAGTTGGCTCCTCTGTGACCTCACGAAATACAACTTCATTCTCCAAAAAAAAAAGTTGAATATCTTCAGCTTTCCTAATGCGGCCTGGTCCTGAACTCCTCTAATGAGGCCGCTGATCCCTTGATCTGGAGGCACGGCGTTCATTGCGTCACCCGGTTCACAACGAACACACAGATGCACCGGCTAACATCAGCTGCCCTCCCCCCCCCCTAATCTCGTCTCCCCCGAGCGCTCGCACGAGTTCAAAACCCACCGCCGGTATCGGGCAGAAAACAACGCGCGGCTTTTGGAGATTTTTCGCCGGAAAGTGGAAACAGATCCGTCTGGTGAATACGACGCGAGGGAATCATTTGGGGACAGTGGGGGGGGGGGGGGGCAGATTCAATTATTCGAGGAATTTCTAATCTAGATTTCATTGACCCTTTCCCTGCCAGGAAGTCCTTCCTACAGATATTAAAAAAAAAAAAAAAGGGCAAAAGTTGAACTCGTATTCGCAAGACAAGATCTGGAATAACATCCAACGCTTTTGCACGTGTCGCCGGCTTAGCAGAATCCCGGATGTATGGATTACAAAAAAATATAACAGGCGCAGATGTGTCCTGCAAAAAGAAAAAAAATTATACTCAAAAAAGGAAAAAAAGTTAGTGTTAACAATTCGAAGACCACGCTTTTTCTGTCAATTTTTTTTTTACATGTAAAAATCTCTCTTTCTTATTTTTTTCTTCAATAGAAAATTACTTGGAACCCCCAAACATTATATATAATTTTTAAAGCAGAGGCCTTAGAAAATAAATTGGTGGAATTTGAAATTTTTTATGAATATGGTATTTGCGCAGCAATTTTTCGGGGAAAAACAATTACCGTATATACTCGAGTATAAGCCGACCAGAATATATGCCGAGGCACCTAATATTACCACAAAAAAATGGGAAAACGTATTGACTCGAGTATAAGCCTAGGGTGTCCACCTGCATGCCTTGCTGTGCCTCAATTTGCCTCATTGTGTCCATGCCCATGCCTCACTGTGTCCATGCCCATGCCTCACTGTGTCCATGCCCATGCCCCACTGTGTCCATGCCCATGCCCCACTGTGTCCATGCCCATGCCCCACTGTGTCCATGCCCATGCCCCACTGTGTCCATGCCCATGCCCCACTGTGTCCATGCCCATGCCCCACTGTGTCCATGCCCATGCCCCACTGTGTCCATGCCCATGCCTCACTGTGTCCATGCCCATGCCTCACTGTGTCCATGCCCATGCCTCACTGTGTCCATGCCTCACTGTGTCCATGCCTCACTGTGTCCATGCCTCACTGTGTCCATGTCCATGCCTCACTGTGTCCATGCCTCACTGTGTCCATGCCCATGCCTCACTGTGTCCATGCCCATGCCTCACTGTGTCCATGCCTCACTGTGTCCATGCCCATGCCTCACTGTGTCCATGCCCATGCCCCACTGTGTCCATGCCCATGCCCCACTGTGTCCATGCCCATGCCCCACTGTGTCCATGCCCATGCCCCACTGTGTCCATGCCCATGCCCCACTGTGTCCATGCCCATGCCCCACTGTGTCCATGCCCATGCCCCACTGTGTCCATGCCCATGCCTCACTGTGTCCATGCCCATGCCTCACTGTGTCCATGCCCATGCCTCACTGTGTCCATGCCTCACTGTGTCCATGCCTCACTGTGTCCATGCCTCACTGTGTCCATGCCTCACTGTGTCCATGCCTCACTGTGTCCATGCCCATGCCTCACTGTGTCCATGCCCATGCCTCACTGTGCCCATGCCTCACTGTGCCCATGCCTCACTGTGTCCATGCCCATGCCTCACTGTGTCCATGCCTCACTGTGTCCATGCCCATGCCTCACTGTGTCCATGCCCATGCCTCACTGTGTCCATGCCCATGCCTCACGATTAACATGGGAGTCTATGGAAGGGGTGCCTGGCTTTAAAAAAAAAAAAAAAAAAAAAAAAGAAATCGGTGCTCCTCAGCCGTAGGTCCCCCGGACAACAACCTTTGCACACTTGTAGAGGAAGAGTGCGGCTACATGTGTGACAAGTTTGGCATCCAGGGAACCCACGGCCAGCATCGGGTCCCCAAAGGCCGCGAGATCAGGCGCAAAAAGGTGACTCGAGTATAAGCCGAGGGAGGCATTTTCAGCACACAAAAAAATCCATTTATCATTTTCCTTTCACTTCACAATTATGTGCCACTTTGTGTTGGTCTATCACATAAAATCCCAATAAAATACATTTATGTTATTCTGGTTAACATGACAAAAAGTGGAACATTTTAAGTGGTATGAATACTTTTTCAAGACACTGCAAGTGCCTCTCCACCATGCTTCAACCCCCTGCATTGTGCGCAGTTGAGGTGTGTCCCTATTCACTTGAATAGGGAACATTCGGCTGCTGTACTGCTTGCTTAATGCAACAGGGGGGATCATTTTTGGCACAGGCGCAAAGCATTGCAAGTGCAGCATGAGGACACCCCCATCCCCTGCGCCATTGCAGCATTAGTTTTGTCTTTTATATCTGCCTACTTAAAAATATTGAGGCTCGTCCTCTGCTAGTGCCCGGTCGCAGGCACGCGCCCACGACCCGGTCCGAAGCTCCGGGACCCGCGGATCGGTCCCCGGAGCTGAAGAACGGGGAGAGCTGTGTGTAAACACAGCTTCTCCATTCTTCAGTGTGGCTCCGTCATCGATCGTGTCATCCCTTTTATAGGGGGACACAATCGATGATGTCACACCTACAGCCACACCCCCCTACAGTTGTAAACACACTTCAGGTCACACATAACCCCATCAGCGCCCCCTGTGGTTAACTCCCAAACTGCAATTGTAAATTTCACAATAAACAATGCATTTTAAATGCATTTTTTGCTGTGAAAATGACAATGGTCCCAAAAATGTGTCAAAATTGGGCGAAGTGTCCGCCATAATGTCGCAGTCACGAAAAAAAATTGCTAATCGCCGCCATTAATAGTAAAAAAAAAAAAAAGAGATTTTTAATACAGCTTACCTGTAAAATCTTTTTCTTGGAGTACATCACGGGACACAGAGCGGCATTCATTACTATATGGGTTATATGGAGTACCTTCAGGTGTAGACACTGGCAATCTCAAACAGGAAATGCCCCTCCCTATATAACCCCCTCCCACAGGAGGAGTACCTCAGTTTTGTAGCAAGCAGTATGCCTCCCAAAATGGTCCTCAAAAAAAGAGGGGTGGGAGCTCTGTGTCCCGTGATGTACTCCAAGAAAAAGATTTTACAGGTAAGCTGTATTAAAAATCTCTTTTTCTTTATCGTACATCACGGGACACAGAGCGGCATTCATTACTATATGGGATGTCCCAAAGCAATGCTTACAATGAGGGGAGGGAGAACATCTCCAAGACAAAAGGATTTAATTTAGAGATATACTCAAATCATAATAAATCCAACTTAGTTGAGAAAAATAAAAAATTTTAAATTTAACTCGAACAAGAGGAGCCCCCGGAATCCGAGGGTCTCAAACTGCAGCCTGCAGCACTGCCTGCCCGAAGGCAGTATCAGTATTCCTTCTTACGTCCAACTTGTAGAATTTTGTAAACGTGTGGACAGAAGACCAGGTTGCCGCCTTGCAAACTTGAGCCATAGAGATCTGGTGGTGTGCTGCCCAGGAGGCGCCCATGGCTCTAGTAGAATGAGCCTTTAATGATACTGGAGGAGGCAACCCTTTCAAGCCGTAGGCCTGAGTGATTAATTGCTTAATCCACCTAGAAATGGTGGACTTTGCAGCTGCCTGCCCCTTCTTGGGCCCATCCGGTAGAATGAACAGCACATCTGTCTTCCGGATCTTCTTTGTAGCTTTAAGATAGGCCTTCATGGCCCTGACAATATCCAAGGTATGCAGCAACCCTTCCTTTCTGGAAGTAGGTTTAGGGAAGAAGGATGGTAATACCAAATCCTGGTTCAAATGAAAACTGGATATGACCTTCGGAAGGAAGGAAGGATGAGGGCGGAGAACGACCCTGTCCTTATGAAAAACAAGATATGGTTCCTTACAGGATAAGGCTGCCAGCTCCGAAACTCTTCTTGCGGAAACTATGGCAACCAAAAATACTAACTTCCTTGTCAGTAGAACCAAAGGAATATCAGCCAACGGCTCAAACGGTTGTTTCTGTAAACTTTGACAGAACAAGATTTAAATCCCACGGACAAAGCGGGGATTTAACTGGAGGTCTAATACGTAAGACCCCTTGAAGGAAGGTCTTAACCAGCGAGTGGGTGGCCAGCGGCCGCTGAAACCACACTGACAGAGCCGAAATCTGTCCTTTGATTGTGCTTAATGCCAATCCTTTATCCACTCCTAGCTGGAGAAAACGTAATACTCTATCGATGGTAAATTTGCGAGAAAGCCATCGCTTGGACTCACACCAGCCTACATAGGCCTTCCAGACCCTGTAATAAATCACCCTAGAGACCGGTTTCCTGGCTCTGATTAGGGTAGAGATTACTTTCTGAGACAGACCTCTACCCCTGAGAATCAGGGATTCAGCTTCCAGGCCGTCAAATTTAGATGCCGTAAGGCAGGGTGGAGGATCGGACCTTGCGATAGCAGGTCTGGCCGTAGAGGAAGAGTCCAAGGGTCTCCCACTACCATCCTTAAGATTAGTGAGTACCATGCCCTTCTGGGCCATGCTGGAGCTACCAGGATGACTGGTATGTGCTCCACCCGGATCCTGCGCAGCAGGCGGGGTAGTAACTGGAGCGGGGGAAACGCATAAAGAAGTTTGAACTGATGCCAAGGGCAAACCAACGCATCGGTTCCGCAGGCCATCGGATCCCTTGAGCGGGACATGAACCTGTCTAGTTTCTTGTTGAGTCTCGATGCCATGATATCCACGTCCGGCACTCCCCATCTTTGGCAGAGTGCTTGAAAGACTAGTGGATGCAGAGACCATTCCCCCGGCCATAGAGTCTGGCGGCTTAAGAAGTCCGCCTGAAAGTTGTCCACTCCTGGAATGAATATTGCCGATATGCAGGGCACATGAGCCTCTGCCCATAGAAGAATCAAGCTCACCTCTCTCTGAGCGGTTTGACTCCTGGTTCCCCCTTGGTGATTTATGTGTGCCACGGCCGTGGCATTGTCTGATTGAATTCTCACCGGGAACCCCTGCAATTTTGACGTCCAAGCCCTGAGGGCTAGTCGAGCAGCTCTGAGCTCCAAGATGTTGATGGGCAACTGCTTCTCTGGCTTTGCCCAAGTACCTTGGCGAGTGCAACCATCCAAAATTGCTCCCCAGCCCGTCAGGCTGGCGTCTGTGGTCACTATCTTCCCAAGCCACTGGGCTGAAAGACCTCCCCTTCAGTAGATTCTGAGGGTCTAACCACCAACACAGACTTTGTCGGACTCTTGATGAGAGCGGCAACGGGATATCCAAGGCCTGTGGCCTTCTGCTCCATGCTGACAGGATGGCTGCCTGTAGGATGCGAGTGTGGCTCTGGGCGTATGGTACCGCCTCGAATGTGGCCACCATCTTGCCTAGTAACCTCATACATAGGCGAATAGTCGGTTCTTTCTTGCTTAGAACCAGTAGGATTAATTCCTTGATGGCTTTTACCTTCCTCAGAGGTAGGAACACTCCTTGTTGTTCTGTGTCTAATCTCATGCCGAGATATTCCAACTGCTTTGTGGGCTGGAAAGCTGACTTTTCTCGATTTAGGACCCAGCCGAACCTCTCGAGGTATTGGACCGTGAGGGCCACTGCTCGCTCCAAGCCGGGAGACGAGTGATCTATGACTAGGAGGTCGTCCAGGTATGCTAGGATCGTGACCCCTTGGATCCTTAGTGAACACCCGGGGGGCCGTAGCCAACCCGAAGGGAAGCGCCACGAATTGGAAGTGACGCGAAGCCACCATGAAGCGTAGATATCTTTGATGTGGCTGATAAATTGGAACATGAAGGTAGGCATCCTTTATGTCTATGGACGCCATGAAGTCGTCCTTCTGGAGTGTGGCAGCTGCTGACCGCACGGATTCCATCCGAAATGAGCGGATCTTTAGATATGCATTTACCATCTTTAGGTCCAAAATTGGCCTGACATCTCCATTGGATTTTGGGATGATGAATAGGTTGGAGTAGAAACCCAGCCCCTGTTCCAGGACTGGTACCTCTACTATTACTTCCTGGGAAAGTAGATGATCTAATGCCGATCTTAATGCGGCTCCCTTTTCCGGATCGTTTGGAATCCTCGACTTCTGGAAATGAGGAGGAGGAAACCTTAGGAAATCTAATTTGTAGCCTGTGGCCACGGAAGACCGTACCCACTCGTCGGGAATGCTGGCTTCCCAAATCTCTGAAAAGAGTCGCAGCCTTCCCCCCACCTTCGTGGGTGGGGGCGCCCCTTCATAAGGTTGGCTTGGGGGCTGGTTTTGCTGGTTTGCGAAACCACTGCCTTTTGCCTCTAACAGCCTGTCCTTGTGATCTGCTGTTGAAGCCGAAGTTTGCTTTTGCAGGAGGCCGTCGATACTGCTTGGCATTAGAGGGCCCCTGCCCAGGGGAATACTGTCGTTTAAACGCAGGTCCCTGAACCTTCTTCTTAGTTGGCAAGAGAGTACTCTTGCCGTTTGAAATGGTCTGAATGTATTTATCTAGGTCTTCTCCGAAGAGTCGTCCTCCATGGAAGGGGAACCCTACCAGGAGCTTCTTGCATGGGGGCTCAGCCTCCCAGCTTTTTAACCATAAGAGTCTTCTCATATGGATAAGGGATAACGATAAACGTGACGCTTGCTGGATAGAATCCTTGATTGCGTCTACCGTAAAACATATGGCCTTAGGGACATCCGAAAATTTTTCTGCCTGCTGGGCCGGAATAAGTTTAAGCATCTGCTTAAATTGATCCGATAATGCTTGAGCGACCCCAATCGCAGCCACAGCTGGCTGTACTACTGCCCCTGCAGTAGTGAAGGAGTTCTTAAGTAGTGCTTCCAAGCGCTTATCAACTGGATCCTTGAACACCTGTATGTTTTCTACAGGGCATGTTAACGATCTGTTAACACATGAGATGGCTGCGTCCACTGCAGGAGTAGCCCATCTTTTGGAAAATTTTTCTTCCATAGGATATAGGACAGAGAACCTTTTAGGTGGTAAGAAGATCTTATCTGGCTTGTTCCAATCTTGGAACAAAATTCCCTCTAATAGAGGATGGATCGGAAACACAGCATTGCTTTGAGGCGCCCTCAGTGAGCCCAAAGCTGAAACCGTCGATACCTGGAGATCTGGTACTGGCAAGTTGAATGTCCTATGGACCAAGTCCGACAATCCTTGAATCCACCAGCTCTCCCTCAGGGAGACTGCCCCAGACTCCTCTGTATCCGGGTCTTCGATCCCTGAACCTACTTGGTCCGTGTCCAAGAGGTCGTCCAATTCCCCTGAGGAAAGGACCTCCTCTTCTGAGGGTCCGCGCTCGGGCGACGGAGATCTATTCCGCTTACTGCCCCGCATAGCTGCGGATATCATTTTTTTTTTTTTTTTCCCATGCTTTTCTCATCTCTTTTAAAGAGGTGAGTAATACCTCCTCCGTGACCATCTTAGGGCTGGACTGACCCGCGTCAGCTCCAGCCCCAGATCCCGATGGCCCCAAGGCTCCCTGTAGGGAAAACAGCGGCATACCATGGTACAATACCGAGGTACACCTGCTACCTATTGGTATTTGGAACTATAAAAGTTAATTGTCCAAACACCTGTTTGGGGGATAAAAAAATGCTTCCTCTCCCCTAGATGACTTTTTTTTTTTTTTTTTTTTTTCGTTTTTGTTTCAAATCCAGGAAAGAAAAAACATTCTGTCCCCCTGAGTAGTATTGCAAAGAAAAACTATGAGATGGAAAAGAAACAGCCTATTTCTAGGCTTGACAAAACAGTCCTCTGAAGACTGCAATATCCTTTCTGGCCACTGTGTGTCCTCGGCGCCCCGTGCTGCCACTCTGGTCTATGTCCTCAGTTCCAAAGTATTGATGGAACAAACAAGGAAGGGCCGCCCCTTCCTTTAAGCCACTGACCCGCCCTTCCCCCCCAGCAACCTCAAACAGGAAATGCCCCTCCCGACAGGGGGAGGGGGGGGGGATTTTGGGAGGAAGGGACCTCTCTGTTCCAGCAAACTGCGGCCTGCAGCCTGGAACCATGAGGAGGCCAGCGTTTTGCCTGCTTGCAGGCTCTGAGGAGGAAGACTGAATGGAGCATCGCCTGGAGGCCTGCAGGTAAGCAAAGCTCTCTGACACACACATATATTTTTATATAACACAGGCCCCACTCAATGCTTTTCCAACACTACAAGGGAGGTCACATCTTATGGGGAATAATACATAGAGAGCCATCCTATCTTTATGATATGTGACTAGTTTGCCAGATGCAGTGCATAACTTTAGGCATGTCCCCTGTGACCCCCCAGAAAAAAACCTGCTAAGAACCAAGTTCCGCAAGTTTTCCCCTCACTTACCTGCTCCATGCCGCAGGACTTTGCCAAGCAAGAGGCCCAATCTTCCCCCATCTCCGTGGGGATGTCTAGACCTTCAGGCCCTGGGTTCCTATGAAGGATCCACTGTCCTGGGCCCATATAGCACCCTGGCAACAGAAAACTTTAGGTACCCAAAGGTTTCTAAGTTCTGGGCCCAGGGTCCAGCTCTCTAAAAAGAAAAGCATTATGGGCTATACCCCAAGGGTTTGGGGTCCGGATACTGACCACTTTAGCGCTGAGGCTTTTTTGGACAGAACCGGTAGCTCACCTAATCCCAAGGATGCGGAGGCAAGCTAAACCATGACTAACACCTAAGACACTGGCGTAAAAACTGAGGTACTCCTCCTGTGGGAGGGGGTTATATAGGGAGGGGCATTTCCTGTTTGAGATTGCCAGTGTCTACACCTGAAGGTACTCCATATAACCCATATAGTAATGAATGCCGCTCTGTGTCCCGTGATGTACGATAAAGAAAAATGTTTTATAAAAATGCAATAAAACTATCCCCTATTTTGTAAACGCTATAAATTTTGCGCAAACCAACCGATAAACACTTATTGCAATTTTTTTTTACCAAAAATATGTAGAAGAATACGTATCGGCCTAAACTGAGGAAAAAAAACATTTTTTATATATTTTTGGGGAATATTTATTACAGCAAAAAGTAAAAAATATTGCATTTTTTTCCAAATTGTCGCTCTATTTTTGTTTATAGCACAAAAAATAAAAATCACAGAGGCAAACAAATACCATCAAAAGAAAGCTCTATTTGTGGGAAGAAAAGGACGCAAATTTTGTTGTTTCGGTACAACATTGCATGACCGCGCAATTACCAGTTAAAGCAGCGCAGTGCCAAATTGTAAAAACACCTCTGGGCATTTAGCTGCATAATGGTCCGGGGCTTAGGGAGGTTCACCCGAAAACCTTTTTTTTAACATTAGATTGAGGCTCATTTTGTGAAGGGGAATCGGGTAGTTTTTTTTAAAAGGAAGCAGTACTTACCGTTGTAGAGAGCGATCTTCTCCGCCGCTTCCGGGTATGGGCTGAAGGACTGGGCATTCCTATTTGATTGACAGTCTTCCGACGGTCGCATCTATCGCGTCACGATTTTCCGAAAGTAGCCGAACGTCGGTGCGCAGGCGCCGTATAGAGCCGCACCGACGTTCGGCTTCTTTCGGCTACTCGTGACGCGATGTATGCGACCGTCGGAAGCCTGTCAATCAAATAGGAACGCCCAGTCCCGAAAACCCATACCCGGAAGCGGCGGAGAAGATCTCTCTCTAAAACAGTAAGTACTGCTTCGTTTTTAAAAAAACACCCGATTCCCCTTCACAAAATGAGCATCAATCTAATGTTAAAAAAAAAATTTCGGGTGAACTCCCACTTTAAGTGGTTAAAATGCACCCATGATAAAAATGATAGATCCTTCATTTCTTTGTAAATAGGCAAACTACAAGGGTATTTTTTTTCTGCCTGAAGTGGGGGTTTAACACTGCAGAAAGACCAATGTACTTTGAGCATATTGAAACCAGTTTATTTGCAGATAAGGTAATATTTCTTAAAATGCATCAGTAAAAAAAAAAAAAAAGGATCTTAAAAGAAAAAAAGAAAGTAATTTCTGACAGAGACAGGAGAGCCCAGACATCCGGCCTACAGGCAAACATGACTTGTGCACAACAAAAACTCTGATAAATTAAGTTACCCCGAGACATATGCTCTAATCAAGAGACCCTGTGATCGTCGGCCAAGAAGTAGCCTTGCCGGTGAACAGCCAGACGGCGATTCTGCACAGCGCAGGAGATATGAGAAATTAAATCACGGAGGCCATTGATTCAGTTGTCCTTTATTCCATTTAAATCTTAATTTCTTGCAGGCAGCGACTACAGAGACATTACTGGATTTATAGAGCCGAGATCACTGGAGACTTGTTGCAAAAAAGAAAAAAGGCTGAATTGGCATCAATTTTCAATGGATTCCCTCAGATATCAGCATCAAATATTGGTTACTGTGCAGGCCAACGCCATGTAATTTGGCCATGGTTAACCACTTGAGACCCGCGCTATTGACAAAAGACGTCAACAGCGCGGTCCTCAGGTGCCAAGTGGACGTCTTTGGACGTCATTTGAAATGCATTACCCGCGCGCGCCACTGGGGACCCGATGCGTGTACCTGGCGGCCGCGATGTCCGCCGGGTACACGTGATCGCCGGTAACAGCAGGGACGTGGAGCTCTGTGTGTAAACACAGAGCTCCACGTGCTGTCAGGGAGAGAGGAGACCGATCTGTGTCTCTTGTACATAAGGACACAGCATCGGTCACCTCCCCCAGTCACCCCCCTCCCCCCACACAGTTAGAACACACCCAGGCTACACATTTAACCCCTTCCTCACCCCCTAGTGTTAACCCCTTCCCTGCCAGTCACATTTATACAGTAATTAGTGCATTTTTATAGCACTGATCGCTGTATAAATGTGAATGGTCCCAAATTTGTGTCGAAAGTGTTTGATACGTCCGCCGCAATATCGCAGTCCCAATAAAAATCGCAGATCGCCGCCATTACTAGTAAAAAAAAATAATGAAAAAAAATCATAATTCTGTTCCCCATTTTGTAGGCGCTATAACTTTTGCGCAAACCAGTCGCTTATTGCGATTTTTTTTTTACAAAAATACGTCGAAAAATACGTATTGGCTTAACTGAGAAAAAAAAATGGGAGATTTATTATAGCAACAAGTAAAAAAAATATATATATTTTTTAAATTGTCGCTCTTTTTTTGTTTATAGCGCAAAAAATAAAAACCGCAGAGGTGATCAAATACCACCAAAATAAAGCTCTATTTGTGGGGAAAAAAGGACGTCAATTTTGTTTGGGAGCCAAGTCGCACGACCGCGCAAATGTCAGTTAAAGCAACGCAGTGTCGGAAGCTGAAATTTCGCCTGGGAACGAAGGGGGTTTATGTGCCCAGTAAGCAAGTGGTTAAAGGGGAACTCCAGATTTATTCATTTCTAGAGATAAACAGAACTGTAACCCGGACACAGGCAGGCCGGCAAAGGAGAGAAACTTGTACTTTTTTTGGGTTGTCAGTGTCCATGCCTCTGGTCAGCTGTGCTGTATATCTACATGACCACCCCATATAGCCACACTCATGAATAGAACCAGCCATAGGTGCAGGAAAAGCTTCTGAGAAAGTAGAGAGTGATGAGCTGCCTCTGACAGACTTGCTTCTGTACATTTTCCAACTGCAGGTTTTACTTACCCGACCCCTCGAAAGTCCAGCGCGCGTCCACGTGATCCTCTTCGGTTCCCAGCCTGGCCGTTGATTGGCTAGGCTGGACAAATTGATAGCAGCGCAGCCATTGGCTGGCGCTGCTGTCAATCACAGCGGATAACGCGGCACGCCGGGGCCGAGTGATACAGTCGGCAGCTATGCCCGCCGCCGTATCACGGGAGCGCGCTCGCAAAGGCTTTCCACCATGCTCGCTCGCTCGCTCGCTCGCATGCATGAAGGTGGAAAGCTTTTGCAAGGAGGAGCCGAGACAGCCGCCAAGGGACCCCAGAAGACAGGGTTAGGGGACACTCTGTGCAAAACGAGCTGCACAGTGGAGGCAAGTATAACATGTTTGTTATTTATTAAAACATTTTAAGTTTGCCTTTAGTGTTCCTTTAAGTCATGTTTTGCTTGGGGATCGAATACTTATTTTACTCACTGAACTGCAACTCAATTTATAACATTGGTATCATGAGTTTTTTTTCTGGATTTTTGGTTAATATTCTGTTTCTATCATTTAAAATAGGGTTGTCCCGATACCGATACCAGGATCGGTATCGGGACCGATACCGAGTATTTGCGGGAGTACTCGTACTCCCGCAAATACCCCCGATACTCAAATAGAATACTTGTTCCCCCGCCGCCGCCACAAACCCGTCGCCGCAAACCGCAAAGCCGCCGCCGTTAATCAGCGTGCGGGGAACATTACAGCTTTCGTTTGAATAGCTGTATCCCTGCCGCGTATAGACACTCCCCCTTGCGCGGGATTGGACGGATGATCTGTCCAATCCCGCACAAGGGGGAGTGTCTATACGCGGCGGGGATACAGCTATTCAAATGAAAGCTGTAATGTTCCCCGCACGCTGATTAACGGCGGCATGTGCGGCATCATCAAGGTATGTAGGACATGGCTGCATTATGTGGGGGACATGGCTGCATTATGTGGGGGACATGGCTGGAATATGTGGGCGACATGGCTGCATTATGTGGGCGACATGGCTGCATTATGTGGGCGACATGGCTGCATTATGTGGGCGACATGGCTGCATTATGTGGGCGACATGGCTGTATTATGTGGGCGACATGGCTGTATTATGTGGGCGACATGGCTGCATTATGTGGGCGACATGGCTGCATTATGTGGGCGACATGGCTGCATTATGTGGGCGACATGGCTGCATTATGTGGGCGACATGGCTGCATTATGTGGGCGACATGGCTGCATTATGTGGCCGACATGGCTGGAATATGTGGCCGACATGGCTGGAATATGTGGCCGACATGGCTGGAATATGTGGCCGACATGGCTGAAATATGTGGCCGACATGGCTGCATATGGGGGGGACATGGCTGCATATGGGGGGGGGGGGACATGGCTGCATTTGGGGACACATTTAAAAAAAGTATCGTTATTCGGTATCGGCGAGTACATAAAAAAAAGTATCGGTACTTGTACTCAGTCCTAAAAAAGTGGTATTGGGACAACCCTTAATGATAAAAATGATAGACCCTTCATTTCTTTGTAAGTGGGCAAACTTACAAAATCTGCAGGGGGATCAAAAAATTATTTTCCCCTCTGTATACAGACAATATTTTCTTATCACCGATTTCTGCTTTAAAAACTACATGAATGTAAGCAATAGCAGCTTTCCCTTTAAGGCCTCTATAATTAATCTTAGTAGACAAAGAGTCAGGCAGGCTAGGGAGCGCCAACGTTGCATGCCACCCGTCCAGCCCCGGTCCCAAACGATTTAAACCGACGCTGGCAGAAAGAACAAAACTAAAAATAATGACAAAATAAGATGGCTGAAACTGATTAAAATTCAATCACATGCAGGAAAAAACAAAGAAGAGAACCAGCAAGCAAGAAGGTCCCATTGATGTGTCACTGTGACCTGCACCCACTCAGGAGAGACGGGCTGCTCCGGAGAATGGCCCATTGTCTCATCGTGTGGGCGCATTTTATTTCCGTGGGAAAAAAGAAAAAAATGACATGGGACGGCAGCAAGTTGCCAGTTAGTAGCCAAATCCGCATCTCTGCTACAAATCGGTGTCAGAAAAAATGTCAATAAAAACACGGCATTAATAAAGCTGGAGTATGACATAACGGACCAAGTCCTTAACGTGGACGTTTTAGTAACTTTGCAAGTCTGCATGAGTTCAACGCTCCACCCATTATCCATAATAAAAAATAAAGTCACCCAACGGGAGCTGCGGTGGCTCAACGCGATTGGCACTGCGCCGACAAGCCAATCACCTCTGCAGCTAGGGGTTCGGATCCCGGTCTCGGCTACATGTGAATTGAGTTTGGTGGTCTCAGCCCGGCTCCCGGTGGGTGTGCTATGCGAAGTAAGCCTGCGGTTAGTACGCCCACCCCCCTCCCACAAAAACCACCACACTTACACGCACTCGAAATTGGGTTAACATGCACGCACTTTGACCACGCGGTCTCTAAAAAGAGAGGCGAAGGACTAACGGGGCTGGTTGAGCGGGCTAATCCTCTCACTCCCTTATAGGGGGAGTCCCTCTGCCCCGTTGGGCTTCAAAGCGGAGCAGGTAGGGCGGGCTGTGTGGTAGGACCCCCTCACACACCCGCCATTGCCACCCGGGGCATGGAGAAAGGTGGCAGATTGCCTCTGGGGGAGGCCTGCCTACTCCCAACTCCTGCAGTCCGGCTCCTCTCTCGAGTACACGCACCAAAAAAATACACTTATAAAAAATAAAGTCACCCAAAAACTGCTTTTCGGATTCCTACCCCCCTCTGGTGTCACATTTGGCACCTTTTAGGGGGAGGAGGGAGCAGATACCCGTGTAACCCAGGTATTTGCTGCCACTTCCGGACATAGGTCACCCCTGCTGTCTTCTGGGAGACACACAGGTCACAGAACACAGCAGGGACCAGTGGGATCAGGCAGTGCGACTCACGCATGCACAGTAGGGAACAAGGAAGTGAAGCCGACTTCACTTCATAATTCCCTTACCGAAGATGGCGGCACATCCACCTGAGAGCCCGAGGGACAGAGCGGCTTCAGGTGCCGACATAGCGGGCGACCTGGACAGGTACGTGTCTTTATATTAGAAGTCAGCAGCTACCTTTTATTTTATTTTTTTCGGCGGAACTCCGCTTTAAAGGGCAACTCCACTTTGGCAAATAAAAAATAATAATAATAGAACAATTGTGACACATATTTTGCCATACTGTAACTTAACCACTTAAGGACCGCCTCCTGCAGATATACGTCGGCAGAATGACACGGCTGGGCACATGCACCTACCTGTACGTCCTCTTTAAGTGCCCAGCCGTGGGTCGCGGCACGCGCCCGCAACCCGGTCCGAAGCTCCGTGACCGCGGCCGTGGGACCAGCGGACCCCGATCGCCGCTGGAGTCCCACGATCGGTCCCCGGAGCTGAAGAACGGGGAGAGCCGTGTGTAAACACACCTTCCCCGTTCTTCACTGTGTCGCTGTCATTGATCGTGTGTTCCCTGATATAGGGAAACACGATCAATGACATCACACGTCCAGCCCCGCCCCCCTACAGTTAGAAACACAGATGAGGTCACACTTAACCCCTTTAGCGCCCCCTTGTGGTTAACTCCCAAACTGCAATTGTTCATTTCACAGTAATCAGTGAATTTTTAAAGCATTTTTTTGCTGTGAAAATGACAATGGTCCCAACAATGTGTCAAAATTGTCCGCCATAATGTCGCAGTCACGAAAAAAAACTCTGATCGCCGCCATTAGTAGTAAAAAAAAAAAAAAAATTTATAAAAATGCAATAAAACTATCCCCTATTTTGTAAACGCTATACATTTTGCGCAAACCAATCGATAAACACTTATTGCGATTTTTTTTACCAAAAATATGTAGAAGAATACGTATCGGCCTAAACTGAGGAAAAAAAATGTTTTTATATATTTTTGGGGGATATTTATTATAGCAAAAAGTAAAAAATATAGCATTTTTTTCAAAATTGTCGCTCTATTTTTGTTTATAGCGCAAAAAATAAAAACCGCAGAGGTGATCAAATACCACCAAAAGAAAGCTCTATTTGTGGGGAAAAAAGGACGCCAATCTTGTTTGGGAGCCACGTCGCACGACCGCGCAATTGTCAGTTAAAGCGACAGTGCCAAATCGCAAAAACTGTCCGGGTCCTTTACCTGCCTAAAGGTCCGGGTCTTAAGTGGTTAAGGCGGAATTAACCATTTAACCAACGGAAAATTTACCATCCCCTTCATGATCAGGCCATTTTTTGCGATACGGTACCACGTTACTGTAACTTAAAATTGCGCACTACTAGCTCCAGTGTGCTCCAACCTGTGGAGTACTACTAGTGCTAGTGTGCTCTGACAGATGGGGAACTACAAGTACCAGCGGGCTGTTGGATAAGGAAGTAGTAGTCCCACTGTGACCTGACAGTCAAAGAACCCCTCAGATGATGGAACATGCTGGAGACTTGTTGTTCTTTGGTAAAGCACACTAAGACTTGTAGTTCTAGCTGGGTCCCGCGGTTCTCTTTTGGATCATGTTGGGTCCTGTGGTGCTCTTTTGGATCGCGCTGGATCCTGCGGTGCTCTTTTGGATCGCGCTGGATCCTGTGGTGCTCTTTTGGATCGCGCTGGATCCTGCGGTGCTCTTTTGGACCGCAGTGGATCCTATGGTGCTCTTTTGGACCACAGTGGAGCCTATGGTGCTCTTTTGGACCACAGTGGATCCCATAGTGCTCTTTTGGACCACAGTGGATCCCACGGTGCTTTTTTTGACCACTGTGGATCCCGCGTTGGGTCCTGTGGTACTCTGCTGACCATGTTGGGTCATGTGGTTCCCTATCAGACCATGGTGGGTCCTGTGGTGCTATCTCAGGCCATGCTGGGACTTGTAGTTCCCTATCAGACCATGCTGCCCTCCCTTTTGGATCGCGCTGGATCCTGCGGCGCTCTTTTGGACCACAGTGGATCCTATGGTGCTCTTTTGGACCACAGTGGATCCTATGGTGCTCTTTTGGACCACAGTGGATCCTATGGTGCTCTTTTGAACCACAGTGGATACTATGGTGCTCTTTTGGACCACAGTGGATACTATGGTGCTCTTTTGGACCACAGTGGATCCTATGGTGCTCTTTTGGACCACAGTGGATCCTATGGTGCTCTTTTGAACCACAGTGGATCCCATAGTGCTCTTTTGGACCACAGTGGATCTTGTGGTGCTCTTTTGGATCAAGTTGGGTCCCATGTTGCTCTTTTGGACCACAGTGGATACTATGGTGCTCTTTTGGACCACAGTGGATCCTATGGTGCTCTTTTGGACCACAGTGGATATTATGGTGCTCTTTTGGACCACAGTGGATCCTATGGTTCTCTCTTGGACCACAGTGGATCCCATAGTGCTCTTTTGGACCACAGTGGATCTTGTGGTGCTCTTTTGGATCAAGTTGGGTCCCATGGTGCTCTTTTGGACCACGGTGGATCCCGCGGTGCTCTTTTGGACCACGGTGGATCCCGTGGTGCTCTTTTGGACCAAGGTGGATCCCACGGTGCTCTTTTGGACCACGGTGGATCCTGTGTTGGGTCCTGTGGTGCTCTGCTGGACCATGTTGGGTCATGTAGTTCCCTATCAGACCATGTTGGGTCCTGTGGTGCTCTTTTGGACCATGTTGGGTCATGTGGTTCCCTATCAGACCATGTTGGGTCCTGTGGTTCCCTATCAGACCATGTTGGGTCCTGTGGTTCCCTATCAGACCATGTTGGGTCCTGTGGTTCCCTATCAGACCATGTTGGGTCCTGTGGTGCTCTCTCAGGCCATGCTGGGACTTGTAGTTCCCTATCAGACCATGTTGGGTCCTGTGGTTCCCTATCAGACCATGTTGGGTCCTGTGGTTCCCTATCAGACCATGTTGGGTCCTGTGGTGCTCTTTTGGACCATGTTGGGTCCTGTGGTGCTCTTTTGGACCATGTTGGGTCCTGTTGTGCTCTTTTGGACCATGTTGGGTCCTGTTGTGCTCTTTTGGACCATGTTGGGTCCTGTGGTGCTCTCTCAGGCCATGCTGGGACTTGTAGTTCCCTATCAGACCATGCTGCCCTCCCCCCTCCAGCAGGGTGCACTCACCTCCTATGATGGTCCTAATGAGGGAGGCATGTCCCGGGCAGTCCACTAGGGTGAACTGTAGGCGGCAGTATCCGGTGTGTGTCAGGTGTTCGGGGACGGGCACGGTAAAGGAGGAGAAGCCCAGGTCCAGGGTGATGCCCCTCTCCCGGCTTTGCGGGTTCTTATCGAAGGCGGCGGTGGAGGAGGTGGTGCTCAGCGCCTTGGCCAGCGACGTCTTCCCGCTGTCTATGTGGCCGAGCACCCCGACATTGAAGTTCAGGGTCTTCCCTTCGGCAGAAGCCATGAGCAGCGGCAATGCGTTTCAGCGTGGTTGCAGGGCACTTCCGCGTTGTGCGCTGCTTAATCTCCCCTCCCAGGTACCGTAGAGGTGAATATTGGTTCCGCGTAGTGTGAAGGAGAATTTCCTACACTCAGTTCCTCACAGGCTGGTTAAATCTATTATTTTAATGTAAGCCTGACTCCAGACACTTTGTTTTTGAATAGTGAGAAGGAATTAACATTTCTGTGTTTATGTGACCCCATTGAAGAGACTTTCTTCACGAAGGGGCGTGCTGCCAGTGAAGGAAAATGGGGCAACTGCCCTAGGTGGCAATCGTGGAGTGAGGGGCAGCAATGAGGCCGGAGTGTCCTTCATAAACACTCCATCCTCACCACAGCTCAGTAATGTTGTCCTGTATACACAGGGTAGCCAAACTGGGCTCATTGGTAGGACGCTGACGCTGCCTACAGCCTAACAACCACAGTCCAGCCACCTGCGTCCTAGCAATCAATGATGCTGTGCGGCCGCCTGCACCATAACAACCAACAGTGCTGCATTGCCTAACCGCCTACATCCTAGCAACCAATGATGCTATGTGACCACCTGCACCATAACAACCAATAAAACTGCATTGCCTAACCGCCTACATTATAGCAATCAATGATGCTGTGCGGCCGCCTGCAACCAACAATGCTGTAAGACCCCACTACCATCTCTAAGCTGGTTGCTAAGACGCTGGTATTTCCTGCACATCACAACCAATGACTCTGTACGGTCCAGCCACCTGCATCCTAGCAACCAGTGATACTGTGCAGCAGCCAGCACCATAGCAAGTGTTAATGGCCTAGCTGCCTGCATCCTAGCAACCAAAAATGCTGTTTGCAATATACCAAACGACAATGCTGTATGAGTTCCTCATTAACATGTATACCAAATCCTCAGCTAGGATTCCCCCCCCCCCCCCCCTCGGAACATGTCCCCCTAGGGCAGTGCCCAGCCATCATGCCAATTGTTTGACAATCCCTTGCCTATTATTCTAGAATCTAGTAATTAACAATTTCTATTTTTTTTCATTTGACTTTAATGGGGTTCGGAGTCGGCACCTGAATTTCAGTAAAGTTCACCAGCATTCAACACATCTAGTGCCATTCACAATGAGTGGCATCACATCAACGACTTTGCCGTGCTTTGCAGCAATGCACACATCACAGTGACATCACACACTGCACAGTGACATCACACACATGACGGTGAGTGAGTGAGTGAAAAACTTGTATAGCGCTACATATGCAAACTGAATCGCCTCAAGGTGCTTGGTATCCATTTCCTACTATTTTTTGCCTTCAGAATAGAGTAGAGTTTTTTTCTGAAGGCCTGATGATTCCCTTCCATTCAGATGCTGGTTGGTAAAAGTTCCATATTCGAGGTCCTTGGACTGCAAATCGTCGTTCTCCTTTGGACTTGTATCGGGCCTTGGGAATTTGGAGTAGATTTTGGTTGGTAGATCGGAGGACGTGGTTTGGGTTATGAGATTTTAATTTTTCGCATAGATATTAGGGTGCACTGTTTTGTACACATTTGTGCGTCAGGCAGAGTGCCTTAAACGTGATTTGATCTTTTACGGGCAGCCAGTGAAGGGACCTAAGTGAGGGAGAGATTGCCGCTGTATTCTGGACGACTTGTAGACGCGCAATTTGGTATTTTGGGAGTCCGAGGTAAAGGGCGTTTGCATAGTCAAGTCTGGAGTTGATTATGGTTCCCACCACGACTTCTCTTGGGATAAAGGGAATAAGTCTACGTAGTAGGCGCAGCAGATGGTGGGATCCGCTGACTACTGAACTTATTTGTGCATCTATTGTCATGTCGGAGTCAAAAGTGACTCCAAGACTTTTGACTTTGGTGCTAGGAGTGATGATTTGTCCCAAAATGGGCGGGGGCATCCATGTTGTTGTAGCGAGTCTTTTCCGTTTGGCGTGGAACAGAAGGAGTTCTGTTTTTGAGCCATTGAGTTTAAGATAACTCTTCGTCATCCAATTCTCTATCAGAGTAAGGCATTTCTCTAGTCCGAGATAATGATCCTTTTTGTTGCTGATACGGAAATAGAGTTGGGTGTCATCCGCGTAGGAATGGTAAAGTAGATTCTGGTTACTGATGAGTTAGAGGAGAGGGCGGAGATAAATATTGAATAGTACGGGCGACAAGGGTGACCCCTGAGGGACTTCGCATGACACCATGCGTTTTTCAGAAGTGAAAGGACCTAGTTTCACTATCTGTGATTGGTTTTCCAAAAAGGAGGAGAACCAGGGTAGATCCGAGTGACATCACACACATCACAGTGACATCACACACATCACAGTGACATCACACATATTACCGTGACATCACACACATTACAGTGACATCACACACATCACAGTGACGCACGGCGCCCTCTGGGTTCAAGTACAAGTTACGTTTTCATCTTTGCCCAGAATGCCCATTCTCATGCGACCTTTGTGTTACACGTGTTAAAACGCAAATCTCCCGCGCTGGGCTGTTTTTACTGAAATCCAACCTTTTTTGTTGTAATGATAAACATTCCGAACTCATCTATAAAACGGACAACAATTGTTTCAATAATATGAAATTGGAATTCCACGCGCATTTCCTGTAACACGGCCATGGAGTAATCGGAGAACTCCCCGGACATCAGATGCAGATCATGTCAGAGATATTTCCAATTTTATGAACTGCAAAGACCTTCTCTCCTTCTCTCCTGTGTATTTTCAGTGACTACTCATTGTGAGTTATTATTGTAAACAAAAAGTTATATTTCTGGAGACTGGCATGTTTTACAGTCGGCTTTTCACTTTAAAGCAGAACTGCAGCCAAAAAAAAAGATAAAAAATGAATAGTTCATTAAAAGATATAATATTTAAAAAAAAACAGCTTTTGCTGCAATATTCACCTTTATGTCAGAGAATTTCTTGCGCAATTTTTTTTTCTACCACTAGATGTCCTTCGTCTGATAGCTAGGATTATTAAATCCACTTCCTCTGAGTCCAGGTTGTCCGGGTGTTGTTTTGGGTGGAGAAGGGAATGGTTCAGGCCCCTGCCCGGATTTGTATTGGTGTTTATGTCTCGCCAAGATTTCCTTTCACTTCCTGCTTCAGAGACAGAGCAGGAAGTAAGTGAAGATCTCTTTAAAGTAAAATGATATCCCCTCTTAGACAATTGTCACCAGGTGTCCCCAATCAGCCTCGACTTTATGGCTGGTAAAGTGAATTACATTGATTATTTCATTATAATGGCTTCTGAATGTGAGCGGGATATATTAGGCAGCAACTGAACATGTTGTCCCTGAAGTTGATGTTTTGAAAGCAGAAAAAAATGGGCATCGCAGTTTGTTGTATATGGGGCTGTGCAGCTAAAAACCGGTCAGGGTGTCCATGCTGACCTGTATCCACAACCAAAAGTGACTGCAATGAGCACATGAGTAGAGGTCGACCGATATTTTGGCCGACATGTGGCCTTTTTTAAGAAATCCGCGTCGGCCGATTATTATGCACATTAGGGGCAGGCTGGGCCGGGGGGCAGGGTGGAAATTTCCCCCCAGGCCACCTACCTTCAATGACAAAAACGGCCGCTGTCTGCTGACGACAGGGTATGAATGGAGCTCCCTCTTCTGTCTGTAGCCAGGGGAGGGGCCGGAACTGAGCCTTTTTGACAGGTTGGACTTTATGACAGAACACCGTGAGCGCTCCGCTGGTGGGCACTGATGAGGTGGCAGTGAAGGGCATTGATAGGCTGAACTGGTGGGCACTGATGAGGTGGCAGTGAAGGGCATTGATAGGCTGAACTGGTGGGCACTAATGAGGTGGCAGTGAAGGGCATTGATAGGCTGAACTGGTGGGCACTGATGGACACTGATATAAATTTGCATAAATTAATTTAGTTAAATTCAGTAAATTAATTTAATTACGGTAATTTTCGGAATTCGTTTTATTTTATTAGAATTCAAACTCAATTTGAATTGTCTGCATTCGGTTGAACTGAGCTCAGTTTGAAGGAACTCTTAAATTCTAATGAAATTAAAATTTGAATTGAATTCCATTCTAATTCAAATGTCTTATTTGGAAGATGGTTATATTCTTTCTATTCCATTCTATGCTATTGTTTTCCTAATCTAGGCTATTATTTTCTATTCTATTCAAATTCTAATTTATTCTATTTGAAGTTCAAATTTCAGAAGATGGTTATATTCTCTAGTCTATTGTTTTTTCCTTTTCTATTTTATTCCTTTCTATTATGTTATTTTCAATTCTATTATTTTATTTTATATTCTATTCTATTTGAATTCAAATTTATTCTATTCAAATTTATTCTATTCAAAATTTGAATTTTATTTTATTGTTTTTTTTCTATTTTGTTCTATCCTTTTCTATTCTATTCAAATTTTGAATTTTATTCTATTGTTTTTTTTCTATTTTATTCTATCCTTTTCTATTCTATTCCAATAAAAATGTATTCTATTTGAAATTCAAATTTCAGAAGATGGTTATATTCTTTCTATTTTATTTTATTAATGTGTAAACCTTTATTTTGTATTCTATTTTATTCTGTTCTTTTTATTTATTTTTCTATTTTGTTCTGCTTTATTCTTTTCTATTCTAATCTATTATTTTATTTTCTATTCTATTATAATAATTTCTATTTTCTTCTATTCTATTCTATTTGAATTCAAATGTATTCTATTTGAATTCAAATGTATTCTATTTGAATTTATTCTATTCAAATTTTGAATTTCATTCTATTGTTTTTTTTTTCTATTTTATTCTATCCTTTTGTATTCTATTCCAATAAAAATGTATTCTATTGAGGCGTATCCTATGTTAAGTATGGCCGTCGTTCCCGCGTCAAATTTTGAAAATTTTACGTCGTTTGCGTAAGTCGTTCGCGAATAGGGCTGTACGTAAGTTACGTTCACGTCTAAAGCATTGACGATTTGCGGCGTAATTTCGAGCATGCGCACTGGGATTCTTTCACGAACGGCGCATGCGCCGTTCGTAAAAAACGTCAAATACGTGGGGTCACACTCCACATTTGAATTAGGCGGGCTTACGCCAGACCACATACGTTACGCTGCCGTAACATAGGGCGCAAGTTCTTTCTGAATACGGAACTTGCGCCCTAATTTATGGCGGCGTAACGTATCTGAGATACATTACGCCCCGCGGATAGATACACCAATGTATCTGAATCCGGCCCATAGTGTATATAAGTCGGTGTATATCTTCTGCGACTTTTGAGGAATATTTCATTAAAAGTTTTTCGTGTTTGAAGTTTAGCTTTAAACATTCGCTACTCCGTCCAAAAACTTTTGGCACTTTAAAGCAAGAACACGACTAAGTGAAACGCATTAGAGACATCCAAGTTGAATTGTTTGCCCTTAAATAAGCAATATTCATTACTCAGGAGTATCACCGAAGACCTTGGTCCACGTCCATCGATCGGACCTTTCCTTGGTGGAAATCCGATCCCGGGGACGGCGATACGTTGGAAATGTTTAGCCCGTGAAAAAGTCTCACCCCGGGAGAGATGTAAAGCCGACCTGTAAAAACGATTTCCCTTTATCATCAAGGCTTTGTTTTCATTCCTCCAGCAATCAGAGGATAATCACACTCGGGGAGTTAGGAAGTGATACTGCCAGGAAAACGTTCGGGGTTAAACGTTCAGGTCTCACACACGCACTTTTCCGAGTTTTCGAGACGCGAGACGCACTCCAAAGAAAACAGCGCTCTTGACAGTTTAAATCCATCACCCTTTAACAATATTTAAACTGTTGAGTGGAACTCGAGCGCGCCGGGAAAATCCGACCATTTTCCACTTTAAAAACAACCGAGACCCCCTAGTCCCACGCCGGGGTCACGTGACGGGGAGAGCGGGGAACGAGGCGGTTTATGAGGACGCAGGAAAACCGACCGAGGGAAGAGAACACGTTTCGTCATGTGTGCCTCCATATTGAATTAATTACTCGATTGGTTTGGTTAGTTACCATCTTATTAGCTTTCGTTCGTTACCTGCGCTTGAAAAACCACAGCTGGAATCTGATTGGCTGCTCAGAGATAGGATAAGGTCACATGGGACAATTTGAATCGGAATGCAAGACTTCCTTCCCTTCAGTGTTGTACAGAATCCTCTACTTTATGGAAATGACTTACTCATATAACACTGCACACTGTGAGCTTCTTACACTGTGCATTGGAAGCTGCAACAAGTCAGATAAAGCCCCGCCTCATTTCCTGGCTGGAGGAAGTCCAACATCATCCAGGTCAGGGGTCAGCAACCTTTTTTCACCTACGGGCCGGATTCAATGTATGTGAATGCATGGAGGGCCGCATTTACCTGCTAATGAATTAGGATAATAATCTGGGCCCCTTTACATTACACAGCCCCCATACCACTGGACCCCTTTACATTACACAGCCACCGCACCTCTGGACCACGTTACATTACACAGCCCCCGCACCTCTGGACCCCTTTACATTACACAGCCCCCATACCACTGGACCCCTTTACACTACACAGCCCCCATATCACTGAACCCCTTTACATTACACAGCCCCCATATCACTGGACCCCTTTACATTACACAGCCCCCATATCACTGAACCCCTTTACATTACACAGCCCCCATATCACTGAACCCCTTTACATTACACAGCCACCGCACCTCTGGACCCCTTTACATTACACAGCCCCCGCACCTCTGGACCCCTTTACATTACACAGCCCCACACCTCTGGACCCCTTTACATTACACAGCCACCGCATCTCTGGACCCCTTTACATTACACAGCCCCCGCACCTCTGGACCACTTTACATTACACAGCCCCACACCTCTGGACCCCTTTACATTTCACAGCCCCCGCACCTCTGGACCCATTTACATTACACAGCCCCACATCTCTGGACCCCTTTACATTACACAGCCCCCGCACCTCTGGACCACTTTACATTACACAGCCCCCGCACCTCTGGACCCATTTACATTACACAGCCCCACATCTCTGGACCCCTTTACATTACACAGCCCCCGCACCTCTGGACCACTTTACATTACACAGCCCCCGCACCTCTGGACCCCTTTAAATTACACAGCCACTGCACCTCTGGGCCCCTTTACATTTCACAGCCCCCACACCTCTGGACCACTTTACATTACACAGCCCCCACACCTCTGGACCCCTTTACATTACACAGCCTCTGGACCCCTTTAAATTACACAGCCACTGCACCTCTGGGCCCCTTTACATTTCACAGCCCCCACACCTCTGGACCCCTTTACATTACACAGCCCCACACCTCTGGACCCCTTTACATTACACAGCCCCCGCACCTCTGGACCCCTTTACATTACACAACCCCCGCACCTCTGGACCCCTTTACATTACACAGCCACCGCACCTTTGGACCACGTTACATTACACAGCCCCCGCACCTCCGGACACCTTTACATTACACAGCCCCCATACCACTGGACCCCTTTACATTACACAGCCACTGCACCTCTGGACCCCTTTACATTACACAGCCCCCGCACCTCTGGACCCCTTTACATTACACAGCCCCCGCACCTCTGGACCCCTTTACATTACACAGCCCCCGCACTTCTGGACCCCGCTTATTATCTCGCGTCAGGAGATAAGAGATTACACTTTTTTTTCATCGGTTCTCTGCTCCAGGGGGGCCCTGCCTAAACCTGTGTAAGGGGCCCCACAGTTTGTGATGGCTGCCCTGGCCCTAATACAGCCATAACAGAGATTGTGCAGAAATTGTACAACCGGAGTATATGGCCGGCTTTGGTGTCGTCATTTTTGATTGCTTGTCTTTCATATTTTCATCATCAGATTTAATTAGAGTGCTGCCCCCTCTAGTGGCTGTCTGTATATCGCATAAGTACAATTGAAACAAAGCGTATGTGTGGCTCCATCAAAATACGTTTCAAATATGTGGTCAAACATTCTGAGTGCATTAAGACGTGGTTCACACCAATGCGTTTTTTGCAGAAACACATTAGAGTCCGTTTAACATGGTTTCCTATGGGACATTTTCCCATCTATGTGTTTTTCAGAGCTGCATTTTTTCGAAAGGGCCAGGGACTCCCTTTCCCTGCAGCAGATTGCGTTTTGCGTGTTATAGACTTCAATGGACCCGCACCGAAAGTGTTGCGTTTTTGATGCATTTTGCTTTTTTTTTCCCCTAAAAGGAAAGGCTCCTTAACAAACTGAATAGCCAGTTATTAAGGAGCGGGTGACCGCCCACCACCTCCTAAACCACTTCCCGTCCGCAGCGCGCTCTGTGTTTAGCAAGTCTATGAGACTCGGCTGATCACAGATCGGCGTAAGGGGCCGGTCCCGACCCCTCACTACGTGATCAGCTGACAGCCAATGACAGCTGATCATGTGATGTAAACAGAGCCTGTAATCAGCTATTCAGATTGCTTTTCAGAGAGTATTTGACAGGCGGGTTTTTTTCAACTCCAGTCCGGGTTTTTTTTTTCAACTCCAGTCCAGGTTTTTTTTCCCACTCCAGTGCAGGTTTTCCAGTGTGCCCCATCAATTGCCACCAGTGTGCCCCATCAATTGCCACCAGTGTGCCCCATCAATTGCCACCAATGTGCCCCATCAATTGCCACCAGTGTGCCCTATCAATTGCCACCAATGTGCCCCATCAATTGCCACCAGTGTGCCCCATCAATTGTCACCAGTGTGCCCCATCGAATGCCACCAGTGTGCCCCATCAATTGCCACCAGTGTGCCCCATCAATTGCCACCAGTGTGCCCTATCAATTGCCACTACTGTGCCCCATCAAATACTGCCAGTGTGCATCCCCGGCCCGTCGGCACTTACCTGTCTTGAGTCACGGCGCTGTCCTCCACGCTCCGAGTCCTTGATGTCTTCTCCCGTCCTTTTCCTGTCTTCTGCTATGATTGGACACCTGATAGGCGTCCAATCACAGCGCCTGTCGCTTCAGCCAATCAGGTGAAAGGTAACCAGACCCGAGCACCTGATTGGCTGAGAGGTGGGTCAGTGTTCGGAAAGCGATTTATTTGCTTACCTAACACAACACTGAGAACACAGTGACCGCACAGCATTGTGCCCACTGTTTACTAATTTGGAAGCCTATTAGAGCCTATGGCTTTAATCAGGACGGCTATTAGAGCCCATGGTTCTAATCAGGCTCCTCAAAAAAAAAAAGCAGCTGTAATTCAGATGCCCGGCCCCCGGCAAGGGGCCGGACACCTGAATAGGGGGCGGCAGCGGTGACAGTAGATAGATCCATGCAATGCATGAATCTATTTATTGGTGATAGAGCGGTGCAGGAAAGAGGGGCGGTGCTCCTGCGCCCTTTATGGACGCACCGCCACTCATCAGAGGGACTATAAATAATGGCAGGTGTGTACTGACTCCTATTTAACATGAGTTTGAATGTGATTGCTTAATTCTGAACACAGTTATAAGAGGGTGTGCACACTTATACAACCACATTTTATTTTTACTCCCCCTGAGTTGTACATTTTATAGGTCACATTGAAGGTGGAAAAAGTTCTGAAATGATTTATCTTCTTTTAATTTTTTTTTTTTTTACATCACAGAAATCTGACATTTTAACAGGGGTGTGTAGACTTTTTATACCCACAGTATATATATATATATATATATATATATATATATATATATATATATATATATATATATATATACATACAGCCCACTTCCTGTTGCTTGTCTGGTAATTATCCTAGGCTTATGACATCATGCACAGCTCTCTCTCTCTCTCTCATTCTTGTGAGAGTTTGCCAGTAAGGGAGGGGATGAGAAATGATAAGAGGGCTAATGAGCGCTGCAGAGCTGGAGGTGTGTCTGTGTAAATCCAGGAAGTGAACAGGCAGCAGCTTCAGCTGCCCACAGTTAAAATGGCTGCAGCCTAGGGAGACCACATGTCCCGGATTGCCCGGGACAGTCCCGCATTCTGCAGGTCTGTACCGGGCACCTTCACTCTGGGACAATACAGTGTCCCGGAATGAAACTGACACAGGTCCCAGCATGAACCCCTCAGAGCTTAAGCTGTGACACCCCCCCAAACTAGTAAAGAACTACAGGTCCCAGCATAAACCTGTGAAATCTATGGGATCACACCCTTAGATCTCAGGGGTTTCATGCTGGGTGTCTTAGTCCTTCAAATTGGGGGGGGGGGTCACATATTTAGATATTAGGAGTTCATTCTGGGACTTGTAGTCCTTCACTTTTGGGGGAAATGTGACCCCCAAAAGTGAAGGACTACAGGTCCCACCATGAACCCCTCCATGAAGTTGCGACCCCCCCCCCCCAACTAGTGAGGAACTACAGGTCCCAGGATGAACCAGTGAAAGCTATGGGGGGGGGGGGGGTCACAATTCTTTTTTATAAAAGTTATCTTTTTTTTAGGGGGGGGGGGGGTTGTCCCTGAATGGCAGTTTGGAAGTGTGGTCACCCTACTGCAGCCAGTATCAGTGGAGGGAGATTTCTGCAGCATATTTGGCAAGTACAGAATCACAGTATATATAAAATAATATGCAAAGTGGTTGGAGGGAAGCTTCAGAATGGCAAAGATGTTTTTATTAAAAATTATGTGAGCGGACTGCAGTTCCTCTTTAATTCGTTTATAAAAAAAAAAAATAGTCAATGACATGTGAGTCTCATGAGGTATAATAGAGCAGTAGATGATTATTGAAGCAGTTTATGGATTTATAACTTTTATTTACATTTATTTCTGATGGACAATATAAACTCATTCTGTGTATTGCCTCCTATAAGCTCCCTCCCCCCATCACTACAGCTCAGGCTGTTGTATCCCCCCTAGGCCTCGTTGCTAAGGCCAAAAGGTGCTCAACAGCAACACAAGCGGAAGTCGCTGCCTCCAGGGAGACTGACACTTGATCGGCCCAATCAGCGCTCAGAACGAGCAGCCGCTGACAAATCAGACATCGGGGTGGGCGGGCTTTGACAGATTCTCTGGCAACCGCATGCTAGGGCGCCTTGGAGCCCGGGAATCTCGCTCCGGTGTGCGCATAGAGGAAGTGAGGAGAACCGAGAGCGCGCAGGACCACCTAGAGCACCGGCACCATGAAGATCGAGGAGGTGAAGAGCACCACGAAGACGCAGCGTATCGCCGCACACAGCCATGTGAAGGGTCTGGGCCTGGATGAGAGCGGCATGGCCAAGCAGGCGGCCGCCGGGCTGGTGGGACAGGAGAACGCCCGGGAGGTGAGCAAAAGGCCATTCCCTTCTCTATGGAGATCGCATTGTCTGAGCTCTGCTACAGCCTGGGCTCCATTCACTAGAACAGCCAATCAGATCAGTTCTCGCACACATGGGTAGAATCTGAACTAGAAAATCAGACCCCCTCCAACCATGAAATCGGAGGCCCTGGAGAATAAAATGGTGGAACAATATTTACACAGCAGCTTATTAACTACTTAAGTGCAGGAAGGATCCCCCCCCCCAATAAGCAGGCCATTTTTTGCGATACAGTGCTGTGTCGCTTTAAAGCGGAGTTCCACCCAAAAAAATTTAGAACCTGCCTCCCCCCCCGCCCTCCGGTGTGACATTTGACACCTTTAAGGGGGAGGGGGTAGCAGATATCTGTGTAATACAGGTATTTTGCTCCCACTTCTGGGCATAGATACCCGAGCCACCCGCGGGTATGTACCCTCCCCCTTCGCTGTCTTCTGGGAGACACACAGGTCCCAGAAGACTAGTGGAATTGCGCAGCAGGGAACCAGGAAGTGAAGGCGCAAGGTTTTGCTGCCTGATTGCCTTCCCGAGGATCGGAGCCAAGGGAGAGATCAGCTTCGGGTGCCCTGAACTAAGGATGAGCTCCAGCGTGGTACACGTGCAGAGCCCGCCAGGAAGTGTGCACGGCGCTGCGCTAATCACAGCCAGGGAGACATTGTCCCGATGCTCACTGCAGAGATCGGGAAATGTCTCCCTGGCTGTGATTAGCCCAGCGCCGTGCAGACTTCCTGGCGGGCTTTGCACGTGTACCACGCGAACACGCTGGAGCTCATCCTTACCCAGGACAGGTAAGGGTCCTTATTTTAGAAGTCAGCAGCGGCAGTATTTGTAGCGGCTGACTTTGTATAAAAAAAATAAAAATTCAGTGGAACTGCGCTTTAATCACTTAAATCCGGAAGGATTTATGACAAGGCCCCTTTTTTGGGATACAGCACTGCATCACTTTAAAGCGGAGCTCCACCAAGAAAAAAATGGGGGGTGGGGGGAGAATCCAGCGATTTTTAGCAGGACTGCAACATTGTGGGGATGGATCGGCCACTTTTTTGGGACCGGTGACATTTATACAGCGATCAGAGCTAAAAATAGCCACTGATTACTGTATTAATGTCGCTGGCAGGGAAGGGGTTAACGCAGGGTTCGACAAACCCTGGGCGCCAGGTCGCAATTGCAACTAGAATTAGCGCCCGCACCGGCTGGTAATTGAGGCCGCGGCCTTCTGCAGGCCTATGGTTCCTTTTGTGATCTGGCGCCATCTTGTGGTGGCCGTTGGTATGACAAGACAACTAGCAATGCTAATGGGGCTTCCCCTGTCTGTTTTCACTGCCACCTCCTTCCCTCTAATATATATATACACACACACCCTAGAGCGGGGATATGCAATTAGCGGACCTCCAGCTGTTGCAGAACTACAAGTCCCATTAAGCATAGCAAGACTCTGATATCCACAAACATGACACCCAAAGGCAGAGGCATGATGGGACTTGTAGTTTTGCAACAGCTGGAGGTCCGCTAATTGCATATACCTGCCCTAGAGAATAAAATAGCGGTCATTGCAATACTTTCTGTCACACCGTATTTGCGCAGCGTTCTTACAAGCGCACTTTTTTGGGAAAAAATACACTTTTTTTTAATTAAAAAATATGACACCAGTAAAATTAGCCCAATTGTTTTTATATTGTGAAAGATAATGTTACGCCGAGTAAATTAATCCCCAACACCCAGCGTCCGCTCGTGGAATTGCGACAAACTTTTACCCTTTAAAATCTCCATAGGCGAGGTTTAAAAAATTCTACAGGTTGCATGTTTTGAGTTACAGAGGAGGTCTAGGGCTAGAATTATTGCTCTCGCTCTACCAATCGTGGCGATCTCTTACATAGCAGGCGCTACTCACGTATGCGTTTGCTTCTGCGCGCAAGCTCGGCGGGACGGGGTGCGTTCCTGGCTCCTAACTTTATTAGCTGGCTCCTAGATTCCAAGCAAATTTGTCAAGCCCTGAGTTAACACTAGGGGGCGATCAAGGGGTTAACTGTGTCCTAGGGAGAGGTTTCTAACTGTGGGGGGGGGACTGGCAGGGAGTAGAGAAAGATCGCTGTTCCTAATCACTAGGAACAGACAATCTCGCTGTACTCTGCTGTCAGAACGGGGATCTGCTTTTTTAAATTGGCAGATCCCTGTTCTGGTGTCCAGCGGACATTGAGTCTGCCGACCCGCGGGCAAGCTCCCGCCCGCTGGTACCACAATGTACTGACCAGTGTACAGGTACCTCGATGCGCAGCTGAACTGCCTTGCCGCAGTATAGGTGCGGAAGGCCGTTGGCGAGTGGTTAAACACATGAATTTTATCGCACACAGACATAATATAATACCCAACTTTCTGGTAAAAGACAAGCAACTGCATTGTGGGAGACACAAACCTGCTCTACCATACTGAGAAGTACCAGGTAGGTACTCCAACAGCAGGTAAAGGGAACGACAGGAGGAAAACAAAACGACGTAGTCTCAGTAGAAGGGGAAAAGCCGCTCTGGGACTCTGGAGAGGTTCTTGAGATGGCTTTTATATTTACTTTGCTCTTTATTTTGTCTTAGGATTTTCCCCTCGACACCCATCAGATAGGACAATGAGGAGAAATCTCCCAAATTGTTCTATAGATAGCAGTACAATGTAGACTGAAATTGAAGCTCTTGTTTTAAACTAAAAATAAAAATGTTTTGGGCATTAATATAGAAATCTTTAAACTGACCACTAGAGGGAGCACTGCATTTTATTTTGTTTCATTCACTTTCAAGTACGTCTTATGTCTGGTTTACACCAGATGCATTGGGTCTGCTTTGGGCAGCTGTTCCAGCGCAGTTCCACCACATGCATGTCTCCTATGTACCCGCTTCAGATCATTGCGTTGAAAAGAAAAGTACTTTTTTTTTTTTTTGTGCAGTGCTAAGCATTCCAGTGCCTCACACTTTGCGGCCAGTAGTTGATCTTTAAGATGTCAGGGTGATATTTCAATAAAGATAGTTAAAAAAAAAAAAGTGCGATCCGCCAAGCTCATCACTGTGCTGTTCTTAGCCGGATTGCGCTGCACACTACTAGAGGTCGACCAATGTTTTTTTTTCTCTGGCCGATATTTAGAAATCAGGGCGGCTGATGGCCGATATATGATGCCGATTTTTGCGGCCGATTTTTATTTTTGGCAGGTGGCACTAATTGGCACTGGCAGGTTGCACTGGATGGCACTAATTGGCACTGATTGGGAGATGGCACTGGCAGGCACTAACATGTGGCACTTGCAAGTGGTACTGGTTGGCACTTATTGGCAGGTGGCACTTATTGGCACTGGCAGGTGGCACTGCATGGCACTAGTTACCATTGGCAGGTGGCACTGATTGGCAGGTGGCACTGGATGGCAATAGTTGGCACTGGCAAATAGCAATGGTTGGCAGGTGACACTGGATGGCTTTAGTAAGCACTGGATGGTGGCACTGGTGCAAAAAAAATGGTGTCACCCCCCTCGGTACAGCCCCCCCCCCCTCGGTACACCCCCCCCCCTCGGTACAACCCCCCCCCCTCGGTACAACCCCCCCCCTCGGTACACCCCCCCCCCTCGGTACAACCCCCCTCTCGGTACAACCCCCCTCTCGGTACAACCCCCCTCTCGGTACAACCCCCCTCTCGGTACAACCCCCCTCTCGGTACAACCCCCCTCTCGGTACAACCCCCCTCTCGGTACAACCCCCCTCTCGGTACAACCCCCCTCTCGGTACAACCCCCCTCTCGGTACAACCCCCCTCTCGGTACAACCCCCCTCTCGGTACAACCCCCCTCTCTGTACAACCCCCCTCTCTGTAGGCAGACACCCCCCTTACAGACCTCAGACAGCGGTGTGTGTGTGTCCCTTGAGCGCGGGCTCCTCCTCCTCTGTGGGTGTAAACAGAGAGTAGGACCGCCGCCGGGTGTACCAAGATGGCCACGGCTCCGGAGCTAGGCCGAAGCCGTGGCCTTTCCTGATGTTATGGCCGCGGCAGCAATCCATTGCACCACTAGCGGGCATTGTTAAATATTGGCCTAATTTGAATAAAAATCGGCCAATGCGATTTATCCAAAATGGCCGATATATAGGCCGACCTTTACACACTACCCTTTAGACCCCTTTCACACCGGGGGTTTTCGGGCTTTTTAGTGCTAAAAATAGCACGTGAAAAGCGCCTCTCATGCCTCCTCAGTGTGAAAGCCTGAGTTCTTGTAAAATTATATAATCCACTCTATTACTGTATTATATAATGTACAATGTGTGTTTCTGTAATATAATTGTGCCAAATACCTTCGTTATAGCGCCGCTCTGCGCTCCTCCGGAGCTCTCTTCCCCCCAATTATATTGCAGAAACACGCACATTGTACATTATATAATACGTAATAGAGTGGATTTTACAAGCATTTTAAACTAGGGCTTATTTTCGGGGTATCGCTTAGGCCCCCTTCACACTGGGGTGAGGGCGGCGGTTGTTTCAGTTCGCTTTGCAGGCGCTATTTTTAGTGTTCTAGCGCCTGCAAAGCGACCCAGTGTGAAAGGGGTTTTATTTTCAGGGAAACACAGTAGATGTGATATGATTTACTTAAAGTCTATCCCATGTGACGACACAAGGACACGTGATTGGTCAGCACTATGTACCAGGCTCTCATCTCTAGAGCTCTTGCAGGAGATCTGTAATCCTTTCCCCACTGAATGAGTTAAGTCTCTTTTAGAAATTCTCCATTTTTTTGGCTGCTTTTCACAGCTATTTTTATTTACTGGCCAAGCTGTTCCTGTGGCATGGTTTTCATTTGATGTGCTATGTGTGGGAACGCTGTCAGTGGAGCAGTGCGCAATTTGGAAAGGCCTCTGACAAGTCTAGCCCATGTGGACCATGCTGTGGGGTTATCTGATTGCGGCAGAAAACTTGCCGTGAACCAGTGATTGGAGGCTTTCTATTTCGAGGGAGATCAAAGCTCCACCAGCATATTCCATTGATACTTTTATGTATACAGTTCAAGCTTCGTCCTCATAACTGTGCGAGTATCACGGGGCCGTTCAAGGTGGAATTCAAATGTCAGCGGACAGGAGCAGGAGCATCAAAGTCAATATATAAATAGGACTGGTGTCCTAGTAGATCATAAAGAGCACCTGTACTGTATTAATAAACATCAACCCAAGCAAGAACCGCACCGCTTGGCGTGCCGGCCAGAACAAACCAAACATGAAACCGGCGCAATCATTTATTTGGTCCAAACGGTATGAAAAAAAAATAACCCCTAAAAATGATAACCACCTTATATACAGTACTGTGCAAAAGTTTTAGGCAGGTGTGGAAAACAAGCCTGTAAATTAGGAATGCGAGGCTTTCTCCCTGGTGTGGAGTGTCGTGCTCGCCCCCTCCCTTGGACTACAGGTGAGTCAGGACGCCCACTAACACACAGCTCCTTTCTCCATCTGCAATGTAGAGAGTGTCCTGATCGCCCCCTCAAGGGAGGGGGTGAGCACGACACTCCACACCAGGGAGAAAGCCTCCCATTACTGTGTGGAGTTACAGACAGAAGAACAGGAAGTGAGGATTTCTCAGAAGAAATAAGGACATTTAAAAGCAAAATGGAAGGATGAGGTAAGTGAAGGAGGACTGCACTAAGGTAAAGGAAGATATTTAGGGATTTTTTTTTTTTTACCTTTACAACCCCTTTAATATTTTTACACCTTTTGAAAAAAGGACAGAATTTAAAGCGGATCTCCACTCTAAAGTGGAGTCCCGCTGATCGGAACCCTCCCCCCCTCCGGTGTCACATTTGACACCTTTCAGGGGGGAGGGGGGTGCAGATACCTGTCTACAGACAGGTATCTGCACCCACTTCCGGCCCTACGATACGGGCAAAGGACGGGTTTTTTCCTTCCTTCCCGTCCGTCCCCCGTTGTATGCTGGGAACACTCGGCTCCCAGCACACAGCGGGAGCCAATCGGCGGGCGCAGCGCGACTCGCGCATGCGCCGTAGGGAACCGGGCAGTGAAGCCGGAGCGCTTCACTTCCTGGTTCCCTCACCGAGGATGGAGGGGGGAGCAGCAGGGTGACGAGCGATCGGCTCGTCATCTGCTGCGATCGGCGCTGGACTCCAGGACAGGTAAGTGTCCTTATATTAAAAGTCAGCAGCTGCAGTATTTGTATCTGCTGGCTTTTAATATATTTTTCCCGTGGCACATCCGCTTTAACAAAATAAAATGTATTTGTAAATGACTTATTTTTTTAATGCTTGACAGCTGAAGTGTAAACAAAACCGTTGCAGTAGGTATCGATAATTGGTATCAGCGAGGAGTAAAAAAAAAAAAGTGTTGGTAAAAGAAAAATCTTATCGGTGCATCCCTTGTTGGGGTTAACCTGGAAAAGTGTATGACAAGCTGGAATTCTAATTTTATACAATTTATTTTTTGCATGCTTGGTCTTTGTTTTTGTGGCAGTGAAAGGGTCATTTGTAAAGACAGCAAGCCATCACAGCATTTATTTTTTACTTCTTTGGGTATCTTTGCACCCTTACCAGTGGCTTCAATAGCGAGCTGTCAAAACATTGTTTTTATTTTGCCTTAACCTTTTTTGGTCAATCAGAGCCCAGAGGCGATTTAGTTCGCATGTGTTGCGCTATATAAGTTTCTCACTCACTCAGAGCTCATGTTTCTTGCATATCCACCATTTTTTAACCATGTCTTCTTTTTTTTTTCCCTTCAAATTGCAGGCGTGTGGCGTAATAGTAGAGCTAATTAAAAGCAAGAAAATGGCCGGGAGAGCGGTTCTGCTGGCTGGACCTCCTGGAACTGGCAAGGTAACGGGCGATTTCACCTGCATCCTATTTAGCCGTGGAAAATGTCGAGCATGAAAGTCAGAATGTTCATCACAAGTACAAGTGCTGGCAATGCCCCCATGTGTTGAAATGTTCCCCTTCCACCGCGTCCTCTGAATCAGCTCTGCGTTTATGAGAACAATTAAGCGTGCTTTCGTTACAGAACTCATAGTTGACGTTTCACTGATCCATGCTTATTAAAGGACATTAATGTGAATAAAATTACCATGGGGGCAGCGCTGTGATTGATGATACGCTGTTTAGGCTTTCCACATTGTGAAAATGCAGATTCCCTCCAGGGAACATCATTCTGTTGTCTTAAAGGGTTTCTCTGCCCATTGTGAAAGGCTTCAAGGTTGGTTGTATCCTGAAACAGAGACAAGCTGTCTAATAATAATAATAATAATGGCTTCTAAAGTAAAACTGACAGATGTCTCCTGTTTGTGTGTTTTGTGTTTTTTTTTTTTTTTTTTTTTTCTCTTTTAGCTGCCTTCTGTCTCTGTTGCATGTTGGGCCTTACATAGTTTTTTTTTTTTGCTATGTCTATAGCTTTGAGCAGTTTTTTATTGAATTTTTTTTTTAACGTAACCTTTAAGGGGTTGTAAAGATACATTATTTTTTTTTCTTTAATGATAAACATACCATACTTCCACTGTGCAGTTTGTTTTGCACAGAGTGGCCCTATCTTAGTCTTCTGGGGCCCCTCGGCGGCTAACCGCCTTCTTGGGAAGCGCTCTCCCAATGACGTGGCTTGCCGCATCATTGATTTGATTGACAGCAGTGGGAGCCAGTGGCTGCGCTGCCATTATTCTCTCCTTGGGTTCTCAGTCGGTGCTCCTCCCTCTTGCCAAGTGCCTCCAGAGCAAGCAGCTTGCAATGGGGGCACCCAAGCAGGCTCACTCCTGAGCAGCGGCTCTGTCTTTTAACACACAGCCGCAGCTCGGCCCACAAACTTTCCTTACTGGCGGTGATTGACAGAAGCGGGAGCCAATGGCTTCCACTTCTGTCTCTGCCAATGAGGAGGGAGTGTCCTCCGGAGAGCCGAGGCACTCGTGCACATCGCTGGAAGATATTCAGGCTCAGGTAAAAATAAAGGGGGGGGGCTGGGAGAGCCATAGAATGCAGCGGGGGTTCACCCTAAAAAAAAACATTGCATGGAGCCGACCTATGAGACCGACGGTATGCTTTTTTTTTTTTGGTACATACCATTTTAGGACTATTTTCACCCCCAGCTTTCCCGCGGGAGTGGGCGTTCCTAATCACAGGCTGTGATTGTCGTGCTTCCTACTGGCGCATACTGCGCGTCACGAGTTGCAGAAAGAAGCCGAACGTCGGTGCGCAGGCGCTGTATAGAGCCGCACCGACGTTCGGCTTCCTTCGGGAACTCGTGATGAGCAGTATGCGCCGGTCGGAAGCACGTCAATCACAGCCTGTGATTAGGAACGCCCACTCCTGTGGGAAAGCTGGGGGTGAAAATAGCCCTAAAATGGTATGTACGAAAAAAAAAAAGCATACTGTCTGTCTCATAGGTCGGCTCCATGCAATGTTAGAATTTTTTTTTTTTTTTTAGGGTGAACCCCCGCTTTAATGTCACTAGTGACCCTCCCAGCCAGTGTCTGTTAGTGCTGCGTTACCTGTATGTAGCCTCAGCTACGTGTAGTATAGAGCGCTGTGTTTAGCAGTGGGCTGGGGCACTTCCCGACCCACCCCAGAACAAAATCAATGTGGTCTGAACATTATTCAGCCATTAACAGAGAGCTATGAATGAATACAAAGTATCCTCTGATTGGCTGAGGAGGGCAGATGGCGTTGTCATCTCTTACTCCACCAATTAGAGGAAGCTTTGTCTTCATTCATAGAATACAAAGCTTGCTGTGACTGGCTGAGCCATGCTCAGCCCAACTCAATTTTTTTTTTCTGGGAGTGGGACGGGAAGTTCGCATTTCACTGCCAGAGCACAGAACTGTATGTAGCGGAGGATTATACAGTGCTCCCAGTCACTGAACTATATATATGATTTGGACCAGCTTGGTTCAAACTAAATATTTAAACTTCACTAAAACCTGGAGATCGTATTTAAATGGAAGTAGAGACTGTTCCTGTAAAGCTGGACTCCAGGGCTCTTACTGTAGATGAACCGTTCTTTGTAACTCGGTTTTAATTGATGCTTTTATTTGTTTGCAGACCGCTCTGGCCCTTGCTATTGCACAGGAGTTGGGCAGCAAAGTGCCATTTTGTCCCATGGTTGGCAGCGAAGTCTATTCTACAGAAATTAAGAAAACAGAAGTGTTAATGGAGAATTTCCGAAGAGCTATTGGTAAGTAATGCCCAAGAGACTTGCTGTGGTCCTTTCACTCTTAGCATTATGACCCTTCCGTCAAAGTCCAACTAACCACCACCTGCTCAACATGTAGACAAATGACAGCGGGGGGTAGGTGGCTCTCTCGTTCTGGGATGACATCATCCCACTCTCGGCACGCAGCGCAGTGATCACAGCGTGCTGTGTCTTTTGGACACGGTGCATCCCCGATCTCGGTAAAGAGTCTGCATTCACTATATTTGGTCTCCCACAGTACACAGAACATGGAAATGCAATTATTTTTGTAAATATAAACTGCAAAGTACCTTTTCTTATTAGCGGTGTATATATAGCAGTCTTGTGACTTCTATCAGTGTCCAGCCAAGTACCGGTTAAAGCTTGTATGAGTTTTCTCGCTGTCCTATTAGACTGTGAGGCCCCTGATCCTCTTTCTGGACAGTGCTGATTGGCCCTGTGCTGATCACCAAGAGAAAAAAAAAATCCTTTTTAGCAATACACGCCAAACTGAGCATGTGCAGCCTGTCTACATAGGCTCTGTGTTATCAGGAAATTATCAGGGGTCAGTTGAAGGGGAGGCTCAGGGAAGACAGGATCTAACAGCCTTTTTACACAATGTAGAGCAGGGATATGCAATTAGCGGACCTCCAGCTGTTGCAAAACTACAAGTCCCATCATGCCTCTGACTCTGGGTGTCATGCTTGTGGCTGTCAGTCTTGCTATGCATCATGGGAATTGTAGTTCTGCAACAGCTGGAGGTCCGCTAATTGTATATCCCCGATGTAGAGGATTAACCCCTTGGGTTCCACAGTGAGTATAACAAGCATGCTTTACTGCATATATAGACTGATTTTACTGTTGTTGGTTTAGTAACCCTGAAAGCTGAAGTTGGTTTCTGCACCAGATTTTTGCACTCCAATTTTAGTAAATCAACCCAAATGACTTTCCTGAGCCCTGTCTCTGCAAAGTACTGACACTGACTGAGAGAACATGGAAGAAAAATGGAGGGGGTCTAGCTAAGACTGAACTTATGAGTGCTAAATGGGAGAGAAGGACAGGAGAAACCGGAATCACGTTAGTAAACATGTTGTAGTGGCCCAAAACCGCCACTAGTTGGCAGAATACTAAAAAACCTCATGCAGTTCAATAAAACACAGGACTGTTGCATAAAAGTGGGGCAGAACACATTTGTATATACAGATAATGGCAAATCTAAGATGATTGAACCCTGTCAAGCTTCACCCTGACATGAGAGATCTGTTTTTTGGTATAGTGTCTCTCTAAATCCAAAAATTGCGTCGTTTCATGGCCTGCCATAAGGCAGCGTGGCAACAGGAGGTGACGAGGCAGCTAAAAGTAATGAGCCGTGAAAAGGTGTTGCGCCGGCACATCGATCGAAGAGGATCACTGAGCAGGTTTTATTATTGAAATCACAGGCGATCGTTTTCTGAGCACAGCTGCAGGAGACAAATCTCCCCCTTTTTAATCCCAAAGTCAAATAAAGCTTGACCCTTTATTGATTTTTTTTTTCTTTTTTCCTTTTACCAAAGAAAGGGGCAGTCAACATTATCTTAGCCTTTAAATTCCGTCAAGTCAGGGCCAAGGCGGGGAGGGAACGCAGCAGAGAAAAACCTCTGGAGCACAAATGAAAGGCGTCTGCAATATTTCCTTCGTGTGATGAAGTTGCCTGTCAAGCAGGTGGAAATTTGAACCAACAGTTGAAACCTATGTCATCCCCGTTGTCATTCGGCGAGATAAGAGCCCGAGAGTTAAATCATCACTAACAGCCGCCGCTATTGTGAGCCGCGGTACATTCTCTAAATGTCAGCACACAGGAAGATTCTAAACAAATATTGGATTTACTGAAAGACTGGGGGGACTCTCTTCTGGAATTTTCAATTTCTTACATGGATTGGGATTAGCAGCAAACATCCTAATAGGATTCTTCCTGCCTTTGTAAATGAAGCATCTCATTCTGGGGAAAGCCTTCAGTGCTAGCAGAGTCTGGAACACATTTAATTGCAGCAATGGCCGTTAAGCCGATCTGTTCAAGCGATGGCACAGTCTCTTTTAGACTTGTTGATCAAGTGGCAAGAAAAAAAAACAAGGGGGGGAGATTGCTGCTGGCATGGTGTACTTGCAAGGCTTTTCAAAATCAGTTGTGGGCATTCTAATAAATTATACAAATAATGGATCAGAAAAATATACAGTCCCCTTTTGGCCCGCAAGGAATATAACTGCTATCAGATTTGGCTGTAATGTGCTGTAATACCAATTTAAAAGGAAACCATAATGGTTTTGGGTCTGTTTTTTTTTTTTTTTTTTACGTTTTACTAATTTATTTAATTGAAGTTTTAAATCTAAATATTGTTTCTGCTATAAAAGGATTTGTTTTAGGTGTGGAGCACATGGATGCTTGTGGCCATACAATGTAAAATTGGGGTCTAATTCCCTGCCTGGGAGCCACGGGTGCTGTGTAGAACCACCCATAGAAATCAGTGGCCGTATGTGGGCATATTTTTAATTGTATTTATTTTTTTGCCCCTCCCCATTCCTCCCCTTTTCTCTCTTCTTTCCTTCCTTCCTTCCTTCCTTCCTTCCTTCCTTCCTTCCTTCCTTCCTTCCTTCCTTCCTTCCTTCTCTCTTCTTCCTTCCTTCCTTCCTTCCTTCCTTCCTTCCTTCCTTCCTTTCTCTTCTTCCTTCCTTCTCTCTTCTTCCTTCCTTCCTTCCTTCTCTCTTCTTCCTTCCTTCCTTCCTTCCTTCTCTCTTCTTCCTTCCTTCCTTCTCTCTTCTTCCTTCCTTCCTTCTCTCTTCTTCCTTCCTTCCTTCTCTCTTCTTCCTTCCTTCCTTCTCTCTTCTTCCTTCTCTCTTCTTCCTTCCTTCTCTCTTCTTCCTTCTCTCTTCTTCCTTCCTTCCTTCTCTCTTCTTCCTTCCTTCCTTCCTTCCTTCTCTCTTCTTCCTTCCTTCCTTCCTTCCTTCCTTCCTTCCTTCTCTCTTCTTCCTTCCTTCCTTCCTTCCTTCCTTCCTTCCTTCTCTCTTCTTCCTTCTCTCCTTCCCTTCCCTCCCTTCCTCTCTTCTTCCCTCTCTTCTTCCTTCCTTCCTTCTCTCTTCTTCCTTCCTTCCTTCTCTCTTCTTCCTTCCTTCCTTCTCTCTTCTTCCTTCTCTCTTCTTCCTTCCTTCTCTCTTCTTCCTTCTCTCTTCTTCCTTCCTTCCTTCTCTCTTCTTCCTTCCTTCCTTCCTTCCTTCTCTCTTCTTCCTTCCTTCCTTCCTTCCTTCCTTCCTTCTCTCTTCTTCCTTCCTTCCTTCCTTCCTTCCTTCCTTCTCTCTTCTTCCTTCTCTCCTTCCCTTCCCTCCCTTCCTCTCTTCTTCCCTCTCTTCTTCCTTCCTTCCTCCCTCTCTTCTTCCCTCTCTTCTTCCTTCCTTCCTTCCTTCCTCCCTCCCTCCCTCCCTCCCTCCCTCCCTCTCTCTCTCTCTTCTTCCTTCCCTCCCTTCCTCTTCTTCCTTCCTCTTCTTCCTTCCCTTCCTCCCTTCCTTCTTCCCTCCCTCCCTCCCTTCCTTCCTTCCTTCCTTCCTTCCTTCCTCCCTTCCTTCCCTCCCTCCCTTCCTTCCTTCCTTCCTTCCTTCCTTCCCTCCCTTCCTTCCTCTTCTTCTTCCCTCCCTCCCTCTCTTCTTCTTCCCTTCCTCCCTCTCTTCTTCCCTCCCTCCCTTCTCTCCCTTTCCTCTCCTCTTAGCAGCTGACCCTTTTCCCAATTATTGGCTCACCATGCCTTACTCTGCCATGTATGGAGGCAGTCATCTTGGTAGAAGCAGGGCTTTGCTTCCTTTGTATCAGAGCCTACTGCAAGAAAAACAGCAACACAGTGGTGACTTCGCCAAAATTAAACTCCAAATCTGGTGAGACTAGCAGTCAGAGGAAGCAGAGACTTGCATCTCCCAATGTGGATAAACTGCTATGACTCTAGGTACAGGAATCTGCAGACAAGGGTAGGTTTTTCAGGGTACTGGTTAAGCACAATGAACACTTCTAAATGTTTGCTATAACATGACAAATCTTCACTTTTTGAGTTCAGGTCCTTTTTTTTTTTCCAAATAACAATTTTTTATTTTCGAAAAAAGGTCAATACAAAATGTAGCAGCATTTCAAGTGTAAGATAATAGAGGTAATACAAAAATTCCAGCTGAATGTGCTTACACAGCGGCCACATCCTTGGTTATACATTCAGTAACGTATAAAACAACTAGGTAGCAAAGAGGAGAGGAGAAGAAGTGAGAGGGTAGAGTAGAAGAAGAAGATGGGGAAGGAAGAGAAAAGAAAAAAAAGGGGGGAGGAGAGAGAGAAAAAAGAAAGAGAAGGGGGGAGACTGGGGGAAGGGGAGGGGGGGGGGGAGCAGGCAGGAGTGTCGGGTGAGGTAGTGTACCTTGGTGGTCTGTTGTCAGCTCACGGCGGGTCCTCCACCGAATGCCACCTCTCCCAGACCAGGTCATGGTCCTCCAGCCTATCCCGAATCCTAGCTGTCATTTTTTCCATAAGCTCTACATCCTTGACCCTAGCATAAAGGGCTTCCTGGGGTGGGGGCGTTGGTTTCTTCCAATAAAGTGCTATCAGGCACCTCGCAGCTGTGGTTATGTGTCTCAGGAGTTTCTTATAGGGTTTAGCTATGCGGGGTTGGGATAGGCCCAGTAGGAACAGCTTCGGGGAGAGGGGTATGGGTGCCTCCACGAGGCGGGTCAGGAGCTCTTGCACCCGAGTCCAAAACTGGACTATCAAGGGACAGGTCCAGTAAATGTGGAACAATGTGCCCCTGGCCTGGTTGCACCGCCAGCATCGGTCAGAGGTGGAAGGATAAATCCTGTGGAGGACGTCTGGGGTCAGGTACCAAAAGAACAGCACTTTATATGTATTTTCCTTATAGAGGGTGCAGATTGAGCTCTTGGCCGCCTGCCTCCAGACCGCCCTCCACTCATCCTCTTCGAGCTCCCCTCCCAGCTCCTTCTCCCAACGGAGCATGTAGGTGTGTTTGCCTTTAGTTTGTAAGGGGTATTCATTTAGAATTTGATAGATATCTGATATGAGGCCCCTGCGGGCTGTGCCCTCGAGTATGATGCGCTCAAATGGGGTCGGTTTTGAGAAAAGGAGCCGGGGGGCCATCGTGTGGGCGTAGTGGCGGATCTGTAGGTAGCTGAAAAAGGCTTGTCGTGGAATGTCGTGTTTGGCTTGGAGCTCAGTGAAGGAGTGCAGGGTGCGGGATCTGGGGTCTACTAGGTGACCAAAGTGAAACAGATTTCGCGATGCCCAGGGCCATGACATCTGGTGGGTGAGACTCGTCGGTAGTTTAGGGTTATAGAGGAAGGAGGTCAGCAGGGAGCTATCAGACGTGAGTCGACAGTCTTGGGCTAGCCTCCTCCAGGTACTTTGCAGCTGCCGCATGGAACCCAGCAAGCGTCCGGGTTCCACCGTCGCGTTTGCGTTCCATAAAAGATTATTGGGGTGTATTGGGGCCAGCCAAATCTTTTCCACCTCCGTCCACCTGTTGTAGGACTTCTGGGGAAACCAAGATGCCACCGCTCGAAGTTGCGAGGCCTGGTAATATTTGACCAGGTCAGGGAAGGCCAGTCCTCCCTCGGTGCGCGCGGCCGTCATGACCGAACGTGGGATCCTGTGGCGCTTGTAGTTCCACACATACCGGAGGAGGTCCGCTTGTAGGGCGCGCAGGTGAGCGTACGGGACCGGGATTGGTAAGGTCTGGAAAAGGTACAGCAGTTTTGGCAGGATCACCATCTTTATGGCTGCTATCCGGCCCAAAAGGGATATCTGGTGAGACTTCCATTTATGGATCAACGCCCTTATTGAGCTGTATAGGGGGGGAAAATTGGCCTGGTACAAGGATGCGAAGTTCGGGGTGAGCTGGACCCCCAGGTATTTCAGGGAGGTTCGCTCCCAGTGGTACGGGAAAACGGACTGTAAGTGCAAGGCCTCGGGTCCGGGCATATTAATTGGCATGGCCATAGACTTGGACGTGTTGGTTTTATAACCCGAAAGGACCCCGTAGCGTTCCAGTTCCCTTTGTAAGTTGGGTAAGGAGATGCGGGGACGCGTCAAGGTCAGAATGATGTCGTCGGCAAAGAGGGAAATTTTAAATTCCCTTCCCCTTACTGGGATACCCCGAATATCCGGGTTGCCGCGAATCGTTGCTGCTAGAGGTTCTATGCAAAGGGCGAAGAGGAGGGGGGACAGAGGGCACCCCTGGCGAGTGCCATTAGTAACGGGGAAGGTGGATGAAGTGGCAAAGGGAGTTTTCACCTGTGAAATCGGATTAGTATAGAGGTGTCGGACCGCCTGGAGGAAAGGTCCCCCAAAACCCATGTGTCTTAACGTGGCGAGCATGAAGGGCCAGCCAAGGCGGTCAAACGCCTTTTCTGCGTCTAGACTCAGGAGCAAGGACTCCGAGCCCTCCCTGCCCGCCACGTCAATTAGGTCAATCACCTTTCTCGTGTTGTCTCCCGCTTGGCGGAGGGGGACAAAGCCCACCTGGTCTTTATGGACCAGGGAGGGTAAGACTACGTTTAAGCGGAGGGAGAGGACCTTCGTAAAGATGTTCAGGTCCTTTTTAAGCCAAAGGTATACCCCATACACATCCTGTAATAATGTATCGGGTTTAAGTTGCTATGGGTTACTGCACCTTGCACATTGGCATTTCCCTTAATGCTTTAACTTTCATGAGTTTTTGTTTCTCTAGGCTGTATCCCCATCTCTTCTCTCTTTATAGCCTCCTATTAATGTTCACATTCATTATTGGGGACTTTTTCCTTATCTGATCTAACTGCACTGCTTGCTTGGAGAAGCCTGTGCGCTGGAGGTACATAATAAAACTGAAAAACATAATGGTTCTTGTGATATTTAAACAATGTTGGGGGGGGAGCTGGTGCCTCTTAAATGTCGAACAAATCAGAATTTTCTATACTTCATGCATGGATTATTCTTTTCCAATATGGGGATGTATTTCTTCTCCACAAGGGCAACAGAAAATTGTTTTCGCCAATGATTTAAGCCTCTTTCAAGCGCCAGTAATGAATTGTCTGTTGGAGGCTGGTCCACGGTCTTATTTACCCTCAGAAATTTTACAGCAGTTGTAACTCAGGTGGCGCGTTCTGTCGGGCCCTTGTTATCTCGTTCGTCTTAACGCTTTGAATAAACCGGCATTATAAAAAATAAACTTTAAACTTTGATTCTGTTTTTGAACAAGTATGTAAGCCAACTGTGGAGGTACTACCAGTACCAGCATGACTTCCCTTGTAGTACTGGGGAGCCCATTCCTTAAAGTTCATATCAACCGCCCCCTATTGTTCGCACCAAGGACTTGTTTACACTTGCTGCAAAATGTGGCACTTTTTTTTTGTAAAGCACTCTGAAAGCCAATCGGAGCACTTAACACTAAATGGTTACATTACAGTTTTTACTGTTTTGTGCAATGTTGTCGCCTTGGTGCTTCAACGCATCTCCAAAGCCTCCATAGATGTCTATCGCAACACTTGCTAACAGCATCTGCAGAATTTCAGGGGCATTTATTCAGAGCTTTGCTTTGGAGGTATGAGAGATCCCAGGATGCACTGGCAGACAAGAGTAGTATGCCTTTCAGTGTTCTCATTTTGCTTCCAAATCCAATGCAGACATAACAATGATCATGAGCACACAGTGATGTGCCAGTAGAGGAATAAGATCCTTTAGATGTGCATTTTCTCCAAGAAATCTCCACAAAGTTAAGCCTACTTTACACAATGAAAATCTTGCATTACTTTTTATAGTAAAAAAATAAATCTCTAATTTGTATTCTTTTCTGTAGGACTGAGAATAAGAGAGACCAAGGAAGTGTATGAAGGAGAAGTGACAGAGTTAACCCCTTGCGAGACTGAGAATCCAATGGGTGGTTATGGCAAGACCATCAGCCATGTTATTATAGGCCTGAAAACCGCCAAGGGAACCAAACAGCTGAAGGTGAGTGTAATGGGGTCCACGTTCAGAATTTAGCATTAAAAAAAAATTCTGCGGGGAAATTGAGGTCAGCAAACTGCAGGAACTTTACAACTGAATAAAAGTGTTTGTAATCCTAAAATCAAAAAAACATTGCATCCCGTTCCTTTAAAGCATTGTATACAGCACCGTGCTTGTGCTGTATAATTTGGCCCCTTGTGTCACCAAATAAAAAAAAAAAAAATCTGTCTGCTCTTGCCAGTTTCTGCCCAGCCCCCCAGTAAACTGATCAGGGTTTATTGTGGCTGCTGAGCCCTGACACCGTGGTCAGTTTACGTGCCTTCGCCATCCCCTGTAAGCTCCGGCCACTCCACGATCCTCACCTCCTGCTGGTAAAATAGTGTTATGTCTCTACAATCCCCTCTGTTGGATAATAACATGCCCCACTGTATGTCTTTTATTGGCTATCTACCTTATTTCAGAGCATCTCTCGGTGCTCACATGACTCCTTGGCTCTCTCCGTGCAGCTGACGTCAGTGGGAGTTCCCTCCCCACTGTATCTGTTAGACGGGGAGAGGAGAGAGCCAAGGAGTCATGTGAGCGCCGGGGTACGTGATGAAATAAAGTATGTATCAGCTTTTTCTTTGTGCAGCAGCCCCTAGCAATGTTGTGTTGGCTGCTCGGGACTCCCCTCCTCATTGGCTGAAACAGCAGAGCGGTGCCATTGGCTCCCGCTGCTGTAAGTCAAAGTTGGCCAGCCAAATAGAGAAAGAGACCAGGCTACAGCTCCGTGTCTGAATGGATACACGGAGCTACAGCCTAGCTCGGGTGCCCTCATAGCAAGCCGCTTGCTGTGGGGTCACTTGTCAGGAGGGAGGGGCCATGAGAGCCAAAGAGGGGGATCTAGTCTGCTCTGTGCCAATCATCAACTTTTTTCAGTTTTAAAAAAACTGTCCAAAGAGGACAATGTGGCGGGGAGGTTTGACCAAGCACTGGAGGAAGGCACACTCCACTTGTAAGGTAAGTGTGCCTTTTTAAGTGCATGTATACAGTGCATACTTGAAAATTATAGTAAGATCTCGCCTACATCTGCTCTAAAAATCAATGTGCTGCAACAGAGTTCATAAATGCACTTTTTTCACCCCCAGTTGGACCCCAGCATCTATGAAAGTCTACAGAAGGAGAGAGTAGAAGTTGGGGATGTCATCTACATTGAGGCAAACAGCGGAGCAGTGAAGGTAAAATGTTTAACTTTTTTCTTTTCATTTTTATGCGGAGAGGAACTTTTTTTTTTTATAAACATGTTTGCGATTTCACCTGTTTTAGGCCAATCTGATATTTCAATTTGTTTTCCAGCATTAGCAATGCATCACTAATAAATGGCTGCAGATTGCATATTTTCCACACTAAATTTTATCTCCAGTTCATTAACATTGTGACCCATAAAATTTAAGTTAAAGGATAACCACACTTTTTACAACAAGCTGCAGTTTTTTTTTTTTTTTGTCCCCCTAAGCTAATTCAGCCACCCCCACCACAGATGCATACTTGCACCTTAGTCCAGTGGCCGTGATTGTGCTGTATGTTTACATCAAGGGCCACAAGTCTTCACTGCCCTCTCCATGCACATTACTGTTCTAAAGACGTCTATTAGACCATCTCCGTGGCTAAAACACTGATTATGGCTGGCAATGCTGGGCACTGTACTTGAATAAAATATTAAAATAGAAAGTTAGACTGTAATCATCTGTGTGGTGGTGTTTTTACCTCCCAGCAATATTTCTGCAGCATTCTAGTTTTTTGTTATCCTGCACAGTGACACATGCTTTGGGTGTCTTGGCATTCACCAGAGAGGCCCAGAAGCATTGTAGTCCTTTTTTTCTTTTTTTCTTAGCTTTCAACAGGGCAGTAATTGGTGCACGGCTCCCTCTGGCTGTTATCAGCAGCCTGTCAGTTGGGGATTTGGCAGCCATGCGGACAGCGCACCTGTTCCCTTCCTCTAACACTGTTCTCTCTACACCCAACAGAGGCAGGGCAGGTGTGACACCTATGCCACCGAGTTTGACCTTGAAGCTGAGGAGTACGTCCCGCTCCCGAAGGGAGACGTCCATAAGAAGAAAGAAGTGATTCAGGATGTCACGCTGCATGACTTGGATGTGGCCAATGCAAGGCCTCAGGTTGGTGTTGGGGACATTTTTTGTCTTTTCATTTGTGGAACATGCTGGGAGGGGGCGGTTTTATTAGATGGAAACACAGATGGAGTTTTATAGTGATATGGACATCGGGAAGCAGTACAGTGATTTAAAGTAGAAATACAGACAAAACTTTTTTTGTATCCCCTTTAGGCGTAAGGGAGGGATATAAACGCCTATCAGTTTTTAGTTTCAATAGTTTTTTATTAAATTTTTCATTAGAAAATAGTACATGCAATACAAATCGAAGAAGTAAACATATACATAAACATAAGATTTAGATGAGTATAGCATCACAAATCATTGGTACAATAGGTATCAGTACACAATAACACATTCTGCGGTGGATCGTGTTCATACTCTTTGCCGTGTCATGTGGCCCAGAATTGGGTGGGGCCCCCGGGTGACTATCCTGGGGCAAGTAGCGCCTATCAGTTTTTTATTATTTTGCCATCTGTGTCCTATTGCAGAGATTTCACTTTACTTCTTCTCCCATAGCTAAACAGGAAGTGAGGAGAAATCCTTGCAAAATAGGAAATTCCTTGGTCCCAGGTAACCAGAACTAGTGTTCCCATTGGAAGATATACCCTTGATTACTTTCTGGGGAATTTCTTTTACTTTCCCTTCCAATGATAACGGTAAACAGAGGGTGAGTCTCCCTAGTGGGGGCACAGACAGCAATACAAACTTGGATGTTCTAATCCCTCTTCCCTTTATCCAAAACTAAGAAGTTTTTGCCTTTTAGTTATACTTTAAGCTATGAGTGATCAGGTGTAAAGCAGCTCGGAGATAAGTGGATGTGTTGTTCAGCAGGCTTATCTGTAGATGGCGCTGTGATGCACGGAACCATTTTACTGATTTCATCCGAGGCTCCGTGGCTTCTGTTAGAGCAAACGTGTTTTGAGGTCTGTGTCGATGGGCTTCAAGACTGAATTTTCACCTTTAATGCATTCTCAGCATTAAGGTAAAAAAAAAACGTTTCATGTCGACTCCCCCCTGAAATACTTGCCTTAGCCCAACCTTCAAATCAGCACTGTGCCTGTCTTCTCACAGGAGGCTTGGCGGAGGCAGGAGTAATTGGCTTCTGCTGCCGACTATCAAATCCTGTAAGCAGTGTGGGTGCAGAGTTGAGCTACACTGTGTTTGTCAATAGATGCACGCACACAGTGCGGCTCAGGATCGAGCCTGCACAAATGTGCTCCAATAGCAAGAGGCTTGCTAGGGGGGATGCAGAGGAGGAGGATTGGTGGTGACCTCAGAGGAGGATTGACACAGTTCAGTGCAAAATCATTAAACGGAGCAGAAAAGTAAAACTTTTTTTTTTTGTTTTTGTTTTGGAGATATACAAAATTAAACCTATTCTGTAAAGTGGTTGTAAAGTCAGAAGATTTTTTGTTTATCTTAATGCTTTCTTTGTTTGAGATAAGCCTTCTGTGTGCAGCTCCCCCCTTCAGCCCCACTAATATTTACCTGAGCTCCATCTTGATCCAGTGATGTCCACAAGTGCCTCGTTAGTCTGGGATTCTCCCCCCTGATTAGCTGAAACGCAGCAACGGGAGTTAGCCAGGAGAGAGAGGGAGCGGGGAAGAACTGCAGCCCTGTGTCTGAATTGATACACGGAGTTGCAGTTCGGCTCGGGTGCCCCCATAGCAAGCTGCTTGCTGTGGGGGCACTCAACAAGAGTGAGGGGCCAGGAGCTCGTGCCAGGTACCCGAGAAATGGAGGATCAAGGCTACCCTATGCAAAACCACTGCAAAGAGGAGCCAAGTATAACATGTTTGTTATTTTAATAGAAAAAAAGAGACTTTACAGTCACTTTAAACATTCTTTGCAGGTGTATTTCGCCTGCTTTTGATTTTCTATAGACTTGTATGGGAATAAAAGCAGTACAAAAGCCCATTGATGCTGCCTTTTAACTAGGATATGACGAGACAACTACATCTCACGAAAGACAAAGTGTAAAGCAGAATGATGTGGTCCTGATCACATTGGTGTTTCTGATTACAGGGAGGCCAAGACATTCTTTCGATGATGGGTCAGCTGATGAAACCAAAGAAAACTGAGATTACAGGTAATTCCAAGAATTTCTCTTATTTTATATGGTATCAAACTAAAGCTCATCATCATTGATACAAAAAAAAAATTATATATATGCATTTGCACATCAGATCAGTACATCATGGGTGTGTAATTCAGGGGCTCTGTCGATGTTTACCTCCAGCTTTGGATTTGTATAGAGGTAGAGATCTGGCTGGAGGAAGTGCAGCTAAGTTACAGATTGACAAAGGAGGAGGAATCAATCCTTTTCTGGCTGCCCTTCAAGATTTTAATGATTATTGAAAATAATTTGTCATAAAGAACAAGTGGGTGTCGTAAAAAAATGATCTGCTCTTGGTTTGAAATTCTCTAGGGACAGCACATTGTTTATTATCTTCTTATATCTACAATTTACTGATTGTACCAATATACCAGAAACTGTAGACACAATTTTTACTTGAGGTTCCCTGTGGGCTAAAAATTATTTCAAGGGTTTGTCCAAGTTAAAGGTGATGAGAGAGGCTGGTGTATGCCGTGTCAGTGTTTTGTGTTATATAAGACGCTCTCTTTTTTTTTTCCCCAGACAAACTAAGAGGGGAAATCAACAAGGTGGTAAATAAATACATCGATCAGGGCATTGCAGAACTGGTTCCTGGCGTCCTGTTCGTTGATGAGGTGCACATGCTGGACATTGAATGCTTCACCTACCTCCATCGTGCCCTGGAGTCATCGCTTGCCCCCATTGTCATTTTCGCCACTAACAGAGGAAACTGCCTCATCAGGTACTGGGTGCCTATTAAAAGGAATGGGCGGGTTAAATATAAGATCTTGTCTCAACTTTATCTTTGATATCCATCTATATCTTGTGTTTCACAAACTATAACTTTAGAAAGCAAGTGATTATCTCTGACATCTATTGGCTGCACCCCCTTAGACCCCTTTCACACTGGGTCAGTTTGCAGGCACTATAACACTAAAAATATTGCCTGCAAACCAACCCGAAACAGCCGCTGCTGTCTCTCCAGTGTGAAAGCCCCTGCGCTAGCAGGACGGTCCTGCTAGCAGCATCTTTAGAGCAGTTTGTATACCGCTCCTGCCAATTGAAATCAATGGGGCACTGCGGCTATACCGCCGGCAAAGCGCCTCTGCAGAGGCACTTTGCGGTGGTTTTTAACCTTTTCCCGGCCGCTAGCGGGGGTAAAACCGCCCCGCTAGCTGCTGAATAGGATTACATAATTGACGGGAAAGCGCCGCTAAAAATAGCGTCGCTTTACCCTTGCCCCTGTGTCAAAGGGGCATTGGCAAGAATGAAAAATTTTAAATATAATATTCTCTCTCCAGTTCATATTTTTTATTCTTGCTAAGGGGGTGCAGCCAATAGATTCTAGAGAGAATCCCTTGTTTTCTAAAGTTATGACTTGTGTTTCACAATATTTTTGACACACACACACTCTAAATGTTAGGTTTCTTACCCCTTTAAGATCAGGGATATTTTTGAGTCTTTGTAACTCAGGTGGCTTGGATCAGAAGGCTTTAAAGGATGACGTCACCTTTTAGACCATGTTGTGTTACACCCATCTTTGAGATGAAACCTGGTTGCAAGTGGACCAAATTGCATCCCTGTCTACAATCTACTGATCAAAATGTTTTTTATGTTGCAAATGTATGTCCTTTTTTTTTTTTTTTTTTTTTTATGTGTAAAAAAAAAGTGTGTGTATAATATATATATATTTTTAGCCTTTGAGACCTTGTTACCGATTTCAAAATATATCAGGTAGAAGCAAAGAAATATATCAAGTATTTATTTAGCCTTTTCGCTGCCAAAGTCATTTTTGCACACATGCTTAAATAATTTTTTCCCTGAAGATTATGCAAAAGCCCCAAAACATAGATTCTTGTTTAAATGATTGGTCTGGTGCCAGTCAAAGTGAACCTGTGCTTTGTCCATGCAGGTCAAAGCCACTGGTTCCACTAATGGTGGAACCGGAAGCTGCTTCTTCTTACCTACCCGCATGTTTGTTCAACTGCTATCTGCTCGCAATCAAACCATTTGCATACCAGCATTATATGCTGATTGGGTACTATGATTGCCAGACACTTTCATACAAGAAAAGTGTTTTGGTGAACTAATATTACTGTGTGCAGTGTTCTGATCCCGTGCACTGTTATGGCTTTTCAGGGGGACAGAAGACATCCTCTCCCCACATGGGATACCCCTGGATCTCCTGGACAGAGTGATGATTATCCGGACCATGCTGTACACACCACAGGAAATGAAGCAGGTAAGGACAGCTTGATGGTTTGTGTGATAATTGTTTAATTTGTTTTGATTGTTGTAGCCATAACCAAGTGCAGGGAGCCACGATAGGTGTTAGTCCAGGCACCTGGCAGGTCCAGACTTTGTCGTAATGACTGGGTGGCTGGGCGGATACCTGTGACACCAGCAGAGAGTGGACTTCAAACCGCTCTCTACTGAAAACAGGTAACCAAGTGCAAAACGAATTGCACTCCTGTGACCCATAGGAGAAGCCCTGCCAAACAAGCTCAGGCTGGACTTCTCCTTTTAAATAGATTAGCATATTTAGACTAAAACTGAAGCCAAAATCCAGCTCACACTTTATAATCAGTTACAGCAGCAGGTTTCCTTGTTGGTGAAAAAAGGTTTTGCATAGATAAAGAAAAGAAGATTTTTTGAATCACCCCTGTCAGTGTTTAGTGGTTTGTCTCATTCCTGTAAACGGATGCATTCTGCTGGAGAGTTTGAGCTTCTGAAAATGGAAGAAAGCCTAAAAAAAAAAAAAAAAATTCAGCCATCACATCTAGGTTTTGATAAGCTACAATATATATTATTTATTTTATTGTTCTTTTTTGGGCTTTTGGGATTAATACTGCTATATCTCCAAAGGGGGAAAAAAGCATTGTCTATTGGTATTTAGCTTGATTTTCATTGATATTTTAAATGTTGCTGCAGTGCATCCATTCTTTCACACCTCTTGCATTGTAAGGGGTCACTGTATCTTTAAATATAAAAGAAACCTTCAGTTCTAGCTAATAAATTCCTTCACAAATGCTGGGAATGAATGAAGACCATTGCATTCATTATCTCATCCTTGAACGGCTGTCAGTAAAGTTTCAGGAGAGCTTGCGCCGGTCTGCTGGCTGTGCATTCCCAGGTTTCATCTATGCAGGCGCCTCACGCTATCTTGTTTACAGAGCTGCCAAAGTGAAAAATACCTGTATTATATGAGACCTGCTATCTCAGCAGTACAACACACAACACTATTATCCAAGCTGCCCCTTATCATTCAGCGAAGAGAGGCAGCGCATGGTGCCAGCTTCCCCGCGCTCCATGCACAGCACCTTGTCATGCAGTTTATGCAGATGTTAAAGGTATTTTGCAGTGGTTTTTTTTTTTTTCTTTTTCTTTTTTTGGTACACATTTTGGAGTACCAAAGACTGATTGGATGCGACTTTTACATTTTTTTCACACTTGCTGTGCCATATTTATATGATTGCATTTTACAGTATATACAGTTTGTAAATTTCCCCCTATAGTAGTTTATATCCGTAAATGTAGTTAATAGAGGTACTATTGTTTTCATGTAGCCTAAGTCGGCAAATAGTCGTGTATTGTATTAAATGAGAAGTACAGCCAAAGCTCGTTTGGCTGTGCTTCTAAGGATCCCAAGAGTGCAGTTTGTTTTGCATGCATGTTGCCAATTTCCAGCAGAGAGCGGGCTGAAGTCTGAACTCTGCTGACGTCAGAGTTGGTCCAGGCTCGGGCGCCATCACGACCATAGAATCGGGGTCCCTCCAGATCCTTAGACCGACACCCAGCTCAGCCTCTTAGCGAGCCGGCAGCTCCCTCCACAGCCTAGTGCTCCAGTGAGCGGGGCAGAGTAGAGAGCTGCTGACTGTCTTGGAGCTGTGAGAACTGAGTGATCAGCAGTGTTTGATCGCTCGGTTCTCAGCTTTAGGCTCCATTCACATCTAGGCATTTTCACACCAGACGCCCGCCGCTATTGCAGCGTGCAATACGCTGGAGGGGGAATTTTACAATGTCGGCTATGGAGATGGTTCACATCTCCACGCCGAACGCCGAAACGCCTGAAGCTCAAAACAAGTACCGGACCCTTTTTTTTGGGCGGCTTCGGCGTTCGGGCATAGCCGACAGTGTAAAATCACCCCTCCAGCAAAAAACAAGGCTGAAAAACGACGCGTTTTGTCGCAGCAAATCGCGGGACAAAACGCCTATTTAATGTCGCCGCATATCGCCGACGCAAAGGTGTGAATGCAGCCTTAGAGGCGCCAGGGGATTGATGCTGCATCCACCTCAAAAAACAAAACATACTTCTCTTTTAAGGCTGGGTTCACACTTGTGCAAAGAGATAAGAGAGCTGTTCAGCAGATCATCTCCGTTTTAGCTGCGAATTTGGAGACCTGGGAGAGGGGAGGGGGGGGGGAAGTGTATTAAGGTGAATGAGAGAAATCCTGAATCTGCGAATCAGATGCGTGCCCATAGAAGATAATGGGCCTGAATTCGCACCTGAGCCGCACCGCAATGCCTAGAAAACGCACTTGATTTTTGGGCAATGCGCAGTGTAAATGCATCGCACATATGTGAACCAGCCTCATTAAAATCAATGTATTTTATAATGTTATGCGAATTGGATGCGGTTTAAGCCGCAACCAATTCGCAAAGGTGTGAACGGGGCCTAAGAGAGGGCAAACATAAAGCTCATAACTAGTAGTATTTGGTGACATTCAAGCAGAAAGAAACATCTAAAAACGGGTGCATTATCACAAAGGGTCACTAGATGGCAGCAAACATAATGTTCAGAGAAGGAAAAAAATAAAAAATATATATAATTTCTATGCCCCCAGACTGTGGGAGGGGCTAGACCTGTAAGGGTTTCTGAGCTGCCGCAGAGAAAAAGGTCACCTTGCTAGATAGAGCTGTGTAAATCTCAAAACTAAGGACAGAAATACAAATCCTTTGGGAGGTAATAACTACCTTTTTAGTACAGAATACAGTGGCATCTTGGATTGCGAATAACGCGGTTAACAAGCGTTTCGTAATACGATCACTGTATTTTTAAAAATCCTAACTCTGTGCACGATTCAGGCCAAAGCAGTGTGCAGTACCACGTTTCGCCTGAGGGGGGGGCAGAGCCCAACGGCGCCGTTCCGAAATGCACAGAAAGGCCCCAGGACAGCTCGGCTGACCTCGCCAAGTCTCAGGCCTAGAGTCTTTCCGAGCTCAGCCGAGGTGTCCTCGGGCCTTTCCGGCCATTTCCCAGGCTCTCTGGTGCCCCAGAGCCACACACACCTCTGGCTGCATGTGGAATTGCATGCCATTGAAGTCAATGCGGAACTAATTATTTTTGTTTCCATTGACCTTCAATGGGGAAACTCACTTTGGATTACAAGCGTTCTCCTGGAACGGATTATGCTTGCTCGTAATCCGAGGTTCCACTGTATATAGTATTTCAAAAAAAATCTATGGATTCCATTTAACAAGATGGAACTTAAAGAATATTTTTGAAGTAATCTAGAAGCTCTTCTCGGACCCCTTCGGTCAGACCTCAGTCTCATTCCCTCCCACCTGTCATTATGGATCGTTGCATTTTTTATTAGAGGTATTCACTGCCAGCGTCCTTCTATAAATAAAGTTAAAGGGAGTGGGAGAGAGAATTAAACCACCCGCTGAGTAAAGCCGCCATCTCATCTTGCTTCCTTGTTTCTCCATCCAGATTATAAAGATTCGAGCGCAGACTGAGGGCATCAACATCAGCGAAGAAGCCTTAAATCACCTGGGCGAGATCGGCACTAAAACCACATTGAGGTTAGTAATGTTTCGGCCCCGCAGGGTCGTTCTTCTCCTACAACAGGGGACACAGGAGGACAAGGCAGCTGAGACACATCGGCATCACCCCACCACTCAGGTAGACAGATGTTGGCTGTCAGTGATAGGAACAGCTCAGGTGTGTTATCCTCCTCATCTGATGGCAGCGGGCCTGAGTGCCATTCTTTTACTTTGTGAAACCACCGACAGATTCCCCACCACATAGTTTCCTTTCTAATGTTTATCTAACTTAAAGGAGCGTTCCAACAACTAAAACCACACCCTATATAGATTCAGAAAATTACTTTGTTTTAGCTAGTCTACTTAGCTAGTCTTTTTCTCTTTTTCTTGTTTGTCGAATATATATATATATATATATATATATATATATATATATATATATATATATATTACAAATTTTTATATATAAAAAAAAATAAAATATATATATATATATATATATATATATATATATATATATATATATTTTATTTTTTATTTATTTTTATATATAAAAATTTGTAATATATATATATATATATATATATATATATATATATATATATATATATATATATATATATATATATATATATATATATATTTTTTAAACCTGTCACATTCAGGGGATTTCACCTCCTTTGCTGTAGACACACCAGAAAGGCAAAATTAATCTCTTTATATTGAGGGTAAACCCCTTGTGTAGTCGGTTATCTATCGCCTGAACAAGTTTTTTCCTTCTGTTGCTGTTTTGCGCAAAATGTTGGATTTCTTGTCACTCTGTGGACGTAGACATTGTTTTCCAAGACGGAGAGGATAATTCTCCCCAGAGTTAAAGCAATAAATAAATACAGCAATAAAAATGTGACGGGGATCTAATCTCATTGCACTCCATTCAAAACTTAAAAAAAAAAAAAAGTTTACATGTGCCTTAAATTCAGGACAAAGTGACTGGTTCTCTTTTGAAGGGTTGGGAGGAAGAGTTCCTTGGGTAGGCTTACAGGAAGGAGAGAGCTCAGGGATGGAGAGGACAAACAGTACTTGGGTAGGCTTACAAGGAGGAGAGTGTACCGGGTGGGGTGGTACTTGTATAGGCTTAAAGGACAAGTTAACCTTTGGTACCATGTTCCACCCGTTTTTATCATGGAACATGTTGCTGCTCCTGCAGCCTCTCCCCAATCTCCCTTCTAATTTTGACAGCGGGCTGGGGATCTTCTCCCCGCACCCGCTGTCACAATTTGAAAAGAACGCAGCCGTGCGGGGCATCTGCCCACCCATCCGCATCACTCATTCAGAGTTCTGGGAAGGAATGCACTACAACTACCCACAGCCTTTGCGGCTGACGGTTTGCAGTTCTCAATCAACTACCAGGGAGCTGATAAGCGCTGTCATTTAGTAACTGCCTGCCCGTACAAGGTGCAGGTAGAGACGGCTACACTGACAGTCAGCAGGAGCCTGGGATTGCATCTGTGATCTGCTGATCACGAATACAATGCTTTGCAGGCCTTTTTACCTGCATTTTTATTTATTTTTTATAAAGGTAAACCTGTTCTTTAAAATAAGGAAAAATCTCAGGGTGGAAAGGGGGCGGTACTTGGGTGGACTCCTGTCAAGGTGAGAGCTTGGGGTGGAGATGATGGTACTTAATATTTCATTTTTATTTTTTTATTATTTTATATATAACACACACACACACAAATATATATATATATACACAATATTTGGGTACTTTATTCATTACTGTATAATCTTGGAAGAACAAGTTCACACGGTTACCGCCAACATGAAAGATGCCCTAATGTACTCCACTTTCCTTGCATTCGATATGGCGATATACCTTATGGAATCTGTTGCAGCATTACAGGCAATTGATAAAATTATTGCTTTTATGAACTACTTGAATTTAGCATGGCCTTCCTGAATTGACACACTGCTTCAGGCAGCATCCGCACCACCAGTTGTGTCAGAAAAACCTTACTGAATCGCACCGATAGTCTGTTAACTGGCATGCAGATGTTTCTAGCTTAGCTGTCAGTACAAGATGTGGATGCTGTGGCTTCTGAAACCTGCAGAGCAACAAGACTTCCATTCAGGTTCTTTTGAGGTCTCTAACGTTCAAATAAAAACAATGCAGACAAAAAAAATATTCATATTTTTTTTTTATTCCCTTTTTAGGTACTCCGTACAGCTACTGACCCCAGCTAACCTCCTCGCCAAAATCAATGGCAAAGACAGCATCGAAAAAGAGCACGTGGAAGAAATCAGCGAACTCTTCTACGATGCCAAATCGTCTGCCAAAATACTTGCCGAGCAACAAGAAAAGTATATGAAATAATTCTAGAATGACATTCCATCCTGACTCTCATTCCCAATACACCATCCACTGCGATATCCCGGAACAGATAACCGTCTCAGAACCATCCATTGTGACGTTACCGTATTAGTCTTCTATTTTTGCTTCTGGATTGACAGATGTGAACTCATTAGAAAATATTTAATGTGCTTTTTTGGTGAAGATCTTTTTTTTTTTTTTATTAAACATAACTTAATATAAAAAAATAATTAGTTGTGTTCTATATCATAAATGGTTATTTCAGCTCAAAGAGGACCGGAAAGCTGAGCCCCCAACAGAAACAAGCTGAGGGTAAAGGACCAATCTCCAGTATTGCCTAGAGGTTCTCCGCAGCTGATCTTTTCCCCATTACTCACCATGTCTCATTTCTTTATCGTACATCACGGGACACAGAGCGGCATTCATTACTATATGGGTTATATGGAGTACCTTCAGGTGTAGACACTGGCAATCTCAAACAGGAAATGCCCCTCCCTATATAACCCCCTCCCATAGGAGGAGTACCTCAGTTTTTCCGCCAGTGTCTTAGGTGTTAGTCATGGTTTAGCTTGCCTCCACATCCTTGGGATTAGGTGAGCTAACCGGTTCTGTCCAAAAAAGCCTCAGCGCTAAAGTGGTCAGTAACCGGACCCCAAACCCTTGGGGTATAGCCCATAATGCTTGTCTTTTTAGAGAGCTGGACCCTGGGCCCAGAACTTAGAAACCTTTGGGTGCCTAATGTTTCTGTTGCCAGAGTGCTATATGGGCCCAGGACAGTGGATCCTTCATAGGAACCCAGGGCCTGAAGGTCTAGACATCCCCACCGAGATGGGGGAAGATTGGGCCTCTTGCTTGGCAAAGTCCTGCGGCATGGAGCAGGTAAGTGAGGGGAAAACTTGCGGAACTTGGTTCTTAGCAGGTTTTTTCTGGGGGGTCACAGGGGACATGCCTAAAGTTATGCACTGCATCTGGCAAACTAGTCACATATCATAAAGATAGGATGGCTCTATATGTATTATTCCCCATAAGATGTGACCTCCCTTGTAGTGTTGGAAAAGCATTGAGTGGGGCCTGTGTTATATAAAAATATATGTGTGTGTCAGAGAGCTGTGCTTACCTGCAAGCCTCCAGGCGATGCTCCATTCAGTCTTCCTCCTCACGGCCTGCAAAGCAGGCAAAACGCTGACCTCCTCATGGCTGCAGTTTGCTGGAGCAGAGAGGTCCCTTCCTCCCAACCCCACCCCCCCCCTGTCGGGAGGGGCATTTCCTGTTTGAGATTGCTGGGGGGGAAGGGCGGGTCAGTGGCTTAAGGAAGGGGCGGCCCTTCCTTGTTTGTTCCATATAGCTCATTCAATACTTTGGAACTGAGGAGGAAAGACCAGAACGGCAAGCACGGGGCGCCGAGGACACACAGTGGCCAGAAAGAATATTGCAGTCTTCAGAAAGACTGTTTTCAAGCCTAGGAATAGGCTGTTTCTTTTCCATCTCATAGTTTTTCTTGCAATACTACTCAGGGGGACAGAATGTTTTTTTCTTTCCTAGATTTGAAAAAAAAAAAAAAAAAGATTTTTTTTTTTGAAAAAAAAAAAAAAAAAAAGAGAAGTGTCATCTAGGGGAGAGGAAGCATTTTTTATCCCCCAAACAGGTGTTTGGGCATTTAACTATTTATAAGTCCCAGGTACCAATAAGTAGCAGGTGTACCTCGGTATTGTACCATGGCATCAAAAAACAAGGGTACAAGAGGTGGGGATTCCCCCAGAGAGTCTGAGGTCTCGGACAATGCTATGCCGCTGCTTTCCCCACAGGGAGCCTTGGGGCCATCGGGATCTGGGGCTGGAGCTGACGCGGGTCAGTCCAACCCTAAGATGGTCACGGAGGAGGTATTACTCACCTCTTTAAAAGAGATGCAGAAAAGCATGGGAAAAATGATATCCGCAGCTATGCGGGGCAGTAAGCGGAATAGATCTCCGTCGCCCGAGCGCGGACCCTCAGAAGAGGAGGTCCTTTCCTCAGGGGAATTGGACGACCTCTTGGACAAGGACCAAGTAGGTTCAGGAATCGAAGATCCGGATACAGAGGAGTCTGGGGCAGTCTCCCTGAGGGAGAGCTGGTGGATTCAAGGATTGTCGGACTTGGTCCATAGGGCATTCAACTTGCCAGTACCAGATCTCCAGGTATCGACGGTTTCAGCTTTGGGTTCACTGAGGGCGCCTCAAAGCAATGCTGTGTTTCCGATCCATCCTCTATTAGAGGGAGTTTTGTTCCAAGATTGGAACAAGCCAGATAAGATCTTCTTACCACCTAAGAAGTTCTCTGTCCTATATCCTATGGAAGAAAAATTTTCCAAAAGATGGGCTACTCCTGCAGTGGACGCAGCCATCTCATGTGTTAACAAATCGTTAACATGCCCTGTAGAAAACATACAGGTGTTCAAGGATCCAGTTGATAAGCGCTTGGAAGCACTACTTAAGAACTCCTTCACTACTGCAGGGGCAGTAGTACAGCCAGCTGTGGCTGCGATTGGGGTCGCTCAAGCATTATCGGATCAATTTAAGCAGATGCTTAAACTTATTCCTGCCCAGCAGGCAGAAGAATTTTCGGATGTCCCTAAGGCCATATGTTTTACGGTAGACGCAATCAAGGATTCTATCCAGCAAGCGTCACGTTTATCGTTATCCCTTATCCATATGAGAAGACTCTTATGGTTAAAAAGCTGGGAGGCTGAGCCCCCATGCAAGAAGCTCCTGGTAGGGTTCCCCTTCCATGGAGGACGACTCTTCGGAGAAGACCTAGATAAATACATTCAGACCATTTCAAACGGCAAGAGTACTCTCTTGCCAACTAAGAAGAAGGTTCAGGGGCCTGCGTTTAAACGACAGTATTCCCCTGGGCAGGGGCCCTCTAATGCCAAGCAGTATCGACGGCCTCCTGCAAAAGCAAACTTCGGCTTCAACAGCAAGTCACAAGGACAGGCTGTTAGAGGCAAAAGGCAGTGGTTTCGCAAACCAGCAAAACCAGCCCCCAAGCCAACCTTATGAAGGGGCGCCCCCACCCACGAAGGTGGGGGGAAGGCTGCGACTCTTTTCAGAGATTTGGGAAGCCAGCATTCCCGACGAGTGGGTACGGTCTTCCGTGGCCACAGGCTACAAATTAGATTTCCTAAGGTTTCCTCCTCCTCATTTCCAGGAGTCGAGGATTCCAAACGATCCGCCTCGGATTCCGGCCAGCCTGGAACAGGGGCTGGGTTTCTACTCCAACCTATTCATCATCCCCAATGGAGATGTCAGGCCAATTTTGGACCTAAAGATGGTAAATGCATATCTAAAGATCCGCTCATTTCGGATGGAATCCGTGCGGTCAGCAGCTGCCACACTCCAGAAGGACGACTTCATGGCGTCCATAGACATAAAGGATGCCTACCTTCATGTTCCAATTTATCAGCCACATCAAAGATATCTACGCTTCATGGTGGCTTCGCGTCACTTCCAATTCGTGGCGCTTCCCTTCGGGTTGGCTACGGCCCCCCGGGTGTTCACGAAGGTCCTAGCTCCGATCCTAGCCAAGCTAAGGATCCAAGGGGTCACGATCCTAGCATACCTGGACGACCTCCTAGTCATAGACCACTCGTCTCCCGGCTTGGAGCGAGCAGTGGCCCTCACGGTCCAATACCTCGAGAGGTTCGGCTGGGTCCTAAATCGAGAAAAGTCAGCTTTCCAGCCCACAAGGCAGTTGGAATATCTCGGCATGAGATTAGACACAGAACAACAAGGAGTGTTCCTACCTCTGAGGAAGGTAAAAGCCATCAAGGAATTAATCCTACTGGTTCTAAGCAAGAAAGAACCGACTATTCGCCTATGTATGAGGTTACTAGGCAAGATGGTGGCCACATTCGAGGCAGTACCATACGCCCAGAGCCACACTCGCATCCTACAGGCAGCCATCCTGTCAGCATGGAGCAGAAGGCCACAGGCCTTGGATATCCCGTTGCCGCTCTCATCAAGAGTCCGACAAAGTCTGTGTTGGTGGTTAGACCCTCAGAATCTACTGAAAGGGAAGTCTTTCAGCCCAGTGGCTTGGAAGATAGTGACCACAGACGCCAGCCTGACGGGCTGGGGAGCAATTTTGGATGGTTGCACTCGCCAAGGTACTTGGGCAAAGCCAGAGAAGCAGTTGCCCATCAACATCTTGGAGCTCAGAGCTGCTCGACTAGCCCTCAGGGCTTGGACGTCAAAATTGCAGGGGTTCCCGGTGAGAATTCAATCAGACAATGCCACGGCCGTGGCATACATAAATCACCAAGGGGGAACCAGGAGTCAAGCCGCTCAGAGAGAGGTGAGCTTGATTCTCCTATGGGCAGAGGCTCATGTGCCCTGCATATCGGCAATATTCATTCCAGGAGTGGACAACTTTCAGGCGGACTTCTTAAGCCGCCAGACTCTATGGCCGGGGGAATGGTCTCTGCATCCACAAGTCTTTCAAGCACTCTGCCAAAGATGGGGAGTGCCGGACGTGGATATCATGGCATCGAGACTCAACAAGAAACTAGACAGGTTCATATCCCGCTCAAGGGATCCGATGGCCTGCGGAACCGATGCGTTGGTTTGCCCTTGGCATCAGTTCAAACTTCTTTATGCGTTTCCCCCGCTCCAGTTACTACCCCGCCTGCTGCGCAGGATCCGGGTGGAGCACATACCAGTCATCCTGGTAGCTCCAGCATGGCCCAGAAGGGCAGGGTACTCACTAATCTTAAGGATGGTAGTGGGAGACCCTTGGACTCTTCCTCTACGGCCAGACCTGCTATCGCAAGGTCCGATCCTCCACCCTGCCTTACGGCATCTAAATTTGACGGCCTGGAAGCTGAATCCCTGATTCTCAGGGGTAGAGGTCTGTCTCAGAAAGTAATCTCTACCCTAATCAGAGCCAGGAAACCGGTCTCTAGGGTGATTTATTACAGGGTCTGGAAGGCCTATGTAGGCTGGTGTGAGTCCAAGCGATGGCTTTCTCGCAAATTTACCATCGATAGAGTATTAAGTTTTCTCCAGCTAGGAGTGGATAAAGGATTGGCATTAAGCACAATCAAAGGACAGATTTCTGCTCTGTCAGTGTGGTTTCAGCGGCCGCTGGCCACCCACTCGCTGGTTAAGACCTTCCTTCAAGGGGTCTTACGTATTAGACCTCCAGTTAAATCCCCGCTTTGTCCGTGGGATTTAAATCTTGTTCTGTCAAGTTTACAGAAACAACCGTTTGAGCCGTTGGCTGATATTCCTTTGGTTCTACTGACAAGGAAGTTAGTATTTTTGGTTGCCATAGTTTCCGCAAGAAGAGTTTCGGAGCTGGCGGCCTTATCCTGTAAGGAACCATATCTTGTTTTTCATAAGGACAGGGTCGTTCTACGCCCTCATCCTTCCTTCCTACCGAAGGTCATATCCAGTTTTCATTTGAACCAGGATTTGGTATTACCATCCTTCTTCCCTAAACCTACTTCCAGAAAGGAAGGGTTGCTGCATACCTTGGATATTGTCAGGGCCATGAAGGCCTATCTTAAAGCTACAAAGAAGATCCGAAAAACAGATGTGCTGTTCATTCTACCGGATGGGCCCAAGAAGGGGCAGGCAGCTGCAAAGTCCACCATTTCTAGGTGGATTAAGCAATTAATCACTCAGGCCTACGGCTTGAAAGGGTTGCCTCCTCCAGTATCATTAAAGGCTCATTCTACTAGAGCCATGGGCGCCTCCTGGGCAGCACACCACCAGATCTCTATGGCTCAAGTTTGCAAGGCGGCAACCTGGTCTTCTGTCCACACGTTTACAAAATTCTACAAGTTGGACGTAAGAAGGAATACTGATACTGCCTTCGGGCAGGCAGTGCTGCAGGCTGCAGTTTGAGACCCTCGGATTCCGGGGGCTCCTCTTTTTTGAGTTAAATTTAAAATTTAAAATTATTTTTCTCAACTAAATTGGATTTATTATGATTTGAGTATATCTCTAAATTAAATCCTTTTGTCTTGGAGATGTTCTCCCTCCCCTCATTGTAAGCATTGCTTTGGGACATCCCATATAGTAATGAATGCCGCTCTGTGTCCCGTGATGTACGATAAAGAAAAAGAGATTTTTAATACAGCTTACCTGTAAAATCTTTTTCTTGGAGTACATCACGGGACACAGAGCTCCCACCCCTCTTTTTTGAGGACCATTTTGGGAGGCATACTGCTTGCTACAAAACTGAGGTACTCCTCCTATGGGAGGGGGTTATATAGGGAGGGGCATTTCCTGTTTGAGATTGCCAGTGTCTACACCTGAAGGTACTCCATATAACCCATATAGTAATGAATGCCGCTCTGTGTCCCGTGATGTACTCCAAGAAAAAGATTTTACAGGTAAGCTGTATTAAAAATCTCTTTTTTGCACTGTTTCTGTATGGAGGTGGACATCACAGCAGAGGCAGGGCTTTGCTTCCTCATGTCAGAACTGGCTTTTGGATAACTGGTGGGGAAAATTCAAGAAGCAGAACGGGGTAGGGGGTAGACGGAGCACAGATCCACAGAATGGATGAATCGGGGGGGGGTGTGACTTGCACCGCAGGTCCTCAGGTGCAGCTTCCTCTCCAACAAGAACAATGAGCAGCACAGTAGTGCCCTCACCAAATCTTCAGACGCCAGCAGTGCCTTTGATGATATCATAATGCTCTGGGTATTGTTTATGGGAAAGAGTGTTCCCAGCCACCAGATGAGCTTTTACACCAAGGAGCCAGACCGCATTTTAAAAAATGGCATGCAAGTACAATTTAGGCAATAAAATGTATGCAGGTCAATAGGGAGGCAACATTTAAAGTTGGTTTATGGTTTAGCCCTTTCTTCTATTGTAATATGAACCTGTACTTTGCCCATGCAGAGCTACATGTTCTCTTCTGCCAGCACCATATGCTTCTTTCCTCCCCCCCCCCCCCCCCCTCCATTGTCCTTGACTCCCAGGAGCAGAAGCCACCCTGTGTAACCCGTGGCCCACTTGAGGGTAGCTTACACAGTACTTTGGACTCGCCCTGTATGCAGTGCACATACCCAGAAGTACTGAGGTTTTTTTTTGCTCTGGGCAGCTGAACAGAGAGGCAGGGCAGATGGGGGAAAAAAAAACGTGCTACTGGGGATCGGGGGCTAAAGCAACTTTTACTCTGTTGTGGCTTGAGGAAGCCAGCCATCTTTCCCTAAAATGTTTTTTAAACTTTCTAGATCAGTGGTTCTCAACCTCTCTTGTGCCGTGACCCCTTGATAAAATTTCCCAAGTTGTAGGGACCCCTAACAGTAAAATTATTTTCGTAGTCCGCACCCCCAAGGCAAGACAAGTTATTTGCGCCCCTAACCCATGGACATTTAGCGCTCCCTGAGTCTCTTCCACTCTTTCCCTAAAATGTTTTTTAAACTTTCTAGATCAGTGGTTCTCAACCTCTCTTGTGCCGTGACCCCTTGATAAAATTTCCCAAGTTGTAGGGACCCCTAACAGTAAAATTATTTTCGTAGTCCGCACCCCCAAGGCAAGACAAGTTATTTGCGCCCCTAACCCATGGACATTTAGCGCTCCCTGAGTCTCTTCCACTCGTACAGTATTAAATCCCCTTATGGTACATTTTCGGATGTACCATTCTTTCTTTCTTTCTTTCTTTATCCCAATTTCCTTTTTATAAATTTTTTTCGCATTACTCTCGCTAGCCGTCTTTCTTGTTCTTTCTCTTATTCTTTCTCTCCTTTTTCCTTTGTTCCTGGGATGGGATGAGTGGCAGTGCTGGCGGGAAGTTGGGATGAGTGGCAATGCTGGGGGGAGTTCAGATCAGCAAACTTAGGTGCTCTTGATCAAGGTCATCTGCTGATCTGAGAACTGAAGTGAGGAGTTTTAATGGCAACTCTAATCGCAGGTAGTGTTACTCACTGTGTCTCTGGCTTCACGGTGTCTCCAGCCTTGTGGTGTCTCACACCTATGCTGAAATCGGGAGGTGGGGTCTCCTCCCACTTCACATTCTCCACCAGTCAGCTGACCTCTAGCCTCTGCCCCCCACCCATGCCGTTAACTGAATGGGCGGCTGCGAAGAAGCTGAGTGGGCGGCCGCGGGCTCAAGGAACAGAGCAGCTGGGCGGCCGCGAAAAGGCTGGAAGAGTGGTGCGTGCTTTAGGAACATCCCAGGATTAATTGACCCCTGGCAAATTGTCATTTGAACCCAGAGGGTGTCCCGATCCCCCAGGTTGAGAACCACTGTTCTAGAGCGTACAGATCTTTTTTTGTTCTCTGTAAAAAGAAATCTGTTGATCCTTCCAATTGAGGTAATTGAAAGCAACTTCCTTTGGAAGGGTAACTACACTCTTGGACCAAGCGTACACATGCAGCAGGCTTTTCCCTGTTTTTGAAAAGCTATCTGTGGTGGATTGCTTTCAAAGGCATTTAACAGGTGATGAAGTGATACAGCTCCTCACCGCTTGTTTTAACCATGTAAAGCACGTGGTTGTGGCACAACGTCAATCACTTCAATTAGTCGTGTCCAGTGTCGGTATTGCCTGCCAAAAGTGGCGGGGTATAATTTATGCTGCAGCATGTGCAAATCCTCATCAGACTGCCTTTGCAACTTAAAGTTGTTCTAAAGGCTCAAGGTAGAGAGCTGGTAGAGACATCCCCAAAAAGACTTGCAGCTGTAATTGTAGGGAAAGGTGGTTCTACAAAGTATTGACTCCGGGGGGCGCCTTATACATGTACCCCACACTTCACAGATTTATTTGTAGAAAATTTTGAAAACCATTTATCATTTTCCTTCCACTTCACAATTATGTGCCACTTTGTGTTGGTCTATCACATAAAATCCCAATAAAAACATTTTTTTTACGTTTTTGGTTGGAACATGACAAAATGTGGAAAATTTCAAGGGGTATGAATACTTTTTCATGGCACTGTATACAGTGATTTCCAGCTTCCGGGGGCAATTGGTCAGGTATGGTGTTTAATACAGAGTTACATTGCTCCAATGTAACGCGCCTATTGTAGGAGGTATCTCTCTGGGAGATACCATTTCAATGGCACAATTTAAACCTATAGAAACAGCGGGGGAGACCGCAGTTCTCAACACCAACACTTAAGCCTGATCTGGCTTAAGTGTTGGTCGGCGGACCAATCTGAGATGGATTTGCCCTTTAAGGGTGACAGACTGTTTGGTACTTCTCTTTATGATATTATCAGGGATGCTACGGGGACAAGCGCATTCTGCTCCCACAATCCAAAAAAAGTCAGGAGCAACGCCGCAGGCAAGGCCCCTCTTTCACTGCGAACAATCGTGTTTTTTTTCGTCCACCCAGTGCTGCGGGTAAACACTCCCAGGTTGACAAAGCGCCTGCTGAGGGTCAGAAGCGACCTTGGTTTTGCAAACCTGTGGCAAAACCACAGTCTGCATGAAGGTTTGCCCCCGCCCATCTCTCGGGTGGGGGGGGACGTCTTCGCGAAACCGCGACTCGGTGGTCGTCTCTGATCTCCGACCGATGGGTTTGCGAAGTGGTTTCTTCAGGGTACAAGATGGTTTCTTTCTCGTCCTCCGAGCAGATTTTTTTCCCTCCAGCTGCAGCCGAAGCGTCTGGCAGCCCTGTTCGGGGCAGTTCAGGATCTGCTGGCTCGTGGAGTGATTATTCTGGGAGAATGATCTCTGCACCCGGATGTGTTTCGCCTCATCTGTCAGAGATGGGCACACCAGACGCCATCTCGTGGCGTTAATAAGAGGGAGGAGATGATGGACAGCCGCACTCCAATTAAAGGGGTGGTTCCCCTTAAAATAAACTTTTAACATTGCATTTCCCACATTAATGACAATTAGAATCGGCTGGTTTTATAAAAAAAAAACTTCCGTAAGTACCGTTTGCTATATGCGTTCTCATCGCCACTTCCGGGTACGATGGTGGGGATGGGCGTTTCTAATTGATGGACAGGCATCCGACCGACGCATACATCGCGTCACGAGATGCTGAAAGAAGCCGAGCTAATTATTCCCCAGACATTCCGTCTCCGACAATAAGTGATTCACCTGCAGAATACACATTTCTATGTCACCGATCTAACATGACCTAATTACCACAGCTGAGAAGTCACATTCCACACATAAAACAGTATTAGCATACTTAATGACAGGTCTTGGAGCAGACTCAATTACCATCTCAACAGCCTGTGCTACACAGAGGAATGAGTCATTATTGACCGGTAGAGTCACAATATTAGTTCTTTGCCGACATTAAGGAATGTATCGAGGATTACTGTCCCTGCTAAAACAATCCAACATATGTCCCTTATTTCCTGGCTCAATCTGTGCCCTTAAAGTGACTCCTGTTACAGTGGTCCAAAAAAATACTGATGCGGGGGGGGGGGGGTGAACCTTTTTCCAACTCTGTGATTGTTTTTTTTGTTTGTTTTTCTGACATGTTGGTGTTCTATCTTTCACTTGGAAATTATAAGTTGCACTACGTAAATACAGCTGGATAAAACAAAAACTGTGGCTGTCTTCATTTCAGACTGCAAAACAACAAAATGTGATTATTTTAAAGGGGGGGGGCGATTCTTTTTTTTGTAAGAATGTTTTTGGTGAGGAGCCGATACAACAGGGGGGGCAGATGGTTATAAAACACACAAACTGGCCCACTCTAGCCTAGTGAATAAAACGGATGGGGGGGGTGGTGCTGGAGCAATGCATCACCGTGTCCGCCGTGCTCCTGGAACGGCCGCAATTATCGAATCCATCTCCACTGTGAAGTTTTTACAACCAAATTGCCGGGACGGGTAAGAAGCCGGCCCGATTCATTATGAGCAGGAAGCCAGGCCCTGCCGAAAAGGGACATATTAGTTACATCTTATCTGCCTGACACCTAATCTAGCAACAATTACAGCAGACACATATATCCTGAAATTTCAATTTCAGCCGGGCAGAAAAAAAAATGTTACCATAAGGTGGCGGCGGAGTAGGGGGGGGGGGGGAGCGTGCGCGGCCTGGGGATTTTGCATACGGTAAATGAGCACTGTAAAGCTACGGAGGGCGAAGCCGAGGCACAAAACCTTTTATGGCGCGACTTGCCTGCAGATAGGCTCTGAGATATGGCGAGCTTCCATTATAAACGTCTTAAAGGGGAAGTGGTCAATTTTACTTTAAAGTGGAAGAAGACCATAATTATATCCATTCTTAAAAATTTTCCCATCCCCCCTTCTCCTACCTATTCTGTCTACCCTGTATACAAATTGTCCACTTACCTATTTTTAATCTCGTCCGGTACATTCGCATGATCCTGCAGCTCTGTGTAAGGGGAGCGCTCAACATATGCTCTCAATTCCAAAGCCATGATGCCACCCATAGGCTCCTATTGCCTAGACCAGTGATGGCAAAGCTTGGCACCCCAGATGTTTTGGAACTACATTTCCCATGATGCTCATGCACTCTGCAGTGTAGCTGAGCATCATGGGGAATGTAGTTCCAAAACACCTGGGGTGCAAAGGTTCACCATCACTGGCCTGGACATTGTCAGCACTCCCTCCTATCCCCTGCAGCAGCAGCAGCAGCTCACTGACGCAAGGGGAGCCGGAGCTGCAGGATCAATGATTGGGTGGGAGCAGATTAACGACTTAAGGACCGGAAAGGATTTGCCCTCTTAAAGCGGGAGTTCACCCATTTGTATTTTTTTTTCTCTTTTCCCCATAGCTGAATGCTCGTTTTGTCTAGGGGAATCGGCTATTTGTTTTAAAATATGAGCTGTACTTACCGTTTTCGAGATGCATCTTCTCCGTCGCTTCCGGGTATGGGTCTTCGGGAGCGGGCGTTCCTTCTTGATTGACAGTCTTCCAAAAGGCTTCCGACGGTCGCATCCATCGCGTCACGAGTAGCCGAAAGTCGGTGCGGCTCTATACTGCGCCTGCGCACCGACGTTCGGCTTCTTTCGTAAAATCATGACGCGATGGATGCGACCGTCGGAAGACTGTCAATCAAGAAGGAACGCCCATTCCCGCAGCCCATACCCGGAAGCGACGGAGAAGATGCATCTCGTAAACGGGTAAGTACGGATCATATTTTAAAACAAATAGCCGATTCCCCTAGACAAAACGAGCATCCATCTAAGGGGAAAATGTGTTCTCCATGGGTTAACCTCTGCTTTAATGACCATGCTGTTTTTTTGCGACACGGCACTGCGTGGCTTTAACTGACAATTGCGCGGTCGTGCGATGCTGTACCCAAACAAAATCAACGTCCTTTTTCTCCCACAGAAAAAGCTTTCTTTTGGTGGTATTTGATCACCTCTGCATTTTTTTTTTTTTTTTGCGCTATAAACAAAATAGAGCGACAATTTTGAAAAAAAAAATAAAACAATATTTTTTATTTTTTGCTCTAATAATAATAATCCAAAACATTTAAATAATAAAGTAATAATTTTTTTTTTAAATAATAAAAAATAGTGTTGGTAAAATAAAATCGCAATAAACGTATATTGATTGGTTTGCGCAAAAGTTACAGCGTCTACAAAATGGGGGATATATTTATGGCATTTTTATTATTTTTTTTTTTTTTTTTTACTAGTAATGGCAGCGATCTGCGATTTTTTGCGGCATTGCGACATTGCGGAGGACAGACCAGACACTTTTGACACTTTTTTGGGACCGGTGACATTTATACAGAAATCGGAGCTAGAAAATATCCACTGATTACTGTATAAATGTCACTGGTACTGAAGGGGTTAACACTATCAAGGGGTTAAGTGTTCCCTAGGGAGTGTTTCTAACTGTCAGGGGGGGGACTGACTGGAGGAGGAAAGAGATCGCTATTCCTGATCACTAGGAATAGCAGATCTCTCTCTTCTCCCCAGTCAGAATGGGGATCTGTTTGTTTACATTGACAGATCCCCTTTCTGCCTCTCTGGGGAGCGATCGGGGGTGGCTGGCGGACATCGCGCATCGGCTCTGGCATTGGGCCCCCTATAGCTTCTTAAAGCGCCCCCAACGTGCAATGACGGCGATTCGCGCAGCCACGCCAACCTGCCGCAGTACGACTGCGGCGGCTGCTCGACAAGTAGTTAAAAATAGGTAAAAAGAATGGTGTAGGAAAAATTACGATAGGCACTGATGACTTAAAAAAAAAAAAAAAAAGCATAAAAGTCCTACGTTTTAATGTCCATTAATATAAAAGTCTATAAATAGGAAGGCAACACTAGTAGCAGCTCCCCATAGAGTGAGGCAATTCTTTGTGGAAAACAAACAGGAAACACCAGGGGGCGCCAGACTACGTGCAGCAAGGCTGTTCTTACCTTCTGCACGTAGTTTGGCGCCCCCTGTTGTTCACTTTTAAAAAAATCGGTAAGTAAACCAATCTTTTAGCTAGATTCAGTAAGAGTTAGGCCAGCGTATCAGTAGATACGCCGACCTAACTCGGAATCTGCGCCGACCTAAGTTTAAGTGTATTCTCAAACAGAGATACACTTAAACCTATCTAAGATACGACGGCTTGCGCCGTCCTATCTTAGGGTGCAATATTTAGGCTGGCCGCTAGGTGGCGCTTCCATTGCGGTCGGCGTAGAATATGTAAATCACTAGATACGCCTATTCACGAACGTACGCCCGGCCGACGCAGTACAAATACGCCGTTTACGTAACGCATTTTCAGGCCTAAAGTTATTCCATCAAATAGCTGGAATAGTAATGTTAAAGTATGGCCGCGGTTCCCGCGTCGAAATTCGAAAATTTTACGTCGTTTGCGTAAGTCGTCCGTGAATAGGGTTTTACGTCATTTACGTCCACGTCGAAACCCATAGGCCCGTGCGGCGTACGTTGCCGCAATGCACACTGGGATATGTAGGCGGACGGCGCATGCGCCGTTCCAAAAAAACGTCAATCACGTCGGGTCAAACCAAATTAACATAAAACACGCCCCCTCAGCCTATTTTGAATTAGGCGCCCTTACGCCCGCCCGCTTTAGGCTACGCCGCCGTAACTTAGCAGGCAAGTACTTTGTGAATCATGTACTTGCCTCGCTAACTTACGGCGGCGTAGTGTAAACACGATACGCTACGCCGCCGCAAAGTTAGGACGCCCCTTTGTTTATACAGGTTAGGCAGGATCGGTAGGAAGAAGGGGGAGGGAACATTTTTTAAGATTTTTTTTTTTATCTATTCAAATCGGAATTAAACCCAAATGTATTATATGGTTTATATATATATATATATATATATATATATATATATACACACACACACACACATATATACACATACTCTGGTCCAAATCATTTGGTGGAGGGGGCATTATGGTGTGGGGGTTGTTTTTCAGGGGTTGGGCTTGGCCCCTTAGTTCCAGTGAAGGGAACTCTTACAGCGTCAGCATACCAAGACATTTTGGACAATTTCATGCTCCGGACTTTGTGGGAAAAGTTTGGGGACGGTCCCTTCCTGTTCTAACATGACTGCTCACCAGTGCACAAAGCAAGGTCCATAAAGACATGGATGAGTGAGTTTGGGGTGGAGGAACTTGACTGGCCGGCACAGAGTCCTGACCTCAACCCGACAGAACAGGACACCCTCTACGTTGCAGATAGAGAAAGGAGCTGTGTGTTAGTGGGCGTCCTGACTCTCCTGTAGTCCAAGGGAGGGGGCGAGCATGACACTCCACACCAGGGAGAAAGCCTTGCATTACTGTGTGGAGTTACAGACAGAAGAACAGGAAGTGAGGATTTCTCAGAAGAAATAAAGACATTTAAAAGCAAAATGGAAGGATGAGGTAAGTGAAGGAGGACTGCACTAAGGTAAAGGAAGCAATTTAGGGAAAAATTGTACCTTTACAACCCCTTTAACCGCTTAAGGACCGCCTCCTGCACATATACGTCGGCGGCAGAATGGCACGGCTGGGCACAAGCACGTACAGGTACGTCCTCTTTAAGTGCCCATCCGTGGGTCGCGGGCGCGCGCGACCCGGTCCAAAGCTCCGTGACCCGATCGCCGCTGGAGTCCCGCGATCAGTCCCCGGAGCTGAAGAACGGGGAGAGCCGTGTGTAAACACAGCTTCCCCATTCTTCACTGTGGCGCCATCATCGATCGTGTGTTCCCTAATATAGGGAACCACAATCAATGATGTCACACCTACAGCCACACCCCCCTACAGTTAGAAACACAAATGAGGTCACACTTAACCCCTTCAAACTGCAACTGTCATTTTCACAGTAAACAATGCATTTTTAATGCATTTTTTTGCTGTGAAAATGACAATGGTCCCAGAAATGTGTCAAAAGTGTCCGAAGTGTCCGCCATAATGTCGCAGTCACGAAAAAAATCGCTGATCGCCGCCATTAGTAGTAAAAAAAAAAAAAATCATAAAAATGCAATAAAACTATCCCCTATTTTGTAAACGCTATAAATTTTGCGCAAACCAATCTATAAACGCTTATTGCGATTTTTTTTACCAAAAATAGGTAGAAGAATATGTATCGGCCTAAACTGAGGGAAACATTTTTTTTATATATGTTTTTGGGGGATATTTATTATAGCAAAAGGTAAAAAAATATTGCATTTTTTTCAAAATTGTCGCTCTATTTCTGTTTATAGCGCAAAAAATAAAAACCGCAGAGGTGATCAAATACCACCAAAAGAAAGCTCTATTTGTGGGAAAAAAAGGACGCCAATTTTGTTTGGGAGCCACGTCGCACGACCGCGCAATTGTCAGTTAAAGGCGACGCAGTGCCGAATCGCAAAAAACTGGCCAGGTCCTTTAGCTGCCTAAAGGTCCGGGTCTTAAGTGGTTAATGTAAACCTTTGTTTGATAAAGTAAGTACTGTGCAGAACCAACTATTGCCAGTCCTTTTTTTTTATTTTTATAAAATACATGTTGTCACCTTTTTTATCCTTTTGTTGCAGACCTCCTGCATCCTCTTTGCAGCCACTTCCTGTCTACATGCACTCCAGCGATGGCTACATGACATTTCTCAAGGATGGGTTTCCTGATGGTGACTACATCTGCATCATGTGCATTGAAACAGACACTTGTAGTCACCATTTGCAGCCCGGTGACAACGCAGGAGCCCATTTGGGAGACAGGGACAGGAACAGGAGACTGCAGGAGGGTGACACCTGGCCAAGTAAAGGCGCTTACACGGCTTGCATTTGTAAAACATGTCTGAGACAAGGTGACAAAACAGTTGGGGAACAGAAAGAATGTAGGGCCTGATCCACAAAAGGGATACGCCGTCGTATCCCTGTTTCTATCTTTGGAACTGATCCACAGAATCAGTTTCTCATAGATAGACAGAAGATCCGACATGTGTAAGGGACTTACACTGTCGTATCTTAGGATGCAGTACCGCATCCGCCGCTGGGGGCATTTCGTGTCGAAATTCCGCGTCGGGTATGCAAATTAGCACTTACGGAGATCCACGAAGCGGTTTCCCTTCGTGAAGTCTCCGTATTAGTCTGCCGTCGCAAAATTAGGGCTGCTTTTACAAAGTGTAAAGTTAGTACACCATGTAAAAGTAGACCCTTCTTTCCCGCGACGCTGTCAATTTTTTTTTTTTTTTTCCGCCGCATCTCTTTTTTTTCCCAACGCAACTTTTTTTACCCGGCGCGATTCACAAAACTCGGCGTAACGTAATTTCGCGCAATGCACGTAGGTAAAATCGCGTCGGGAGCATGCGCAGTACGTCCGGCGCGGGAGCGCGCCTAATTGTCCCCACTGTGCCCTGTAAATTGCTTTCTTCCCCCTCCGCCCGGCACTTACCTTTACTGGTTTTAGGCATCCACGTCCCACGATGTCTTCTCCCGCCCTCAATGACTGACAGGCGCCTCAGCCAATCAGGTTACTGGTAGCCAGAACCGGCCAACCTGATTGGCTGAGACGCCTGTCATCTTATTCAAGGGGCGTACAGTCTGTGCGCTCCGAGAATAAGCTTCCAGGACCCGAGGGCTGTATTGGGAATGCCTATCAGAGCTGTTGGCTTTGATAGACATTTCCGTACAGCCAACCAGCTGCCGTTATTCAGATGGCCGGACATTGAGCGCCGACCATCTGAATAACAGCGGCAGCGCCGAAAATAACATAGATTCGTGCAATGCATGAATCTATGTTATTTGACTCAGTGGCGGTGAGAGCCAGAGGGGGCGGCGCTCCAGCGCCCTCTATGGACGAACCGCCACTGGCCTTACACTGCTTGCATTTAAAACATATGAAGGTACAACACAGGAGAACTAGGGTGACCACATTTCCAAACTACCATTCAGGGACAACGCAGGAGCCCATTTGGGAGACAGGAAGAGAGCGTTGTCACGTTGTAACAGGAGACTGCAAGAGAATGACACCTCGTCAAGTAAAGGTGCTTACACTGATTACATGTAAAACATATATAGGAGAAGGTGACAACACAGGAGGACAGTTGGGAAACCATAAGTGTGCGCACAGGGTGTGTCAGGTGTGCCTGGGCACACCCTAATCACCCTGTGTGGTGCATATTCCCAGTTTAGACCCCTGATATTTCACCAAAGCTCCCATTATGGGGTTCCTAAAAAATAATAAGAAATGTGAAGAAAAAAAAACTTGAAAAAAGATAATTAAAAATAAATAAAAATAAAAAAATTTGAAAAAAAATATAATAATAAAAAAAAAATACTGACACGGTCCACAGCCCTACTAACACCATCCATTGCTCTACTGACACTGTCAGTACATATACACATGCACCCACACGTGTGTTTGAGCTTTGGGGTGCACACCTATGTGGGAAGCAGAAAGAATGTTGTCACTACAGGAAGTGCCTTAATAAGGACTTTCATGGCAGGATCACCAGATATTACTTTAACCTCTTGCTGATCATCGCACGACGATATACGTCGGCACAATGTCACGGACAGGCAGATGGAACGTAATTATACGTCCCCTTTAAGAAGCGGTATTGTGGACGTGCACACGCCCGCCGTGAGATTCGTGAGTCCGACTTTATTTATTTATTTTTATTTTATTTTTTTATTATAAATAAAATTATTGTTTTTGACATTATATTTTATTTTTTATTTTTATTATACATAAAAATATTGTTTTTGACATTATATTTTATTTTTTATGTTTATTATAAATAAAAATATTGTTTTTGACGTTATATATATTTTTTTTATTATTATAAATACAATTATTGTTTTTGACATTATATATATATATATTTTTTAATTATAAATAAAAATATTGTTTTTAATGTTATATATGGCACTGCCTTAAAAAGCAAACTTTAAATATATATAATAAAGTCATATTAA